>NW_027397075.1:28665630-28913428 GCF_003265705.2 Callorhinus ursinus | reverse complement strand
GGGGGGGCTACTTGATTGACATGCCTCCAAAGAGTCACATCCCAACCATCACAGAACGGTTTCCAGTCCCAACCTCAGCAATCAGTTGATCATCGTTTTGAGGAATACAGAGTGGTTTCAATCACTTTGTATGAGAACCTTGTGAGAAAATGTTCTGGATGAATTATATTCCAGTATAAAGGGATTGAAGTACAAAGAGGGATTAAAGAGAGATGGTCATCAATCTCTGATGGTTCGTTTGAGAATTAGATAAAATAAGCTTGGGAAAATGTCTGGCAGATAGTAAATTCTCAACAAATGTTGGTTTCCTTACCTTTTCTCTGAGCTTTGGAGTTTGATCCAAAAATGCCAATGACACATGATTTTGAACGTTGTTATTTAAACCAAATTTCAGGTGAGAACAATAGTATTTAAATGGGAAGAAATTTTAGAATAGCTTCTTTTTTGTCTGATTATAAAAGAAATACTCTGTTCAGTGTATAACATTTGGAAAATAAGGAAAGTGTAAAATGGCACATAAATGTCACCAGAGACACTATGTTTGACAAGTTGTTGTATGGGCTTTTTCTCTTTTTTTTCTTTCTTTTCTTTTCTTTTCTTTCTTTCTACAAAACTGGGGTCACAATATTCTATACTCTGGTTTCTGTACTTATGAATACACCACAAATATTTTCAACTCATTAAACATTCTTATTTTTAACAATCGCATGGTCTACCATTTTGTGACTCTGTTATTCATTTAACTAATCTCCAATTTTTAAATTTTTGGGTTATTTCCGGTTTTTCCTCAATTATAAATAATAATCTGATAAAAACTATTATTCATGAATCATTGCTGATTATTTAGTTAGAATAAAGTCCTAGAAGTTTTGAAGTCAAAGAGTATGCATACTTTCAAGAGTCTTAATACATGCTGGTAAAGCTATATGTACCTATGTGTATATGTGTTTATGATTAAGAGTGTATGTGTGTTTGTTTATGATCCCCAGAATTGTACCAATTCTTATTCCTGCCTGCGATGTATGCAAATGCTCATTTTCCAAGAGGAGAGCATTTCAAAACCAAATAAACAACAACTAGAAAGAATTCAACCCAGAGAATAAAAAAGTGGTAATGCAAACCAATTTTCTTCTCCCTCCACATATGCGAATGGCAGGGGAGAATGCTGAGGGGGCAGAGCTGAAGACACAGCTTCTACACGCATCAGATTTGGGACAAATTCTTGAGAGAAAGAAAGAAGCAATGTGTTGAAGGGTTTGGGCCCTCAGAAAGCTGGTAAAATGTAATGGCACAGGAGATGATATGTGATTCTCTGCATGCCATCACGTAGCTCCTTCCCTTCCTTTTACCCACAGAAAATGTCAGGATTTGGACTGCTTACAACTCTGGATATATGGGAATGATGTTCCCCACATGGCTGAAGGGAAATGGCTCAGACATGCGCATTCCTGCGGCCAGCCGAGTGGTGTGGGCTTGGGGAATGCCTGTAGGTTTGAATCAAGGTGGCCATGGGGGTGGTGCCGCCTGAGACTAGTTTGGAATTGTTCTCCAGGTGTAGTATGTATAAGCAGTTTTGAGGAGGAAAACTGGTTTCTAGGCACATTGGCTATCTTTCTAAAGGGGTCTGTCACATCTCTCTTCAAATACTATTTCCTCAGGTTATTGAAAATATACATGTTAGTTGTATTTTCAAGTATTTTTTAAATATTTAAACAAAGAAGAATAAAATCTCTCATAAGCTTATCACTTAGAGGTAGGGTATCTTTGTTTCCTTTATGGTATATTTACTTTCAATCTTTTTTCTTTATGTCCTTGTGTTTCTTTTACATAATGAAAGCCAATGGTATACACAGTTTTATGTTTTACTTTTTCACTTACATACAATATTGTAAGACATTGTGACATTTTTATGCCATAAAACATTCTTTAAAAACTTGTTATTTAATAGCCAGCTAACATTTCATTTTATCAATATGTTAAATTATTTAAAATTCTCCCATTGTTGAAAACATTTAATTTACTTCTGTTATTTTAGTAATATGCATAACACAATGATGAACATCTTCTAACAGAAATCTTTGCTGCATTTCTGATCAAGTCCCCAATGTACATTTTTCTAGAAACATATATTCGTTATTCAGAGAGAAGGAAACTTGATGACTAAAGCCGGAGCAAAAAAGCTTATTTTTCTCTTTTTTCATTTACTTTCTGCCCATGTGTTATAGAGCCATCATTTCTTTATGGGCTCTCTTTTTTGTTTGTTTGAAAATAATGGGCATTCTGTCAATGACCTCTCAGCTTTTAGAAGATTCTTCCAGCTCAACTCTCTCAACCGGACTGGTCATTATGTCAAACCCCCACACTCACTCACCATACATAAAACTTTCCCCATGGACTGGGCTCCTTTCAGAGCAGACAACTCTCTGATCCTCAAGCTTCCCCAATCACCCCTGACGCATCCTTCTTGGACGCTGGGGCTGCTTCCTGGAATGCAGGCTCTTCTCAGATGTCGGATTTGCTCCTGGCTTGGTTCACCTGCCTATAATGGGACACCATAGGTGTGGTTCCCCAGAGCCTTCACGGCTGCCCTGCTCTCTAATCTTGCCCAGCAGGAGACTCACACCTGCATCACATTTACATCCAAGTCAAAAAGAAAAACACCCTGAACCATATCCAGAGAGTCGGTGACAGTAAAAACCATGGAATTGGTTGAAATTTATGAATGATTACTCTTGAAAATGAAACCAAGGGGAAGTAGGGCTACTGTGCCCTCGAACCCCATGTGAAGCACTTGAGCTCTACTGAACGGAGTTTGAGGTTTTGTGTGAAGAGACAGAGGTTCTGGGTTTCAATTATGTGACTTTAAGAAAATAGTTTCATCTTCTTGGGGGTCCTCCTACCACACAGAAAACAGAGATTAATATTCCTCACTCCCTCACTCTTGCAATGTAATCTGTACAAACATAAAAACTCAGACTCAGTGTTTTGTATTCCTCAGAGGAAAAGCAGTTAACAGATGGCCATTATTCCTAAAACTAGCACTCAGATAAATCTGGTGTTGCATTTGGCACTATTGACTAAATACATGACAATAATTTATTTTTGGTATAGAAATTCCTTGATGACACAAGGCATGTCTAGAAGTACTATCTCCTTTAAGATCTATCCCGCTAGTGTACATCACCCCCCCCCCCGCCTCACCCCCCCAGCTGCTCAGCTCCCTGGCTTCACTTCCACGTTCTTGGCTTTAGCTCCCCTGCCAGCACAACACCACCACGTAACATCTCATTATCATCGAAATTACGGGCATCAGTTATTCATTCCAATAAAGGTAGAAATCTTTGTTTCCGAGCTGAAGCTTGTATCATTAGAATAACTAGCATTTATGAAGATGTTTCAGTGTGTGGTGAACCGTGCTAAGCCCTTTACAGGCATTGTAACATATAATCCTCACGATGACTCCTTTGAAAGAGGCAGGATTCTGTTTCTAGTTTTACAGATGAAGAAATTGAGGCCTGGAGGGAGAAAAAAACATGCCCCAGCTGAGAGTACAAAAAACCTATAGAACTGGAAACTGCGCTTTTTAGCAAATTCCAGTTACTACCTCATGGAAGGAGCCATTTTAGTGTGTAGTTTATTACTACCCAACTCACCTGAAAATGAAAAATAGGTAGTAACTTTAACGAAAAAAGTATTCAGTTCTAGGTTGTTATAATCTTCCTTTTCTGTGGGGGAAATTAAACTAGTTTAGGCTTTTTTGGGCTTCACAGCTTTTGTTTTGGCTTGTAAAAAGTTTGCACATTTGGTGTGGAAATTACCCAGGGAGTATGACTCTTAACCCGGACATGCTGATTATGCTGCAGTCAGGGTTTTGGAACTGCAACCTTTCTTTTCATGTTTCAGAACTGGTCTCTCTTTCTGTAGATTTTTTTTTCCTTCATTCACTAGAAATGTGTTCTTTTACATTACTCAGACCTGAAGAACCAACTCTGCCAGGTAAATTTAATTTATTACTCGGCTGACCACACCACTATTATGTCTTTCCTCCCTTTTATTTTTAAAGGGGTAGCATTTCTACTGAAATGTTGGTGTAACAAGGCTTTACAGAAAAATAAACTTTTGTTTAACGGTGCTTTAAGAAATGCTCTTTAAAAAGAAACTAGTGGGCCATGAGAGACTACGGACTCTGAGAAACAAACTGAGGGTTCTAGAGGGGAGGGGAGTGGGGGGATGTGTTAGCCTGGTGATGGGTATTATAGAGGGCACGTTGTGCGTGGAGCACTGGGTGTTATACGCAAACAATGAATCATGGAACACTACATCAAAAACTAATGATGTAATCTATGGTGATTAACATAACATAACAATAATAAAAAAAAAGGAACTAGTGGGTATGAAAATACATCCAAAATATCTCTATCTCATTTTTTTTCTTTGCTAAAATGTTGAGGCCAAAAAATCTTATATCCCAATTAAAAACTATTAAAGCATTTTTCTAAGTTTGGAGGTAACTCACCTCTGTAGAGCTTTGGGACAATACTATGGGCAGACACCCAGAGGGTGTTTAAGTGTATGTTGCTGATGAGTCAGCTGCAGACTAAGTTCTCAGGAAACTTTCAGAGACTAAGGAGGACCTGTGCCTCCATGGATGACTGCCCCCACCTACAAAGAAATGGACAGAGGGAGGATGTGGGGCAAAGATAAGCCAAATGAGCAAGTGAAGTCCAAAATTCTATGCCAAAGAGCAAGACCAGAGTCTTTTGAACCTAAAATTATTAGCACTATTGGTATCTTTTTTTCCATTACTTTTTAAAAATGCATACTTCAACAAACTTGTTTGACCGCCCACCCGTTTGTTTATTACATTCATAGATATTTGGTGCCCCTAGCAGAGTGGTCCTCAAACATCAGTGTCCATGGGACTCACCAGAGCAGGTTGTTAAAAAACAAATCCTGGGCCATGCCAGAGATCCAGATCTCTTTAGTTTGGGGAGGTGCCCAGGCATCTTCCTTTTAACAAGATTTCAGGGCATTCTAATGCAGGTGGCTCTTTGGATGCAATTTGAGAAGCAACTTTGTAATGCACAAGGCAAAGCATGAGGGGGGCCACAAACAGAAGTAGAAAGATAGAAGAGACTTGTTTATTCCTCAGGAAACTTCAAACTAAAAAGAAATATAGATTTTAACATTACTGATAAATGATAATAGGAACAGTTGTTATATGGTTATATATATATGTTATATAACAAGCATTATTTTAGACTGTATTTGTATATTGGTTCAATTAATCCTCACCGATATTATTACTCCCATTTTACAGTTGAGAAGACCAAGGTTCGTAAAGATTAACTAACGTGTCCAAGGGCAGGGACCTAGGCCCAGCGCATTCCATAAGCTAGCCCTTATTTCCTGCCCTGGACAATCTCACTACTTCTATGTAAACCAAAATATAAGGCAACCCATTGTAAGTGTTGTGGGAATGACACACCCAAGATGTTTTAATGGGTCTGATGGAGAAGGAGCTTATATTTAGTAAGTGCTCACTGAATGCCATGATCCGTATATTTTTTAAATTTAATCTTCATTGCCCAGTGAGGTATAAAGTATCATCCCATTTGACCTTCAGTTTCCTCATCCATAAAGAAGGCACACTAAAATGCCTTGTCCCACAGGGCTCTTAGGAGGATTGAATAAGCTAGGTCATGTAAAGTATCTAACATGGCGCCCGGCAGCAAGCACTTGGTAAATATTAGCTACTACTCTTTTCACTCTCACCATTGATAGTTGAGAACTCTGAGGCTGAGGGAAGTTAGAGAACTTGGTCAAGGTAACCCACGAGCAAGGCATGGTATTCAAACCTTTATCTGTCTGACTTCCCCGTACACGCTCTGCCAGCACACAGCTTCAGGGGGAAGAGAACACCCTCTTGGGGTGATGACGTGGGAAAGCTTCATGGACAAGATGGTGTTAGAGTAGGGCCTTGCAGGATGCGTAGAGCTTCAAGGGCAGAGTTGATGGGAGGACACTCCAATTTTTGCCTGAGTTGTTTGACCTTCCTGAAATTATAATTTTACAAAACCCCCATCTCTCAAGACTTCAGCCTTCAGAACTTCTGCCAAAACAAATTTCAGGCAGGTTAAAGAAAAATGTCCCTGGATTCCTTCAAGATACTCATGTGAAATGTTCAGAGAAGGCTTGTATATTAGGAGTAGGAATGAAGATTGTAGCACCAGGTTGCTGGGCAAATGGGACACGGTATCCCACAGAGGTGGGCACAGACACCCTCCTGAGCTGGGGGTGTTAATGCAAGCTTGCAAAGGATGTGCTCCATGGGGCAGAGCTGCCACAAGCCCTTCTGGAGGAAATCCCTAGCCCTTGGAATTATACCCACAGAGTTTAAACATCTCGTCAATAAATTGTCCCTTCAGGGCCAATCCATCACGGAAGAAAGCCAGGGCCCAGAAGCCTAGGTGGAGACACTTAGGGTAAAATCAAGGGGCCAGATGAGTGGAAAGGGTTTCTCCAAAGTCACAGAGGCAGGGGCAGGGCTGGATCCTGCTGCCAGGGATCCCAGGCCCATCTGTGTTCCTTCCCGGCCACAACCCTGCCAGCACCTCAACTGCCCTGCCCCCCAGGGGAACTCCAGAAAGAAAGAAAGGTGCTTTATAAAGTTCTCTTTTTTGTTTCCTTAGAAATCCTGTTACATTCTATCCCTCCGTGGGAAAGCTCCTTTTTTTTTTCATCCATCTGATACCTCCTTCATTTGATCAATGGATAAGTGAATACACTTATCCATTCGTTTGACAAAGGTTTCTGAAGCACCCATCATGTGTTGGGCACTGCTCTGGTTTCTGTGGAGACAGAACTGAAGAAAGAAGCTGACCACCTCTACCTATATGGAGCTGACATTTTAGGGGGTCAGGGGGACAGTCTATACATACCGCAGGTTTGTTGAAACTATGGTACCTTGGAAACAAGTGCTAAGGAGAAAATGAAGAGGAGTAGCCATAGGAAGTCTACGGGAGGGTAATTGCAATGTGTGATTCAGAGTCGAGTAGCTAGTAAAGGCCTCCCTTAGAAGATGACATCTGGGGAGAGGCCATACTGCTCCCGGAGGGCACAGTATTCCAGGCAAAGAGCAGCGGAGTAGAGCCCGAGGTGGAGTGTCCCTGGGCCATTGGAGGAGCAACGGGACAGAGTGACCGAGAGGGGTTGTGGCTTTGCTCTTGAGTGTCATCGGGGATGTTTTTGCGGAATTTTGAGCAAAAGAGCCCCTTGATGTGCCTTAAGGGTTTTGGGTTCAATGGAATGTTTAATTTATTAAAGGAAATTGTATGGAGACTGAGAAAGGGGGACTGAAACGTCAGATTAATTTTTTTGTGATTGATGTGACTTAAGTTTTAACAGGGTCACTTTGGCCATTGTGTAGAGGGAGGCTGAAGGGGACTGGGTGGCAGCAGGAGGCCCATCAGGAGGCTGCTAGGATTACCCAGAGCTACTGAATCAACTACCACTAGCTGGTATTTGCTGTTATTTTTGCATGCTGATGGTTGTTCTGTAACCTCTCTTTCCTATGCTCTCTAGATTTTTCTTCCTCAGCATCACATGCATGCAACATACCCCATTACGCAGTCCCACCACTCCATGTCCCTGCTAATTGTGAACAGTGACAGCTCTGACACAAAGAACCACAGGTGAAACGGAGTTGACAGAATGGTAACTACTTCATCCTGGTTCTCTCAACACCCACTCCAGTCCCCTGTACTTCAGAGGCTGGGGAAAATGGAAAATAGAACGATATTTTCCAGACCTCCTTAGAGCTCTGGTTTCCAAGGTGATTTGAGTTCCAGCAAGGAGACATGCCACTGCAAGGCTTGGAGGCAGAAATGAGCAAGGGGAGGCAATTGGAGAAAGATGGGGTCTTCTAGGAAGCATGGTTGGGGAGGCCATGGGTTTTTGGGGTGAGCTCCATTGTGCTGTCACAGGTGTCAGGTGCTGAGCAATAAGGTAGTGGTAGAGAGGCCCCCAAAATATCATTTCTCCTGGATGCATGTCCTTGACTAGTATCCCCACGCTTGCTTCCTTGGCTCTCTTAGAGATTGCATAGGCTTCCAATACTCTGTATGAAGACTTTGTGATTGAATGAGTCCATGACGGCTGCAAGAGGGGCCGCCATCTCATCAGACTTTCAGGCTTTGTGAATGAGAGGGAAACAAGAGCAATCTCCTCCAGTTCTAAGGCTTCCTGGAAATTCTTCATGAAAAATTTCACTTATATCTCATTAGTCATAAAAAGTTAGTCACATGGCCACACTTAGTTTCAAAGAGGGCTTGGAAATGTAAAGGTTTACTTGGACCCATTTCCGTCTCAGTAATAAAGGATTTCTGTTAGTAAAGATGCAGAAAAATAATGGGTAGTGGGCAGTCAGCTTGCAGCCACCGCCACAGAGTATGAATTCTTTTTGAGCTCTTTATACATACTGTTAGATGGCTCTTCAGAAATGTTTACACTCTCATTACCGTAGAAAATGAAAAGTGTAACATGGGAAAAATGTGCAAGTCCAAATGTTTGATTGTATCCACTAAATAGTCTCTTTGTACCAATAAAATTTTTCAACAACTATTTGAGTGCCTAAAATATGCCAGGCTCTGTTCTAGAAACTGAGAAAAAAAGAAGGGACACAACATTGAAAGATCCTGGTTCTCAAGAGAATCTGGTTGAAAAATATCACCACAGGAACTGCATTTTCTTTTATACAGAGTTCTTGGGGTGGATCAATTCAATACTGATCATTGTCAACAAAAATTGTGATTTGGGTTTTAGAATCGTTGATCTAAAGCATTTCTTTTGACATCTATTGTTTGACTATAGTCCATAGTCTGGGGAAGGTGCTGAGGAATTGTGATGCTAAAGTTCTGTTGCCAGGAGAATACTTACTGTTCTCCAAGGTGTATATGTTTAGGGATGAGGAAGGGAAGAGCCACAGAGAAACTATCTCATCTGACAAAGTGATCCAGTTCATGAGGTACAAGAAACTAACTGTCGGGGGGGGGGGTACCTGTAGAGGAAGGGGCAGCATGACCGGAAGTGAGAAGATACGAGAGCATGGGTGAACTGTAAGGGGTGCACCAGCAGGCTCAAGAAAAAGGATAACAGTGGCAACAAATAAGTCACATGGGGAGTGCGCCCAGTCATGCTGCTGGATGAAAGAGTTACAATTTTATCCCGTTGGTAATGGAAATTATCAAACACCTTGGAGCAGGGACATAATGTTATCAGAGCAAATACAAGGATGAAGCGAAGTGCCTGGCACCTAGTAAACACATATTAAGATGTTAGCTGTGACGATACTTATTTTTTTTTTAAATTCTATTTTTGTGGGTTTTTTTAAAAAAGATTTTAAGTAATCTCTACACCTAATGTGGGGTTTGAACTTACAACCCTGAGATCAGGAGTCACCAATTGAGCCAGCCAGATGCCCTGATGATAATTATTCTTATTCCTTGATTGCAAGCATCATTGCTGGGGCAGCAGCGTGGAGGATGGGCAGGAAGGGACAAGATGAACAAAGAAGATTTGGACGGTCGACAATAGTTGTGAAAAGAAAAAGGTAGAGGAAAGAGAAGATCAGGAGGACAACACAGGTCTTACTAGGGGAGGAGGCAGAAGGAGAATCGGGGATTCCAACATGGGTGCCTGGATATGTGGCGAGACCACTCACTGATAAAGGACATACAGGCAGGGAACACGTTTGCAGGGGAAGAGGAGATGGCTTGAGGGCATCCAGATAATTATGCCCTGGCATGTCCCAGTCTTCTATTCCAATCTAAAACACCAGCGGCACGCCACTTCAAGGGACCTGCTGGATTCAGCATCTCTGTTGGAACAATATGAGGAATAAGATCCCCTGTCACATTTTTTCTTGCAGACTGGGCATTATTTCCCACTGGCTGTGAAACTTTTTAGCAAATGTACTAGAGGAAGCAGGACATTTGCTTGGGATCCTCTCAAGGCTGGTTGTCACGTGAAGATGCTCATCAAAACCAAGTGTATGACTCATTTTTCCTCTGCTCTCATCAGGAACGGCAGGTGGGAAAATGGAAGAGCAGTGAAGGCTCTTCCCTAGCCTCAGTGGTGGAGAGCAGGCTGGGCCTTATGGAGCTCGATATGCCCACCTGGACCATGAGAAATAAGAAAGGTGCCACGTGCTAAAGCACAGCTTACCTGTGTGACTAACTCACAGAGAAGTGGCTTGACAGGAGCAACTTCTTTGAGGAATAAAATCTTGGTAATACACCTCCCTTGGGAAAACACAGAATATATATATATGTGTGTGTGTGTGTGTGTGTGTGTGTACATATATATATGTACATAACTATTTTTACAGCAGTTCCCACCAATTATTTTTAAAATATATAAAATCTGATGTTTTCATATATATATATATATATGTACACACACACACACACACACACACACGAGCTAGCTATTTTGTAAAAGCAAGGGGGATTTAGAAATTAAATACACATCATTAAATTCTGTTTTACTTGCAACCCATGTATTTTTAGGTCCAGCATGATTGCTTTCAGACCTTGAGCTTGCTGAATTAGTTTTGGTGTTTGGCTCCACAGCATGACCTGTTCGTTGAGACTCACCTCTGGGTTCAGGGAAAACAGTGTCCTACTTCCTCTGGTACCCAAGGAGTCAAAAGCGAAGCCCATACCAAAGAGAAGGGAGTTGATGTTTTGGCACTCTCTGATGCTGTCCCTCACTCACCCAGGCCACCTGATTACTGCCCCCATACTCCAGTAACAGCTTTTAGCATCCCTTAGCAATATCGGTGTGCTGTGTAGCATAGGGAGTCAGATCTGGATTGAAATCTCATTTCCACTCTTTGGGAGCTCCAAGTTAACTTGATCCCCTGGAGCCTTCAGTTTCCTCACATGTAAAACAAGGCTAATAGTAGGACTTATCTCACAGAATTGCTGTAAGATGGAATAAAGTAACACGACGCATGAAAAAGCACACTGCCTGGTATTCGGTAAGTACCTGACAGAGCTGTCCATAAGTGGTACAGGTGGTGAGACAGATGGACAGAGCAAAAGTGTGTGTTCAGTATGGCCAGGGCATCCAGGCCAGGCAGGGCTATACAAATTCCCAGTAATAAATAACTGAGTCTTAACTAAACACTGTTAATCAGAGCTAATATTCCAAACAAAGCAATGACTTTGGCCATCCACGGTCTTTCTGTGAGGGGAGAAACAAGACATAACTATTTTTACAGCAGTTCCCACCAATTATTTTTAAAATATATAAAATCTGATGTTTTCATCAGGCAAATCAATTCATTCTGGGTTCTTGTCTCCAGCAGTGACAATTAAAGCTTTGCAAAAAACCACTGCCCACTACCTCTCTCTCTTTCCAGAACATGTGCTAAATCCTCCTCATTCGCTGAAGACTATACCTGTAAAAACTTCAGGACTTAACACAGATTCAATTACATTTTCTATTGTTCTCTTATCTTATGTTGCCATGTTATTATACTAGAAGAATTTTAACCACCCAAACACCATCTAAACCCACGTAAATGTAATTTGCAAGAAAACTCCTGACAAGTCCTTTTGGGCCTGTTTGATACAAGCTTAGTAACAAGAATATATTTTTGAGTGAGTCTATTTTTCTGGCTAAAATTTCACATTTGCTCCGTGTTTATATAAGAATGTATTTGCTCCCTCCAGGGGACAGGATTTCATCCTCCATGTTTCCTCTGGGGTGTAGTGCTATAATGGACCAGTGGTTTTTGATGACTTCCCGAAGTTCTTGCTCCTGGAACACATGATCTGGAAAGACTAATGCAGGGGCAAAAGCCAGGATAGGAATGCCTTGAGGGTACTGGCGTTTTCAATGCTAAGCCTCTAAGGAGTTGGGAGCAGCAGTACCAAGAGAGTTTAGCAGATCTGGGAAGAAATAGAAATTAAATATCTCTTCTGATGAGCAACTGATGTTCTTAAGACAGAGCATGTCGCAGACAGGTAAGTCTCCAGGCTTCCTCATTTCCAGTTCATCTCTTATTCCACAATTTGATCTGCCCTTTCACAATACAGCTGTGATCGAGTCAGAGCCCTACAGAAAATCCTTCAGACTTGTAAGGAAGGCTTTAGCCTGGCCCACGCGCCCTGAACATTGTATCTACTGCTGCTGTTCCTTATACCCTGTATCCACCCACACTGAACTTTTCCTTCCCCGAATTTACCAGGATTTGCTCTCTCCCAGGGTTTTGGACTGGCCCCTTCTTTTGCCTGGTGAAATCCCACCCGTTTGTCAAATCCCAGCTTAAATACAGCCTCTTCCGGGAAGGCTTCTTGAATGCCTAAAGCTGACATAGTATCTTCCTGCCCTGTGTTCTTTGATACTTTGTAACAGGTCTCTATTATAGCACCCCCCAGTCATTTGTAATTCCTTTTTATGTGTCCATTTCCACTACTGCACAGTGATATCTTCAAAGGTAGGAAGCATGTTTTACAAATTTTATGTACTCCAGTGTTTCAAAAATAGTGAATGAATTAAAGAATGAATGGATGAGCCATCCCAGCACAAGCATCCCATGGTACATCTGAGAGGAGACGGAATATTAAGGAGGTACCCAGCTTTTTCCTCCGCATTGTCTGGACTATTCTGCTGAGTTATTTTGCAGAGGGTTTCCTGGGAACAGATAACAACAGATCCCGAGGGAAAGATCCTCTGTTCACAGAAATGCAGGTGCCCCTAAAAGAGAACTTTCAGGTTGCTGACCTTTCCCATCATGAAAATTTACTAAAGAGAGGACAGCATCACAAAATATCCTCAATGAGAATGGAGGGGAAATACGTGGAAGAAAACAAGGCGCAAAGATTCCTTTGCAGAAAAATCACAGCTCTGTGGGCCGGGGAGTTCTTCCACTTAAGAGTCATATGCTCTGGAATGTGCAAGGGGAAATAGTCTCAGTAGGGTCTTGACTCAGCAAGGCCTGGAATTGATGTTTGGGGCTGTTCTGCAAGGTCCTAGGGCATTTAGATTCTCAGTGGTCTGAGCCCAAGTGCACACGCCAGCATGCATCAGTACAAGCTTTAAATCAGAACCACCCGTTACACCCCCTCCCCTTTCCCTGGCTCTGAGTCCTCCCTCCCAACCTCCCCCCTTCACTGCAGGCTCATTAAGGCCTTTCTCAGTGCAGAGACACTGCATTTTGGGGACTGGTGGAGTGTTTGATATTTTCCACTCTGCGTGTCAAGGGCATTTACAGTCGGCGTCAGAATGTTATGTCGGTCTGAGGAGGCACTTTGAAGTGTTTGTGGTGGAGGCCACATGTGCAGGCAAGATGTGTCTCCTCCCCATCCCTGAGGTTCCTGCTCAGCTCTTTCCCAGCATCATGTGACAATGAACAACACTGCTTAACCCTTTACTTCTTGGAGTAGCTGGTTATATTACTATTATTATTATTGTTTGAAAAAGCACTTCATCCTTGCATATCTCAGCTTTGGAGATGGTTTGGAGGCCTCTCTCCTTGATTTCTGATCACCCCGTGTTGGTCTTCTGTGGCTGTGTTTGCTACAACTCCATGAACTTATGTGTAGAAATGCATTTCCAAAGACTACACACAAAGCAATTGCATACGCTTAATACTGCCCAGATGGTAAATGTAGTGGTGTTCTTGACACATCCATAGAAACCCAGAACCAATTCAGAGATGCTCAGCCACCTCCAATAGCAGGGAGCCCCCAAATGAAGCCACTGGTTTTTCACTTTACTAAATGATAATTCACAGGTGGCCCTTCACATGTCACTTGGCCCATTCTGTGAAAGTCTGGGGACCTGAAACTCTGAAAAAAAACAGAACAAAACAAAACAAAACAAAAAACAAACATGAGACTTTGGGAGGAAATAGTATCAGCTGACCTAAGTGTCTTACTCAGCTACGTGGTTTGACTCATGCAGCGGGGCAGGGCTGAGATTGATGACCTCCAAAGCTCCTTTCAACTCTGAGGTATGGCAATGCTCAGCCCTCCATGAGCCTGGAAAGGTCTTGGATTTGGCAGGATGGGCTGGGTGGAGATAGAGGGCTCCTCTCAGAGATAATGGATGTCAGTGTCTCTTGGGATCAGTTTGTATTCACAAAGCACTTGGCAATCCAGTGGGAACAAAAGAGTTTTTAATGAACATAAGTCACTTTTAAGCACTCAAAGACTGAGACCTTTTGGCAAAGGAGCCTTGGGCTCTACTCCATCACCTAGAAGGGTCTCTGAAGATGTTTGTTATATATGGAATTATCCCCTATAATAATAGCTGTGCTTCTTTATTTTAATTTAGGGATCTGAAGAAAGGAAGCGACATGCCTTAATATTAGACTATTAAAATACTAATAACAGTTACAATGTGCAAGGCAGTCATATGCTAGGTGAAATTCTAACTTATTTAACCTTAGGAGATAAGTACCATTACCAGCTTTCAAAACTCAGAGAAGTTAATAAGGTGCCAGAGGTCATATTAGAAAATGAAAGATATGGGACACAGACCCAAAATGTCAAGTCTAATTAATATCTCTGTTACCAAGCTCAATAGCACAATTCTGCCTATTCAAGGTCAGAGTCAGTGACCTTTTCATCTCCTAGGACAACTCCTGGGACGCTACCTGCCCTTAACCCACATTTTCCCTACCTCTGCATCACAAGTGTTTCATAAATCCCTACTGAATGAAGGAATGAGTGAATGGCATTTAACAAGCCTGGGAAAAGCACTGAAGCCTAAGGCAACATCTCTCAATTTCTGTAATGAAACCCTGCCCTGGGACATCCCCAACACAAACAGGACACTTTTCCAAAGCAGCCCGGGGATTCAAATCCTTTGGAGCCAGGAATCCATGTTTCCCTGTCCAGAAATCCCGCCCAGATCGCATAAACTCACAGGCTTCCTAAACCTCTTTCTTCCTATGCCACAGGCTCTAAGCTTTCCTGGCCTGCCAATAATTAGGCACCAAGAATGTGGATTAAAGAAAATACTGACTCACATAGTTTGTTAAAATAACTTTGCCTTTTGTATTTTTGCTCTGCATGGGGTCCAAGTCTTTCCTAATAAGGCATTTGCTCTCCTGTGAAGAGCCTTACTGGAGTGAGGGGAATGAAGTGACCAAAAGGAAAGAGCTGATAGTGTTTTGTTGCAAAGATGTCTTATCTTGCAAGTTGTTCCCAGGAGGGCTGCTGGCCTGGGAGCAGGGGAGCAGTTTGCCATTTTTTTTTTTAACACTGATTGGAATGAGAAACCTTTCCGGTCAC
Organism: Callorhinus ursinus; assembly: GCF_003265705.2. Lineage (NCBI taxonomy): Eukaryota > Metazoa > Chordata > Mammalia > Carnivora > Otariidae > Callorhinus > Callorhinus ursinus. The sequence continues at coordinate 28,898,120 of NW_027397075.1, read as the reverse complement.
TGTGTCCTGAAAATAAAATGTTTGATGTGGAATAGTGTCAAAGACTTGTGACCCCTAACAAGCCTACTTGACTCAATGCTTGAGCCATGTTTTCAATCAAGAATTGCTACCTTGAGTTCCATCTGTGCCTCTGACAGTGAGAGCCCCATGTAGCCATCCCTTATAAAAGAGGCTTCTCCCTTCCTATGGCTCTTTCTCCTTAACAGAAACTCATTTTTTTTTTTTTTTACTTCCAATGTACCAGAAAGAAAGAGATATATTTTTCACTTGCTGAATAGATTAATCCAAGTATTTTTATTTGTTTTAGAGCTGAGTTGGCAGTTGATTCTCACAGGAGAAGCGACTGGCAGTTAAATCAATTTTAAATTAGACATTTGTCATGATTCAGCCTACTCATAAAATTAAAAGAAAAAGAAGCCAACAAAATTTAAAGGTTAAAACTAATAGTACTAAGATCTACTTGCCTTTAAAATTAATAGAGACGGTTGGTCGTCCTTTGCCTGCTAGCCTGAATTGCTACCAAGATATTTAACTTTGTTTTGATTCTTCTATTGTCCATCATTTCCCTCTACACTTTCCTACTTATGTCTTTTCTTTCTCCCTCTTGCTTCCTATTTTCCCTTGCTCACTGACTCATATCTTTTACTTTTTACATCCTCTGACTTTTTCTCACTCAGTATTGTATGCTTCAGACTTGAAGTAGGGTGGGAAGCAGGTGGGAGATAATGCACTTTCAAAAGAGCATTCATCTGAGAGACAAACTGAGGGTTCTAGAGGGGAGGGGTGTGGGGGGATGGGTGAGCCCGGTGATGGGTATTAAGGAGGGCACATATTGAATGGAGCACTGGGTGTTATATGCAAACAATGAATCATGGAACACTACACCAAAAACTAATGATATAATGTATGGTGATTAACATAACATAATAAAATAAAATTTAAAAAAATAAATAAAAGAGGGTTCATGTCAAATCTCTATTTTGTTCACCTTCAAGTCATCTCCCTCACAGCTTCCAGCTGAGTACCCAGCTTTCCTGTGCTCTTGATTTCCTTTTTTGTCTTTGTTGCTTTTCTCCTTGTTCCTGCTTGTCTAGCTCTCCAATTTCCTCTGCTTCCTTTCCAGAGGGAACAAAAATAGCTCTTGAGTATCGAATAAATGCTAAATATAATATTGAGCCCTTTAGAGTATATCATGTAATCATAACTGCAATCCTAAATGAAAAATGAGTCTCTTACCATTGGACAAGTGAGGAATCAGGTGTCTCTCCCAAGCGAGGGAGTAGGTAGAATCGGGAGTCCACTCCACAATGCCCCATTCCATGCTGTCTTTACAGATGGGTTCTCCATCCTCCATACTTCTGCTGAACAAGCCTGAGGGTCTGAGCACCCTGGGAGCATGGTTTTCAATTTAAGGTCTGACTCCCTGGGGCTCAAGACCTTAATACTTGGGCTCAAGCTTCCTCTGAGTATGAATTTGGCAAGGGTGTGCTAAGAGGAATGGTAGGAATGTAAAATGGTGCAGCCACTTTGGAAAATTGTTTTCAGTTCCTGAAAATGTTAAACAAAGAGTTATCATTTGACCAAGCATTTCATTCCTAGGTATATACCCAAGAAAAATGAAAATGTATGTACATATAAAAACTTGAGCATGAATGTTTATAGCAGTGTGACTTGTAATAGTTAAAGAGTGGAAATATCGTAAATGTCCATCACCAGATGAGTAGATAAACAAAATGTGGTATATCCATACGATGGAACATTATTTGGCAATAAAAACAAATGAAGTAGTGATACATGGTACAACATTGATGAACCTTAAAAACATTATTGGTGGGAATGCAAGCTGGTGCAACCACTCTGGAAAACAGTATGGAGGTTCCTCAAACAGTTGAAATTAGAGCTACCGTTCGATCCAGCAATTGCACTACTGGGTATTTACCCCAAAGATACAAATGTAGGGACCCGAAGGGGTACGTGTACCCCAATGTTTATAGCAGCAATGTCCACAATAGCCAAACTGTGGAAAGAGCCAAGATGCCCATCGACAGATGAATGGATAAAGAAGAAGTGGTATATATACACAATGGAATATTATGCAGCCATCAAAAGGAATGAGATCTTGCCATTTGCAACGACGTGGATGGAACTGGAGGGTGTTATGCTGAGTGAAATAAGTCAATCAGAGAAAGACATGTATCACATGACCTCACTGATATGAGGAATTCTTAATCTCAGGAAACAAACTGAGTGTTACTGGAGTGGTTGGGGGTGGGAGGGATGGGGTGGCTGGGTGATAGACATTGGGGAGGGTATGTGCTACGGTGAGCGCTGTGAATTTTGCAAGACTGTTGAATCACAGATCTGTACTTCTGAAACAAATAATGCAACATATTTTAAGAAAAAAGAAAAAGAAGAAGATAACAGGGGAGGAAGAAAAGGGGAGTATGTCAGAGGGGGAGACGAATCATGAGAGATGATGGACTCTGAAAAACAAACTGAGGGTTCTAGAGGGGAGGGGGTAGGGGGATGGGTTAGCCTGGTGATGGGTATTGAGGAGGGCACATTCTGCATGGAGCACTGGGTGTTATGAACAAACAATGAATCATGGAACACTGCACCAAAAACTAATGATGTAATATATGGTGATTAACATAACAATAAAAAATTTAAAAAAAATTAAAAAAAAAGAAAAAGGTATGCATAACAATAAAAAAACATTATGCTATGTGAAAGAAGTCAATTAGCAGAGACACATATTGTTTGGATACATTTATGAGAAATGCTCAGAATAGACAAATCCATAGAGACAGTACATTAGTGGTTGCCTGGGGCTGGGGTGGGAGAGGGGTAGGCGGTTGGGAAATAACTGGTAGTGCATATGGAGTTTCTTCTTGGGGTGTTAAAAGTTTTCTAAAATTAAATTGTGGTGATGATTATACAACTTTGTGAATATACTAAAAACCAGTGAGCTGAACAAAAAATGTATTGAGTGCAGGAAACCTCCTCTAAGTAAATTACAGTGTTAAGGGTGCAAAATAAATAAGTATGACATAATCTCTACACCAGAAGGAAAAAAGAAAAATAATAATCCATACATATTGATACAAAAAACTGCTAATGCACCAATTTAGTTAACTGGACAAAAGTCATGAACAAGTAAGTCAGAAAACAGGGAACATATATATGGGGACTATTCACCCATTCTATTGATAGAAGAGATACAATTTAAAGCAGCAATAAAAAAATACTTTTCTTTTTTAATAATCAACCAGAAAATTTGAATTCTAATACCCTGTGCTGGCCGGGTTATGGTGAAACTGACACTTTCATGCGCAGCTGGTGTGAGTTATATCAGTACCCTTTTGAAAAGCAATTTCAAAAAACATATCAAAGACTATGAAAATGTTCATACCAGTTGACCCAATACTTGTTGGTACTCTATTGCAAAGAAATTATTTGAAGTATGGAAAAGCTATTCGAGAAAGCAGGGAAAAGAAATATTTATTGGATCCCTACCAGGTGCCAGATTTTTTACCTATCTTATCTCTTTTAATTCTCTCAATAACCTCAGTAAGTAGTTATTACCTATCTTATCTCTTTTAATTCTCTCAATTCCTCAGTAAGGAAACTAAGGCTCTACACAGCTGGGGCCTCTGTCCAAGGTCACACAGCTTGTAAGACATAGAGTCAGTCTTTGATGGCAGATGATCCCGTTTCAAAGACACTCAGCAGCAACGGTTGCTTTCCTGGGGCAAGAGGTTGATTCCTCCTCATGGAAGCAGAGGAACTCACTGAGTCTACCTTTCCTTTAGAAAGTTTATCCATCTGACAGATGGAGGGGAGGAATGCACTAAAAAGTCTCTAGGATTTGTCTAAGTTCTGGGCTTTTATTTATTTATTGTTCTGAGTAAACCTCAGAAAAGACAAGTGCAGAAATGAGTAAGAATCATGCAGAAAATATGAGACTTCCTTCATTTTTCCCTTCATCTTTTGGACTTTTGCTGAGGATGATTAAGCTTTGTTTAGGATTTTTACTTTGAATATATTGGTGTTTTCTTAACCAAGATTAGCTGCTTAGTATGTTTTGAGCACCTACATGTTGAATGAATATACTGTGGTTATCAAAAGTGCAGGTTATATGTATGGGAATTCCTTGTACTACTCTCGAAGTTTTCATTCTTGTTTGAAATTATGTCAAAATAAAAAGTTATTTAAAAGTTAATTTCAAAAAGCAATTGGAAAAATGCTTCAAAAGTTATCTTAATGAGGATAGCAGAATAACAGAGAAAAATGGTTGTTAGACTGTCAGGTGAAAAAAAGTCTATAAACTTTAATGTACAATATTACTATAATTGTACACAAAATACAAAAACCAGTGATTGATGTAAAAACTGAAAGGAAATATAATAAAATGTGAATGGCTTGAGATGCTCAAACTAATAGATACTTATTTTATTCTACCTTTTTCTATTTTCCAAGTTTTCTAGAGTAAGCGTTATTCATTTTCACTGACATTTCAGTGATGCCGCTTCTCATTGCTTTTTCTTGAGTTTTTCTTTTTCCCTTTTAGATTTACTTTTTTTTAAACTGACATTGACTCTTTAAAGTTCTTTCAATAAGCATCTATTGAGAGGCCAAATGGGTTTTATTTTTATATATCCAAACATATCTTTATTTTCCTCCTCATTGAAGAAAAATCATTTCGATAAGTGCATGGTTGGAAAGGGATGGCTATTTTAATGCAGTACCTTGGCCTTCTGTATCCAGTGTTGCAAATGAGAAACTTACTGTTTGATTTTCTCTCATATCTCTGTAGATAAATTGTCTTTCCTCTCTGTTAGAAATTTTTTTCTTTATTTTTTGATGGTCTGAAGCTTTACTACAATATGCCAAGCATGAATTTATTTATATGTCTCTTATGTGGCATTTGGTGTTTACTTCAAATCTGGGGATTCCTCTGTTTTTATTAAGGCTGAAAAGTTCCCAATAAATATCACTTTAAACATAGCTTCTCTATATTTTCTTTACTCTCTACTTCCGGAAGTCCTATTATTGAATCATCAAAATCTACCCTTTATTTCTCCTAACTTCTCTTTCAAATTTTGTTCCATGACATTCCTGCACCATATTCAAATGATCTCCTGAGTATTATCTTCCATTTTATTTATTTTCTTTCATACCCTCACGTCAGAGATTCACTCATTGTTTTGACATTTGTTCTATTATATTTTCGATTCCAAAAATTCAATTTCCTTCTTTTTTATATCCATCTGTCCTTGAGTCATATCTGTTGGTCTTTATCTCATGGCTAATTGTTCTGACAAGATTATTACTTCTCTTCATATCTGAGAATCTTAAATATATTATTTCAAAGTCATTTTTAAATTCTTTATTATATTCATTTAGTTGAGAGTGAATTCATCACGATTACTGAATACGCTGACTGATGCTGACTGTTGAATATTAGTTGTTGTTTTTTTTTTTATGTGCTTTAGAATTTTAGTTTGTAAGCTCATCTTAGATGGAAGTCAGTCTCTTATTTCTCACAGTGAGCCTAGCTCTCATCCCTTGTCATGGATGGGACACTTTATGTTCTTCATTACCTCATAGGAGTCAAATTCCCTTCTGGCTGTTTCTAGTCCCAGAGTCTGCAGGCCTGTGCTTTCTTCCCCTGATTGTTGTGTTGCTTCTTATTACCCATCAGCAAATATATTTAAAATTTGTTAAATATATTTATATAAGTGTAACATATATAATATATAAATAATATAAATAAATACTATAAAATATATATTTGTATTTTCAACATTATTATTGTTTTGAGAGCAGCTGTGCCTTTTAAATGTATACACACAAATCTGTTGTTGCTAAGTTTTTGGAGCAGAAGAGTGTGACTTTAAAGCTCCACCTTGATTGGAAATGCATTTATTATTTCTTCTTTTCTTTTGGTTTCTAATTATGAGACACTTAAAAAATAGATGAAAGTTTAGAAAATATTGTATTCACTTATATACCACTGGTAAGATAAAACATGTTAATTTTTTGCTTATTTGCCTCAGTTCTTTTACTTTTAAAAATGTAAACTATTTCAGATGATGTTGAAATCCCTCCATCCTTCCCCCTCCTCCTTCTTGCAAAGCAACAATTATTTTACACATGATGTTTATCATTCCTGTATATTTAAGATACATGCATGTAACAGATGTTCCTATATGTAAATATATATGTCCCTGTGTGTTTAACAAAGATATCCTAGTGTGTTCCCATGTTTAAAATTTTGCATGAAATTTAAAAATTTGCATTCCATATAAATGCAAAACTCTATTTTATTTGTGACTTAAGTTTCTAGATTCACTATTTTATGTGAGTTTCATAGTGCATATTTCCTTAATGCAGAACTGGTAAGTTGTTTTCACTTTGCTGTTGTTACAAATGGAGCTAAGACAATCAGCCCTGAGCATGTCTTCTTGCACTTATGTGTGTGGGATGTGTAGGATGGACTTCAAGAAGTAGACTTGCTGAGTATTGACATGTTTAACTTAAATGTTCCAATGACTCCACAAAGTAGTTGTACTCTAGCAGAATCCTACAGCTGTGTGCTGGGGTTCCCAGTTCTCCACATCTTTGCTATCTTTTGGTGTTATCAGATATTACATTTTGTCATTCTGGTGGGCATTAAATATTATCTACTTATTTGTAATTGGAATTTTCCTGATTCCCAGTCAGGTTGGGCATTTTTTCATCTGTTTAAAGGCCAGTTGAGTTTCTTCCTCTGGTGAATTGTTTCTTCATGCCCTTCACTCATTTTTCTATTAAATTTTTATCTTTCCTTTTAACTTTATATACGCTATTTATATATTCTGCATACAAATTCTTTGTCAGTGTTATAGTCAATAGTGCTGCATAGTGATATACAGTTCTCCTTTCTTTCTGGGCACATGGAAAATTGAATTTTCTGGCCTCCTTGGAATTGGGTAGAACCATCCAACTAGTTCTGCTAAATGAATTCTGAATGGAAGTGGTGTGGGTCACTTCTAGGTTAGAGCATTTATTTAACTGCCATATAAACTTCCAGAATTTTCTTTCTCTCCTGTATGGTTCTTGGCAATAGTCAAGATGTGGGTGCTCCTACAGCTTGGATCTCTGTGTAACTACAGTTAGTAGCATTCCCTGCTGACTGACAGTGTCCATGTAACAAGACCAAGATATAAACCTACATTGCTTTAAGCCACTGAAATTTTGGGGCCATTGTTATATCATAACCTAGTCTATCCTAATGTACAAAATTCATTATATGTGTTACAAATAACTTCTCTCCATCTGTATCACACTTAATGTTTTAATTTATCAATCTTTTCCTTTATGATTTTTGCCATTTAAAATCATGTCTTGTAAATTCTTTTCTCTTCAAAGTCATAGTTTCATCTGAAAAGTTTTAAAGATTTCATGTTTTGGAATTTATTCTTGTGTATGACATAAGGTAAGATATTAACTTAATTTTAATTTTATACATAGGTGACCAATTTTATAACTTCCATTGATGGAATAGCTTAACTTTTCCCCCACTGCTTTATAAGGCCACCTTGATCCATATCAAGTTTCCTTAAATTCTTGGACATGTCTCTGAGCCACTCCACTCTCCATTTGTCTACTTTGCACCATTACCACACTGTCTTAGACATTTTTTAGTGAAAGTCTCTGATTGATAAATCCTCTCTGCTTTTGACTGAAAATGTTTTATTTTGCTTTTAGTTGTGTATAATTTAGCTATTATATAAGATTTTAGTTTGGCAGTTATTTTTCATCAGTGCTTTAAAAATATTATTGCATTTTCTTTCAACCTCTATTGTTGTTATGAAATAGCCTTTTCTCACTTTAATTGCTATTGCTTTGTAGTTAATCTGTCTTTTCTATCTGGTTGCTTCAAAGATTTGGTCTTTGTGGTGTTCTGCAAATTCACAACAGTATGTGCAGGTATTACTTATTTTTATTTATTTGTTGAAAATTATTGTGAAGGATTCAATATGTTCATTGATTCTAGAAAATTTTGAAACACTTCTTGTTCTTCTAGCACTGCAGTCAAATAAATGCTAGGCCTTCTCATTCTATCTTCCATGTCTCTCAATTTCTTTTATGTACATGTATTATTTTTTGTGTGTCATTAATTATCAATCTGTGCTACATTTCAGAAATATTCTTTTTTTATAGAAATATTCTTATTTCTCATGTTACTAATTTCTCTTCAGATACTTCTTGTCTGTTGTTTAAACTGTCCATTGAGTTTTAAATTTCAATAACTTAAAATTTTTTCTTGAATTTTTTCAAATGTCAGTTTCTTTTCATGCTTTATTTATTTGAATTTTACTTATTTTTGTATGCTTTTAGCATAGTCATTTTATAAGTCATATTATTGTCCAGTTATCTCAAGTTCTTAGGTATTCAAAGCTTGTTGTTTATCATATTTGCTAACCTTTATTCACACCAGACTGTTTCTTTCAGTGTTTTGTAATTTTTAATAGGAGTGTATCCTTAAATGGGATAATTTCTTTTTTTTCTCCTGAGAATCCTTTGTACCTGTGGATGGAATTCCAGAGTAATTTTATGTTTGCATCTGCCAAATGACCCAGGAGTATCATTAGCTGTGGACTCATTTTACTATTATTTTCTAGGCATAGGGTTTTCTAGATCAAGTAGGTCATATAATTTCAAATCTCAAACACCTGCCAGAAAAAGTAACATATTTACAAATTATCAGGAGAGAATTTATTCTCTGGCAAGCTTCCTTGCCATGTCTGTATAACTATGGTAATTTTTTTTCCATTCCATCCTTTAATTATAGATGCAAGCCTTTTTAGACTCTGGATCTGTTCAGATGGTCTTTGTTTTAATTCCCTGTTTTATATGGTTCCAAGGCATCAGCATCCATCTCTGGAAGGACAATAGAAATTATGTTCCTAGTATAATTAGAGGCACACACCATACACATTCTACCATTTTTCCTTTCCCCAATGGTTTTCAGTCTTCCTTCTGAGTCTGGCATCTGTGGATTGTCCATTCTCAGCTATGACTTCAAAAGAACATTTGAACATTTGAAATATGCCATATTTTATCTAGTCTTTCTATATTTTTGTATTAGATAGGTTTACAGATTATACTTTCCATCCTTTCCTAGAACTGTAAGTATTCAGTATTTTAAAACCCTAAGTCTTAAAATGAGAAAAGAAGAGAAATATTATTTTGTGTTTATTATAAAACAAAGCAAAAGAATCAAAGTTCCCTGGACTACTTGTATCTGACCATATTTATCTTTCATAAAAGTCAACCAGACATAGCTAGGCTACTTAATTTCCTACTGTTAAAAGATTTTCCAAAGCTTTGATTTCACCAGTATGCAGATACTTTCTAGAATATCAAATAGTCACTGAATCTCACTCTATGTTATACCCCAAGATTGCCTAGATTGAATTTTAAGACCTCCCACTTAGAAGTTACATAATCTTGGACAAATAACTTAGTATATAGGAAGAAAAATCATATATATCCCAAAACATTGTTGAAAGAGATAAATGAAATAAGAAAGTAATACACTTAAGTCCAGTGCCTGGTCATAGAAAGCACTGAGTAAAAGTAAGTGATACTACTGCTACTACTACTACTACTAGTAATAATATAGAAGTAGTATTTGGTCATCAAATTCCAGATGATCCTGAGGAACCAACCACATTTGGTTCAAAAACAGTTCTTTTATGACACCAAATTTTCTACACATTTTTATAGAAATCCTGGCTGTCATAGTGAGGAATAAGATTAAAGTGCTTGCTTTAGCATCCTTTTTAAAGCTAAGCTAAAACCCTAAATCATTACATATGTGACTCTAGGATTTTCTTTTTATTGTTTAAATTAATTCACGTTAGGGGTAAACACTGAGAATGGCACCTGGCACTGGGCATGTGTCAGTTTTCTTCTCTTTATTATTACTTGTATTGTTGGCACAAATCTAGGTCTGTATTTTCAATTAGGTATAAAGAAGGAAGTTAGTAAATACATTTAAGCTACTCAAAACTAATCACTGTTTGATTATTTGATCATAAAGAAGGCCTTTCATGAAGAAATTAGGTCAATCCTCCAGAGAGTGGTCACCACATTTTCTTGGCCATACTATATACAGCACACTTGGGAACTGTTCACATGAAAGCCTTGGCAAGTAGCTTTGTCTTAGTGGTCTGGAGCTGATTCTGGGATTGGAAGGATTAAAACCAGTATTGTACATGCCAGGCTACTCAGCATAACTCAGCAAATATACCTACTCTTCTAGAAGGCGAGACCAAAATCTTGGCCAATAATCTGTATTGATTTTTACATTTTATCTCATGGATGAAATTGATTTCAGTAGATTTCATCTCAAAATACTTTGCAAAGTCCCCATTTTTATCTCACATATTCTGGTGCAACTAGAATATCTCCTTGCCAATTTTTTGCAATACTGAATTCTAGATACCTTTGTGAAGGGAATAATGACAACTTGAATGAGTGTCATGTCCAAAATTAAATCTCATCATTTTTGAAAAAAAATGCAGCTAAAAGAATGTTGAGTACAATATGCAACTCAGATCCACTATAAATTTTGGAAATCCTTCCTGCATGGAGTCTGGAAAAACCTATTATCTGAAAATTTTAAGTATTTTTCTGCCTCCTGGAAAGGGGCTTGACTTAAAGTTTGAGGCAATGTATCCCTTTGACCTGGGATAACTTTCCCAAAAAAGATTTACTTAAGCAAATGAAGAGCAAATACCTTTCCTGGAATTGACATGTTTGAATCAATATGACTTTAAGGAGTCAAACTGAATTTCACAACAATGAAAAAAGTTAAAATTAATGGAAACAACACATTTCTGGAAATTGTTTCCTTTAGGGAAATATTTCTTTCCTAGGTATGATTATATTGCCTGGCCTTTAGACTCACGACTATATGTTTCTGTTGTTGAATTACCCTTCCTACATTGCTGGCCATGAGTGATCAAGCCTAAAACAAACTACTAAAGAAATGACTTACACTTTATTACCAGTAAGCTGTCTTGCTTTCTGGAGGAACTTAGCATGAGCAGCTACTTAAACTATGTCAACTAATGCAGAATAAGATCCAATATATATCACCCTGTAGTATAATCTTTACACCATTTATTCCACCCTTCTGTTTCTTAACACTTTCCTCAATTCTACCTTTTTTTGTGTTAAGATAACATCAGTTTCTGTAACCCCAGAACTGATAGCAATTTACCATATAACGTCTCAAAGAGGTGTGATTCCAGGACTCAGAATCCTTTTATCTTATGGTTCTGCTATCTTTAACATGTGGCTCCCAAGTTACCATGTTAATCTACATCAAGCTGTGCAGAAAAAAAAAAAAGATCATGAAGGTTGAAGCACAGGAAATTTTTATTGTCAGACACTGAAGTAGTATAGATTACTACCACTCGGAATCCACTGGTTATAAGCCAGTCATAAGACATAGATTTAGTGGAGGCTAGAAAACATACTCTAATTGCCTGCCCAAGAAGAAAAGTAAATGGGTTTGGCAAACAGCTGGCCAGTGTTAAATAACACTATCTTTACTTCTTTATCAATCAATTTTTTAAATTGGAAGTTTACAGTTGTTTGTGGGAGGCTTCGGTTCTCATTTCTAGCTTATTGCAAGCTGACGGAAGTGGAGCATTTCCATATTCTTGAAGTCAGAGGAGTTAATTTGCATGCAGAAATGCCTTACAGCTACATGTGTGTTCTGGTCTTTACAGTCACCCACTGTAGATCAGGAGCAAAGACCAAAAATCAGAGAAAGAAGTGGAAGCATGATCCTCACCTCATGTTAGTGGAGGAGTAAAGAAGGAAGCCAGAATGAGATTGCTGAAGCCCAACCTGGATTTAGCTGTCAATCTCTAACACATGGGATGTGATAGATTCAAAAATAGGGCCAATGGAATCATTACAAACAAACCTCAGTTATCTCCAGATAGACTGAGATGATCACTTTTAATACTTATAAATTCATCAGAACTTTATTCTGGATCTCTGTCTATATCCACTCTTGGATATACATATTTCTTTCCTGCCAGTTTTCCTAATGATGTGAAGCCGGATCAAAGTGGTTTCCCTTCAATCGAATTGAATTCACTAAGGCTGGGTCATATAAATTTCAGAGCACAGATAGGCTGGTAAGTCATCACAGTGTGAGGATCTGGAAGGCCATTCTAATTGAGGTCTCATTGACTGCGGTGCCTGAAGCACATCCCATCGGTGCTATCTAACATTTGCTTTTCAGCTACACCTTCTGACAAGTCTTTACAAAATGAAAGATGCAATATGCACTCTTTTACCTGCAAAGGAGGCACCTGGAATTTTTATACACATTAATAATGTCTAGAGACAGATATTAAATATTTTAAGTGACTGAGAGAGGCTAATTTATATATTTGGGCAACAGCTTAATTCTTCTTAAATTTAACAAAACACTTTGATAGACTTCGTGGAAAGATGGGGAAGAAAGAGTAATGAATAAATAGCCTAGGTAACTTTGGTGATGTGGGAGGAGATAAGAAATCATACATCTATTCATCGAAGGGTTCAAAGGTTCAGTTATGCAAGATGAATGAGTTCTGGAAATCTAATGTACAGCAGGTGACTGTAGTTAATACTGTATCCTATGCTTGAAATTTGCTACGAGGTGATCTTAAGTGTTCCTGCTGTAAAAAAAAAAAAAAAACACAACTCTGTGAGGTGATGGTTATGTTAATTAGCTTGATTATGTTATCATTGTACAATGTATGTATATATATATATCAAAATATCACACTGTACACCTTAAATATATATAGTTTCTATGTGTCAATTATACCTCAATAAAGCTAGAAAAAAGGAAATATATATATTTAGCTAAAACATATGGCATAATAGTAGTGTTGAAACAGAAATATAGACAAGGTATAATGGCAGTACAGAAGATAAACGGGTTAATTCTCATTAGGTGGTATCTAAGAGGGCTCATAGAAGAAGTGCTATGTGAGTTGGGTCTCGAAGGAAGATTGGCTTATAGATGGTGGAGATGATGCAAGAAAGCTTATGTGAGCAAAGGCACAGAGATAAGCAAGGTTGTATGTTTGGGGAGTAGAGAGTAATCTGATTTCATGGAAGCAGTTCAGCTGTTATTCAATAAATATTTGAGGGCCTATTATGTGTCAGATAATTTTTATGGGCACTTGAGATACATCAATGAACAAGAGATTAAATCAAAACAAAAACAATGGGATCCCTTCATGGATGGGAGGAGCATAAACAGTGTGCGAGAAAGCAAGGAAATGAATCAAAATGTTGCAGCCAGTACAGAGAAGGCCTAGAATCCTTTGCTAATAAGCCGAAGGGGCTGAGTTTAGAATACAGATTTGGAAGTCCTTGCATGCATACACGTGAGAACAAAAGCCCTGGGGTCAATCTTGTTCCATAGAGAGAGGAGACCCCAGGAGAAGATTTTGAGGAATGCCAATATTAAATGATGGGGAGAAGGGATGAGTGGGTGGAGCAGACTGAAAAGGAATGGTCACAACATAAGATTCCTGAAAGGAAGGGACAGCACCTGCCTTTTCACCAGCAGAGCTCCAGTATCTAGCACGGCACTCTCAACATAGTAGGTGCACATTATTCTTCTAAATGAATGCATCATTGAAAGGAACCAGGAGACAGCATTATAGATCTCAGAAGGGTGGAAAAACTTTGAAGAAGTGAGCAGAAAAATCTTCCCAAATATAACTATGCTGGTTATTCCTTTTGCTTCCCCCCACCCCCAAATCCATTATGTACCCTTCTCTGCCCTGCTCTCTATCCCCTAGAAAACTGACCTCTACAAACTGTATTACTTGAGCTTCTCTTGCCCTCTGTTAAGTTTGGGTTAACGAATGGGAGACATGAAAGGGACATCAAAGGGTAAGAAAAGAAAGAAGTAAGGAATTGCTTCTCCTCTCCCTCCCTGCTGGCCAGTGGCTTTGGCAGAGGCTGATTTTCCCCTACTGAGGCTAGGGTTCCTATCAGATTGCTACAGCGTCTGTTTGTGATAACGCTCCTCTCCCTTACTGCTTCAGGCCTTGCTTTCCTGCTCTGGCTAGTCCCTGGCTGCCTCACCACCCCAGGCTGGCTCCCTTAACCTCCCCACAGGGTTACTTTGCTTCACTAAAATTCACTTCATTAAAATTAAACCCCTCAATGTGCTGTTTCCTACTGTGACCATGACTGAAGGAATAGTTAAACACTCTGAAGAGGCCATTCTTGATACTGTAGGTGGTTAGAGCGGGGAATCTGGATCCAGGTAGGAGAAGTCGGTTAGCCAAGAGTTAAGTAGAAATGTCAAAGCTGTGAGTGGAGACCTTTTCTTTTGATTAGTTGGAGGTTGAATGGCAGGGAAAAAATAGCGTGCTGTAAAGAAGAAAGGGAAAGGGAAGGTTTTTAAATTTGTTTTAGGATGAGAAATAATTTAGCCTATTTCTGGCTACTGGCTCTACTGAAATGAGTCAGTAGAAGAGGAAAGAATAGAAACTTAAATCTCAAAGATGATAATTAGTGGAGCATTCTTCCAGAGAAATCAGACCCAAGACCACTGGTTAAAAGCTGTGAGAGAAATAGGGGTTTATTCTGGGACAGGGAAGAAAACTGTAAAGTCAGGGGCAGAAAGAGTTGGAGTTGGTCACAATAAAGATGAGAGTTGAGAAGTGTTGTACTGTGGGGCCCCTCTCTTCTGTGCATCATATTATGCAGTGATATTTGCAAAGATGCTCTCAGGAGACTGTTCAAAGTTTGAGAGAAATGGGAAAAGAGAATGAGTTAGAATGTTGTGGAGCTTAATTTTATTCCATACAATGGTGTTGGGTAAGAGACGATGAAAACTCTGCTTTTCTATCCTCGATCTGGCAACAGCAAGTAGGATGGATTAGAGAAAAAGGAAACCACTGTATTGGTGGAAATGGCAGGAGTCCAGAGCAAGCATTAATGAGGGTCTGGCCCAGGCAGAGAAGGGTGAGGCTGAATGAGGATATTGCAAGAAGGTCGACTCATGCATTTATTGACTGCTCTGTGCTTAACTCTGTAAGAGGCACAATAGAGATTTCACAGACAGTAGGAAATATACTATATATTTTGTATACAGCACAAGTTCACTGGGAAATGCACAGATAATATGACAAAGATCCAAGTAAAGGAAAGACTATTGAACCAGGAGTCAGACCCAGATTCGAATCCCTGCATGCCACTAAGTCGGTGACAGATTCTGGGTAATTTATTCCTCCATTAGCATCTCAGCTTCCTTATTTGACCAATGAAGGAGTTAAAACTGATGGTCTCCTTGATTTCTAAATACCATTTTTGAATGAGAAAAACCAGGGCTTCTTGGAGAAATGACCAATGCTAGAGCTGGGGCAGGTGAAACAGAAGATGAACTTGGAGCGTCTTGCAGTACCAAAAAGGAAGTCCTCAACAAAGAAATAAATGGGGACATGTCAAAAGGCCCCAGAAGCCAACCTAAAGGAGCTCCCAATGGTTGAAGTTGGAGCAATTTGATCAACAAAATAAATAACAATCTTGGATTATAACCCCAACTATAAAATAAGTATACATGAGTACATTTTGATAAGATAAATGGTTGAATAAAAACTATGGGGGAGAAGAGTCAAATCTTTCTTACAGAAAAATTTCAAATATACGTAGATGTTCTCCCCTCCAAAACATGAAGATCAAAACCCCTCCCCACCCAGACACACCCTGAGAAGGGTCTAGGCTTAGTGACTCACCTCCAAAGAATAGAATTGAATAGGGAAAAGGAAAATAGTAAGGTTACACAGGAGAAGCCTGGCAAATCCTATGTTAACCAAGGGTTGGAAATTAATATCACCATAATGTCATGTGGTTATCATGTACTCATAATATAATATGATAAGCAGAGCACTTTGCATTTGTTATCTTCCCCAAAACACCTAACCCTAATCTACTGGTGAGAAAGACATCAGACAAACTCAGTGGAGGACATGTTACAGGGTCCCTTGCCAGTACTGCTAAGGACTGTCCAGGGCATTGAGTAAATAATCAAACAAAACAAAAGACTGACTGAAACTAATGTAACATTGCGGGTCAACTGTACTTCATTTTAAAAAAGGGCAGGGGGGGTGCCTGGGTGGCTCAGTCATTAAGCATCTGCCTTTGGCTCAGGTCATGGTCCCAGGGTCCTGGGATCGAGCCCCGCATCAGGGTCCCTGCTCGGCGGGAAGCCTGCTTCTCCCTCTCCCACTCCCCCTGCTTGTGTTCCCTCTCTCGCTGTGTCTCTCTCTGTCAAATAAATAAATAAATCTTAAAAAAAAAAAAAGGTAGGGGGAGGAGCCTGGGGGGCTCAGTTGGTTAAGCGTTTGCCTTCGGCTCAGGTCACCATCTCAGGGTCCTGGGATAGAGCCTCATGTCAGGCTCCCTGCTTATCATGGAGTCTGTTTCTCCCTCTCTCTCCCTCTGCTCCTCCCCCTGCTTATGCACGCTCCCTCTCTCCCACTTTCGAATAAATAAACAAACTCTTTTAAAAAGAGAGAGAGAGAGAGAAAGATACATTAAGAAACTATCACAAATCCAAGGAGACTGGAGAGACATGACAACTAAATGCAATGTGCTATTCTGGATTGAGTCCCAGAACAGAAAGAAGACCTTAATGGGAAAACGGATGAAATTCAAATAAAGTCTGGAGTTTAGTTAATTAAAAAAAAAAAAACTGATGGTCTCTAAAGTCTCTTCCAGCTGGTAGCTATAAGAATAGCATTTATTATCTAATTGCTTCATAACTGCACTCATATTGCTTACCAAGTACCAAGAACACACGAGGTAAGGGAACCATTAAGGCAGGCTGGAAGGCTTTAATCAACTGGGGTTTTTTTTTTCTCTCCTAACTTCCTGTAGTTGTATGTTTCAGTGATGTAGTGTGTGGTTAGCTCAAAACAATTTTCGAGGCAAAAAAGCAGTATTTTGGTGAAAGTCTCTTGTCCGTTACTGTCCCAAACCAGTGCTCATCCTGTGCCCTAGCAAGGACAACTTCAAGTGACCCAGCAGGTTTCCATTCACTTCAACCCTGAGTGTTTGATTCCCCAAGCTTGTAGCACCCGCCACCCCAGGCGGCCCTCTGGGAAACCGTTGCTACAGAGATGGTTGTGGTGACAAGGCTACCTTTGGCTCATTTGATTTTCCTGGACAGTTTCTTTGCTTAAAAAAAGTTTATGGAGGGCGTCTGGGTGGCTCAGATGGTTAAGCGTCTGCCTTTGGCTCAGGTCATGATGCCAGGGTCCTGGGTTCAGGTCCCACATCGGGCTCCCTGCTCCTTGGGAGCCTGCTTCTCCCTCTGCTTCTCTCTCTCTCTGTCTCTCATGAATAAATAAAATCTTAAAAAAAAAGAAAAAAAAGTTTATGGAGCCCCAATGTGAAATCATGCTGGCTCTGATTCATGACATTTTCCTGAGACTTTATAATGTTTCTTTTTTCTAAATAAGCAATTTCAGGTCAGGTAAAAATGTGAGTAAATCATGCTTGGCTCTTATTCCAGATGTATCCATTTCTGTCCATTCCTGTTTTTTTTTTCCTTTTCATGGCTTTGGGGCAATAAAAATAAGCAAGACTTCCACTCCAGAGTCTTTCTGAGTACGCAATATATAAACGGTGCACCGTGCAGGGAGCAATATTTCCCTATCTTGGTCATTACCGACTTTAGCGTGTTCTCTGGCAATTATCTGAAACAGAGCAAGAACGTGGAGTAATGATTTTGGCACACTTAAGACCCTAGGAAGATCAAAGAGGCTGATGTGACAGTTCATGAAATGGGGAGGAAGCAAAGTGTCCCCCATTGCCAACACTAACACAGCCCTGTGCTTGAGAGTCTGGGAGAGCCCGGGTGCCAAGTGTCTGCCTGCATTTTCTTTGAGGAGGCCAAGCTCGGAGCAGGTCAGGAAAATTATGGCTTTTATCAAGTAGAGACACTGTGGCTCTCTTTGAGGATGGCCAACGTCTCACTCACCGCTGGTAACTGCAGCACATGTGGTCTTTTCAAGAGAGGACATGAATATTTTCATGAACTGGGAAAGAAGGTGCCCACACGAGACTTCATGAACTTGGGATAGTAGGGCAAGGCTGAGGGAGGTGAGATGTTTGCAAAGAAATTAAGAGTGAGAGCTTTGGGGCCACACTGCATGGGTTTTAATCCCGGTCCTTTCACGTAGTGTTCGTTCTGTACGACTTAAGCAAATTCCCTAACCTCTTTGCCTCAGCTCCCTCGTCAGTAAAATGAAAATGGTAATCAAATCCAAGTCACAGGATTGTCCAGGCAATGAATAGATGTGGAGTACTTATATAACACTATCTGGCACGTGGCAAACCCTCAATAAAAGTCAGCTGTTATTATTTTAATTTTCATCATCATTATTCAGGAAAGAAAGTAATCAGGTTTTGTGATGTCCCATGAGTGGCTTTTTCAGACTTAGTGAGTCTTCAAATAGTCACTGAGGGCTTAAAATGTACTAAGTATTGTGTTAAGCACTGTAGATAATTTAAGAGCAAACAAGTCCAGTTCTTTGCCTTTATATTCCAGTGGTAGAGATAAGAAAAGAGTGCCTGGGGTGCCCGGGTTTTTCAGTCAGTTAAGCATCTGCCTTTGGCTCGGGTCATGATCTCAGGTTCCCGGGATTGAGCCCTAAGTCGGGCTCCCTGCTCAGTGGGGAGTCTGCTTCTCCCTCTCCTTCTGCCCCTTTCCTCTGCTTGTGCTCCCTCTAAAATCTTTAAAAAAAGAAAGAGGAAAGAAAGAAAGAAAGAAAGAAAGAAAGAAAGAAAGAAAGAAAGAAAGAAAGAAAGAAAGAAAGAAAGAAAGAAAAAGAAAGAAAGGAAGGAAGGAAGGAAGGAAGGAAGGAAGGAAGGAAGGAAGGAAGGAAGAAAGAAAGAAAGAAAGAAAGAAAGAAAGAAAGAAAGAAAGAAAGAAAGAAAGAAAGAAAGAAAGAAAGAAAGAAAGAAAAGAAAGAAAGAGAAAGAAGAAAGAAAAGGAGGATACATGATAGAGCCTTCTCCCCACTGGTGTGGCACTAATTATAAAGCACTTTGGGACTTCAGAAAAGAAGTGAATTGCCTAGTAAGTGGGATGGGGCACTCTTTATAAAGGAGGTAGCATTTGGCCAGAATGTGAACTGCAAACGAGATTTTTTTGGTTTTACTGATGAAGATTGGCACAGTGTGGGTGGCAGGCAAGTGGGGCGGGGCGGAGAGGACTCAAGGCAGATGAAATGACAAAGGAGGTACTTGAGAGACAGGCATTAAACCAGGGTTTCTTGGTGGAAAGTTTCCAAAGGTAGAAAGGGCAGTCAGTGGAGGGCCTTGAATAGACTTGGCCAAAGGAGTTTGCATTTTTATTTCATTATGAGACTGGGCCTCTTTAGAAACAAATTGGTAGTGCTAGAATTTGGATTAGAAGTGTGCTCTAGAAACTCACTCTGAGGGGCGCCTGGGTGGCTAGATGGTTAAGCATCTGCCTTCAGCTCCGGTGATGATCTCCAGGTCCTGGGATCTAGCCTCACGTTGGGCTCCCAGCTCAGTAGGGAGTCTGCTTCTCCCTCTCCCTCTGCCTCTCCCCCTACCTCTCTGTCTCTCTCTTTCTCTCTGCCAAATAAATAAATAAAATCTATTAAAAAAAAAAGAAAAGAAACCTTCTCTGAGAGAATATTCTGCCACAACGCTGACCCTTTCTCACTCAACACAGAAAGATATTTCTATCATCTATCATTGTCTCTAACACGTTTTTTTTTAAACTTTAAAAATTAACAAAATAACATAACCCTAGTTCCTCAAAGATTATGTGTTATGAGTTTTACAATTACAGAGTACTTTTACCAAAGGTTTATAGAGCACGTTATCATTAAGCTCAATAATTTTTATAATGAAAGGGATTTGCCAACTGAGATATCTGTTTTGAGACGAGTCTCTTTTCCACAGCTCCATGTACTTTATTAATATAGTGCTTGCACTCAGCTCTGTGCAACTACATACAAAATATTTCTTATGCAACAGTTTTGGTCAAAAGGCCAAGTTATTTCAGTTATGCAAATATATGACAAGAGACCCCAACAAAAATAGGCTTTTCAAATATTCCTTGAAATTTAACTCAAAACTTCACTCCAAGTGTTAGTCACAAATTCTGCAAATAGAATATTTTGAAGAGGCCAAAATACTGCATCTACATTCTCTTTGGGATACTAAGCTACTTGAATTTTGGGTCTGTTCTTTTCTGTTTCAAAAGCTGTTTCAAAAGCCCTTCCCTCTTCCCACCCTCCCTCCTTCCCTTTCCTTCTTTCCATCAATAAACATTTAATGAGTACCCCCTCTCTGCCAGTTACTGTACCAGATGCTTCCATATTAGTTTCCATCAGCCCAGGTGTTTTTATTTGTTCGTTTTTTTCTCTTAAAGCTTCACTGTCAGTTATGATGGAGAAAAGCACCGCAACAAGCACCCCATCAGTTGTTTCATGAAGTTCTCTTGTAAAAAAGCTCAATCTTAATTAGGGAGGGATGATTGCAAAGCTTTTCAGGGATTCTCTGGACACTCTTTGAGGACCTTACAGTCTGCCTTTTCATTGCACACAGACCCTCCAAGCAGAAGCTCTGGGTAACATTGACCTTTGAGGTTAATTAGGATTCTTCAGAACTCGATTCTGGTTGTGATTCCTATATGACCCAAAGGTAAGCCAGTAACTCAATCTATCTGACCTTTGGTTTCTTAAACTAATATTGTATTATTGTATTGTATTATAATACTTGCTACATGCTGCAGAATGATTAAGGCATATATGTGGGCAAAGTATTTCGAGCTCCTTGGATGAAAAGAATTGTATGAAGTATTAAATAAAAATAACAGAAATGGCAATAAAGCCAAGATGGAAGAATACTGTGCTGAGTTTACTTCTTCCTCCATGGAGTTCTTCCACATCCTTAAAGGAGTTACGAATTAATCATTTTTTAAATGGACAACTGACTGGCAAGTAGCCCATTAAACAAGAGTGATACAATTCTGTGCACCCTATTAATTATTAAAGAGAGCACTTCATAGCAGAAAAGTAGCACCTAAAAATTATCAGGAGATAATATGGTGTCATAGAGAGAACGCAGACCTCCATGCACAGCTGTGAGATATAGAACTTCTCTGACCTCAGGTTCCACATCTATAAAACAAGGAAGTTAGACTACAGGATTTGTAAGATCCTTTCCAACACAAAAAAAGTCTAGCATTCTTGGAACCTCTTAATGCTAACCCCTAGCATAAATTTCCAACCACTAACCTGAAAGTTTTTAAAATTTAAAATAGCCATAATTTCTGCTGTTTTGGTCTAGCCCACTCCAAAACTCACACCTTTTGATGGGTTAGCCAGAGAACATAGTGTTTTCCCAGCGTTCTTTGTTCTCAGTAGAATTATGCTCCAGTTCAACTTCCTCTAGTTTACTTATTCCACATTTTACTGAAATTTGGCATCCAACTGCTTAATGAAACATCGCACCACAATTGAAAGCTCGAGATCATTTATTATCTAGGGTCCTCTCAAATTTATTCCCTAAGAATGAGAATCTGAGAGCAGCTGAAAGAACACTCCTAAACCTGAACTCTTCTTTCCAGAGGCAGCTGAATTCAAATGCAGGAGCCTCGTCATCTTGTCTGTCATCAGGGGAGTATATGGTCGGTATGCTGCAATTCTCAGATAACATCACCATTTGTATTTAGGTGAAATCAGGTTGAAATGAACAAAGAAGTCTGAAGAACACTCTTTCTCATAGTCTTGTTTTAAGGTTTTAGGATAATGTATGTAAAGCTCCTGATCCATGAGAGGTACTAGTATTGGTGGTCATTACTAAGGGATACCTTGATTTATTGGGTCAAATCTCATCATACCCATCCCCCACTCTAAGTCCTTGCCAAACAGAAACCTCAGTTCCCAATAGTTATTATGCTTTCGATTCCCACTGGGCCATTGCGTATGCTGTTCCCTTTGCCTGTCCCAAACACTCACTCCATTCCCTTCAACTGACTAACTCCTATTCAACATTTTTAACATCAAAATTCAGTCATAAATTCAACAAATATTTACTGAGCACCTACTATGTCCAAGGCACTGCTTTTCGATGCTGTGAACACATCAGGGAACAAATCAGACCAAAACCCAGTCATGTGTTCTCCCTAACATGTCCTATAATTACCAGATGCTCCTCTGGTTAAGTTCCTTTTTATCCCTATGTGACTGCTTGCTCCCTGGGAGGGGGGACCATGCCTTTCATAGAAACACAGTACCACGCGAACGTCTGGCACTCAAAATTGAACAAATAAATCATTGAGCAAATAAAATTAAGAAGAACGAAGAATAAGTGGAAACAGGAAAGGGACAACACTTGAGCCATGTTATTAGGCCATTAATTATAACAGCAGCATGAGGAGAAGAGAATACTCAGGCCCTGACCAATTGAACCCTAGAAGCTTTCTGCTGGTCATTATGAACTTTATTCTCAAAAATCACAATTCTCTTAAAGGTAAATTATACATCTGTTTGATTCCAGATGCATCTTTAAATTTCCCCCGAATTTGCATTTTTTTCCAAAGGGAAAAAAATCATCCTTTAAGATGTTTACAAGGAAGCATTTTGAAGAGATCCATGAAAAGTATGGCATGTGCAGAAGAGGAGCATGGAAAGAATTATGGAAAGAGAAGGAAACTTAAAAAGCAGGAAGAAAAAATGTTGTTAAGAAAGATGTACTATGGAGGAAAGAGACTGACAGTTTAAGAACATGAAAACAGCAGAAACCATACAAGTAGTAAATACGAAATGTCCTAAGTTACTCATGAAATTGCTTTATTTGATTCACTCAGCAGCTCTGTAAGCTCTTTAAGGGGGGTGTTGTCCTTCCCATGTCATAAATAAGGAAACTAGGACTCGGCACTTGCCTGACAATTACATGGCCAGTAATCAATGGTCTCTGATTTATGGTCTAAGAATTTTCCCACGGAAAGGGGAAAGATAAGATCTCAAATCAAAGATAAGAATAAAGAGCAAGTAGTGCTCAATAAATGTTTGCTGACGGAATGGGAAACAGACATAGAATAGGAAACAGAGATTGAAGATACAAATTTCAATTTCAATGCAGACAATTTCTCATGAATCACTAAGTATGTTCAAGACATTGGCTCCTGACACCCACAGTTATCAGTGTGATGTAATTAAGTGGAAGAAATTAGTATTCTTAGTTTTTAATTAAAGGATTGGTGAGCAGTAAGTCAATTAATTCGAGCACAGTATCAGCCACAGTGCAGGCGAGAAACAGCACACTCAAAAGGGCAAGAGCATTTAATGAAGGAATGGATTTACAGAGATGAAGCCTGGAAGAATAACTCATGCACTGGCCATAGTGGGAAATGATTTCTTCCCCAGGCCCAAAGGACCATGAACCCCAGTGAGAGCTGCAGCCAAGAGAGAGGGTTGTTGGCAGTCACTGAGGTCTTTGGATCTCTGATAAAAGAATGCAGCCATGGCTGTAATGGTGGGGAGAGAGAGGCTGTGCTAAATACCCTCTTCTCCAAAAAGATAAAGTGGAGAAATAAGGATAAGAAGAAGAGGACAAGAAGAAGGACTGCAGAGAAAGCATTTTTAAAGGTATGTGAATTTAGGAAATGGAATATTTATATATATATACACACATATGTATACATATATGGTTTATTTATCTTTTAAATTTCCCTCCATTCATTCTGCAACAGTGTAATGAGCCCATGATGGCAGGCATTTAGAACCCCTGGGGTGGATGTGACAATGGTACAAAACTCCTGCTCCAAAGGAAATCACAGACTCCTGGGGAAGAAGATATGCAAGTGAACGATGCGAGCAACAATAACAACAATGAAATAATATCGCATGTTATAAAAGAAGTACATACACAATCCCAAGGTGTGAAGATGGCAGGTATGACTCTGCCAGTGAGAAGGGAGGGCTGGAGAGGGCTTGCGAATGGGGGCGATATTCAACGTGCATTTTGAAGTAGCAAGTTGGAAGCAGACCTGTGGAAGAAGGCATTCCAAGTCAGGAGAGTGGCCTGTGCATAGAGATAGGACTTTAAAGGGCCTAATGATCTGGGGAGCTGGGATAATTCAGCGGGGCTTGAGTTCAGGTGTGTGGCATCATGCTAAAGACCATGAACTACATTCCACAGATGGTGGCAAGCCATTGGAGACTTGAAAGCAAGAAAGTGATGTCGTTAGATATGTAAACCAGAAAGCCTGTTACTAAAGTTTGCTTCTAATTTAGAGACTGGAAAGGAAGCAATGAGAGAAGGAAAAAAGAACAATAGAGCATAAGTTTATTTTCACTAAATTTCTATTTTTTATTGGTCATGTTTTCATATGTTTATTGTATCTTTTTGATAAAGAAAGGTTATTTTGATCTGAGATCAGGAGAAGGGGAAGTCAGCGTGAAAGATGGAATTTATTGTTACATTGGCATCTTTGGCTTATAGACATCTTGGAGCAGTACTACAGGTGAAGGGGATCTGCTCATGCACTGACCTGAAAAGGACCTTAACATTGAGGCAATTTCCCTTCTATTTTCCTTCTCCATGTGGCCAGCCCACCAAGGAAGGGAAATGGAAAGGAAGCCTCATCCTCTACCCAGTGCACCATTGGCAGTGCTGAGAACTGGAGCTGGGAACTTGAGAGGCAAACCAGAGCCCTGTGCTTCTTTCTGTTATTCCTGACAACGGATTGGAAAATAGGCAAACCCTCACCTCCTGTGGTCACTGCTGATACTCAACTGGGAACCTCCTTCCCAGTAGCTACAGATTTTCCTAATCATTCATCTTAACTAAACTTGACACTGGGTTCTGTTGCCTCTCATGAGAAAGGTCTTGGGAGGCTGTAAACCTATGTGGTTGGGAAAAGAATGTACTGCTCTCGATGGGGAAGGAGGAGCTACAGATTTCCAACTTTCACAGCTTGTCTGCCTGTGGAGACTGTGCTGCAATGTGCTCTTGAAATCATTTGGGTGGGCCTTGTTTCTGAGGAAATAAAGAGGCCCCAGAACCTCCCAAGTGAGTGAAAGAATGATTTCCAGATAGTCAAGTGGAGCAGCCTCTGGCTACAATGAGCTGGATGTGCTTGGCAGTCGCTCCATGTGGCTGGCCAGTATCCTGAGATTAGCAAAGCAGAAGGGAAATCTTCGGGGAGCTAAAAGACATATGCATGTGCCAGTATTTTTGACAAATGCTGAGTTAATTGTTGTCTATGATTCTTCTCCTGAGACACAAACTGTACACCAGGTACCAAGAACTACTTCCTCCCACCTTCCTAGAACCTAGGGGGAATCTTCACAGTTACAGACATTTGGGCTAAGTGTCTACCCCACAGGAAATGGACAGATCAGCCCCTGGGGATTAAAGAACGATGCAGGGTATGGGAAAGTAGAGAAATCTCCTGGGTGACAAGGAAGACAAACTCACACAAGTAAACCCAAAGAGTTTATCTACCAATTTGAGAAACTCAGAATTTCTTATAAGAATACCAAGAAAATGATGGTCAGAAGAGACTTGGGTAAATTGCTGAGAAATCTGGATCATCATTCCAGAACTGGTAAATAATTTAGTATTTGGAAACCTCAACATTCCAGGATAGAATTCAATTTGGGATGAGTTACTGGAAATCATGGTGTATACAGTGAGTTCAAAAACAAATTATGCATATGCAGAGGTGAAACAGAAATCTAAACTGTCAAATCCAGGACCTTCATGACTATTTTCTTCAAGATCTAGGTCTTTTACAATTTTGCCCCCCCTTTTTTTGCCTACAGCTTTCTCCTGTTATGTTAATCCTGCCATTCGTTCATCAAATATTTATAGCTGTGTATTGTGTAGGATGCCTACATACTCCACTCTTGTTAAGTTGGAAAGATTTGGAAGATGTATCCCCTCTGAATAAATGCTAATTGAATCAGAATCTTACCAGTAACACAGCAGTGTTCCTTATTCAAGCAACAGATTTGAATGGTAGAAAGTCCCAGGTTTACTGCTAACACTGCTCTAGAGATTGGCTGCAATGGAAGATAGCTCAATTTTGATTGATTTTTGTCAAAGAGTTTGAATCAAGAGATTTTTGCATTAGATGTAAGATTTAACCTCTCTCTATAATAGTGTTGAGGTACTTCTTTGTTACTTCCACCAAAGGTCAGTTTTATGAATAATGACAATAACATGTCAAATCAATTTCACAGCAAGATCTTCAATCTAAATAAGTCCCAATAGGAACACTAAGATGTTGAATAATTGATTTAAGGATGAGTTATCCTTTCTCTTTGAATCCAAAACGCTCAAAGAAAATGGAAACTTTCTTGGAAAAAAGTTGAATTTAAAAGGCTTTAAATCATAAAGATGAGAATGATATGTAGTTGGGTAAGGGATTGTAAATATCTAGGGAAATCTGTAAATAACCTTCCACAGAATGTTAACTTAGTAAACAAGAATACAAGAGAAGAATGTACCAACAATAAAAAAGCTAAACAACGAAATTGTCATCAGAAAATAAGCAAATCAGACAGAATCAGTATTGGCAAATTTAGATTTTAAAATCTGACCAAGACTCTCAGTGTAAGGGGTAAAATAAAATTAAATAAAAGCAAGGAAGTGTCTAAGCGGAAAGGGAGAAAAGAAGAGAAAGTGGACTGATTTTTTCCTTTACCAAAAAATAAAAGAAATAACTTATCTTGAACAACCATATTGACTTCCTCTAGAAAAAAAAAGTGTTTTATTTTGTTTCAGTTTGTTTTTTTAAAACCAAGAAACAGCTGGGTCTGTCTGAAATAAAAATAGTGACCAGAAAACTTGGTTGGATAAAAGATCCCACCAAAGCTCTGAAATTAGTACAAGGCCATTTGCACATAGAGTGTACTTTAAGAAACAGTAGTAAACATTCTGGTATGCTTTGTTTGAAAAAAAAAAAAGTTAAAAAGCCCTCAATGAAACCTCTTTCAGACATGTGTCATGGGCTTTTTGTTGCTGAACTATTCCATATTAACAAACTAAGTTGCTCTTCCTTTCATTCCTTTGGCCACAGGACAGACAAAACTCACCAATGTCTCTACCACAGACATTCTCAGATGGTGCTAATAAAAAGAAGAAACCCAAACCAGAATTGGTGGTCCACATTGTGAGAGTTGCTAAATATCATCACAAAGCAATAATTATCCTACAGCGTGCTTGGTGGCTCAACATTCTGAAATGCAAATGTCAAGAGCACATAATCTGGATGATGTTGCTAATGGGAACTCATGTTTTGTGTTGGGTGGTCTTCTGTTCTGCCTGGTGGTCTTATTTCTGCCTGCTATGACAGCACTAATGGTTTCATGTAGTCCCCAGTCCCACACAGGATTCACTTGTCTCTCTTTAGTAATGCACAACAAGTCATAAAAGACAGACTACCCAGAAATGACACTGCAAGTATTCCAGACATTTTCTCTCTTGGTGGTGACAGTTCCAAATCAAGTTGGCTCAGTGTTTAAGTCAAAGCATTTTTTTAAGTGGTGGCTCAAAACACAGCCTTAGATCTGGAAATTCAAACTGGGCTCTTCTTGCCTCTTCCATCATTGCTTGTAATAAATATTCAACTGCTGGACTGCAGCTAGAAGCTTATGATAGATGAAGCAGAATAGAATCCAACTCTCTCTTTCCCAGATGTAAAGAACTCATCTTTTGGTTAGAAAGACTTCACTACCTTTTAATAAACATAGGCAGATCATTTTACAGACTTTCTTGTCACACTCATTTAGGATTTATTTCCTAAGGTCCCACAAAGAGTAGCAAGGGAAAGTTCATAGCTGTTCAGGATGTCAATATCATCTCTGTTCAGAGGGTCGAAATATCACATACCCCAAAATTAATCCAAGCAACTATTCCAGCTTTAACTCTAAAGTGGGTACCAGAATGTTCTTCAGCATAAGCTGACCTATGACTCTGTTCTTATAGGACATCAGACCAAGAATTTTATCTTAATAAAATCTGGAGGATCATCAGTTGGACTGGGTTTGGGCATTCAGTCCCAGCCCCCATAAACCACCCATCCCAAATTAATCTCCCTGCAAACTCCTTCAGCCCTCACTGCTTTCCATTAACTGGTCATTTTACTACATTTGGCCTTGTATTGTGGTTAAATTTTCATAGTAATTCCTTTGTTGAACAAACACAAATTGAGATCCTACTAACTCTTTTTAAAACCTAGGAAAAGCTTCCAAAGTACAGTGATACTGGAGCTAAGTATTCTAGGTGCTTCTATCACATCCTGAAGAAATGCCTGGCACAGAACCTGTCACGCTATATTGTAACAGGTTCTTTTTCTTTGTCTATTTCCCCTTCTTTATTGTAATTACTTGAAATCAGATACCAGACATATTTGTCATCATTTACTCAGTGTCTAGCACTCTGCCTACATAGCAAAGGGTTCATACATTTCTTAATGAGTAAGTTAAACGTGGCCACGTTGGACTGCAGAAAGTGATCACAAAGATGAATCAGTCTCTGTCCCTTCCCTCAAGGTCTCTCTAATCTAGCTCATACATACAGAGGAGGTGCTCAATAAATGCTAGTCAGTCAATTCTCAGTTACTTTTCTTCAAATGGAAAGACCATGCTACCAAAATGAACATATGTCAGTAAAGCCAATAACTGTTCTGTTTCACTCTTTCTTGTGATATAAAACCTCTCCTCCTCTCACTCAGGATACCAAGTGCCTAAGAACAAGAAAGGATCAAAGCGTAAGAAATGTCTAATATACCAACGATAATATCTGAAGCCAAACTTGGACACGTGTTCTTACACCAGGAGAGGATATTTGAAAATAGAACCATCTAAATCATCCACAACGTTTGGTGTTTAGTACTTCTGATCATCAAAAAAAAAAAAAAAAAAAGTCAAAACACATTTTATTCTTTAAGAGTTTCTATTTGGACCTTCACAGTTGCATGAGAAAATAAATATGAATGTACTTTGAAACTGTATAACACACAATGCAAAGAGATAGGGCTATAGACAGAATATGTATTTCTGCATTTAAAAAAATACATGAACTGATTTGGTGAGTGTACACATGAAGAAATAATAATTTGAAACTTTCACTAATTTACATACATTCTTTATTGAATAGCTTAAAGCATGAGATCTAATGTTAAGTTAAAGCCAAAATGTACCAGAGAAGAAAATAAAGCAGATGGCAGAAGAGTAGGTGTTATAAGAGTGAAGGGATGCAAGGAGTCAGTATGGAGTTACACCGCCCAAGAGAGAAAATTAGAAACTTATTCAACATCTATTCAACAGATTCATAAATGTGCACCTCTGAGGCACCAGGCATGGATCTAAGAACTGTGGAGGACACCAAGATGAATAAAATCCAGCCTGGTGAGTGAGAACTCACAGCCTAGAGGCAGGGGGACACATAGAAAACAAGAGCAGCTACATGTATAAATATAACAGTGGAAGTGGTCATTGCTGAAGGAGAGATTCAGATAAAGTGTTTTGGGAGTTTAGTGAAAGGAAATATCTCTTCATTGATGGGTGCTTCAGAGTAATTTTATAATCTTATAAAGGGTATGATATTTAAACTCAGCCTGAAATAGAAGGAATTCAAGAGGTAGAAAAGGAATAAAGAACACTCCAAGTGGAATTAACAGGATGAGAAATGCATGGAAGCAAGAGAGCTACTAGATGTGTTTAATGAGCATTAAGTGGTCCATTTTGCCTAAAGTTTAAGGTATACATAGGGATTTAGTGAGAAATGAGGCTAATGAGCTGGACTGTGGATAGATTATAGATAGCCTTGAATACTAAGTGAAGGGATTTGGAATTTATTCAACAGTTTTGGGGAGCTTTTCAAAGTCTCATGAGATCAGAGCTATATTTTCAGAAGTCGAATCTAAAAACAATGCAAAGAGTAAGGTAAAGAAGACTGGGATTGGGAGGTAAATTTGGATGTTGTTATAAACCAGTATAGAACTAAATAAATATCTACAAGGAGGAGGTGACTGCTAGAATGTAATACTATTAAATGTGACAAATACCACTGCCTGTTTTAATCAGTGTGGCAAAATGAGTCAACAAAGACTTGGATGCGAAGCCAGTATGAATTGGAACTGAGGTGGGGAATGACACCTGCAGGACTGTAGCATCAGGTATGAGCAAACAGGCAAGATCAAGATGACAAAGTCTTTCATGGTTAAGTCACATATAGGGTCTCATGATAGATGGAGGAAGATGTGAGTAAAGGAAGGTGTCAGAGAATGTGAGGCAGACTTCAGGACTGGGGTCCCTTCCACTGAGAGTTACTCTGATAAGAGACTTCAGACAAATGTGGCCTTGTTGCTCAGGTGATTCCAACCTTTCCTAGAAAGGTCTGTCTTCATGGTGGTCTTTCTAGGTCTTAAAGAACCCATGAGGGTCTTTCTTGAGCCACAAAGTTATTTACACAGAACATAGCAATAGAATGAACTCAGCTGAAAGAATCTCCTCTTCTAAGATCCTTTTCCTCAGATCACTCATTTATTCATTTAGCATGTGTTTATCACATAAATACTATTTTCCAGGACCTAGTCTATGTGCTTGGGATATCTCTGTGAAGAGACAAAAAAAATTTTACCCTTCTGGAGTTGACATTATAGTAGATGAAAACATTAAACATAATAATTGAGCAAACTATACAGTACATTAGAAGGTGATAAATTCTATGAATAGATTAAGTAGATTAAAATAGAAGAGAGTCAGAAGGATCACAAGGGTGGAGATGAGCTTGAGGAAATTTACAATTTTAAAAAGGTGGTCGGGCAGGCCCTACTGAAAAGGTGTAATTTGAGCAAAGGGTTGAGTGAGAAGAGTGAGTTATCTATGTGGGTATCTGGGAGAAGAATGCTCCAGATGAAACCACTAGCTTAGAGGCCTTGAGGCAGGAATATTCTTGCTATGTGCTAGAAAAAGTGAAACCAATGTGACTGGAATAGCAAGTGAGGGAGGAATACTAAAAGATGAAATCAAAGACAGAAGAGAGGGCAGATCATGAAGGCCCTTTGGGCCGTTGCAAAAGCTGGTTTTTCCAATGAATGACGTGTGGAGCCACTGGAGGATTCTAGATCTAGGATTGACAAGATCAGACTTGCATTTTCAAAACATCACTCTGGCTGCTTTACCAAGAATAGACATTAGGGAGTCAAGTGTGGACTCAGGGAGACCATTCTGGTGACAATTATAGTAATCCAAGTAAAGAAAGATCATGTCTTGGCACAGATTAGTGGTAATAGAAGTAGTGAGAAGTGATTTGATTCTAAATACATTTTGATAGTAGAGCCAACAGGATTTCATGGTGAGTAAAACATGGAATGAGAGATGAGTCAAGAATTTCTCAATATTGTTGATCTGAGCAACCAGAAAGAACAGCCAAAAATTGAGGTGAAAAGATAACAGATGGGACAGGTTTGGGGAGGGCAATCAGGAATTCAATTTTTTATGTATTATGTAGATATGGAAATGATACATAGACATCTGAAATTCAGTAGTGAAGGCTAGAGATATAAATTTAGGAGTCTAGTATATTGATGGTGTTTTAAAATTACAAAACTGGATAAGTTCACCAAGAGAATGAATGTCAGTAGAGAGGAGAGTCTGGGTTGTGACAACACTAACAGTTCTGGAAGAAGAAGAGGAACTGGGAAAAGAGACCAAGACAGAATAACCAGGAAGACAGGAGGAAAACCGAGAGAGTGTAGTGTTCTGGAAGCCAAGTGAGTAGAGGGTATCGAGGAAGAGAGTCAATCAACTATGTCAGAGGCTGCTGTTCTATCAGGTAAAATGAGCACTGAGAGTGACCATTGGATTTTCACCAAGGTTGTTAGGGGTGCCTTTGGTGGGCTGGTGAAGACAAAAAGCTGAATGGAGCGGGATTGAGAGAGAATGGGAGGAGAAAGTGGGACACAGCAAGCATATGTAACTTTTTCAAGAGGGTTTTCTGTAAAGGGGAATGGGAAATGAGGTGGTATTAAGAGAGAGAAGTTGGGTAAAAAAGAGGGTCTTAGTGTTTCTTGTTGTTGTTAGTTTGAGTTATAGCTTGAATTTTGTCTTACCCCAAAGTTGTATATTGAAGCCCTAATCCCCAGTATCTCAGAAAATGACTATACTTGGAGATAGGGCCCTTAAAGATGTAATTAAGTTAAAATGAGGATGGGCCTTAATCCAACATGACTAGTGTCCTTATAAGAAAAAGAGATTAGGACACACAGAGACACTAGAGATGTGCACACATGGAAGGACCCACAGTGAGAAGGAAGCCATCTGCAAGCCAAGAAGACAGACCTCAAGAGAAACCAAACCTGTTAACTCCTTGATCTTAGGCTTCCAGACTCCAGAATTGTGAGAAAATAAAATTCTTTTATTTAAACCACCAAATCTGTGGCATTTTGTTATGGCAGCCCTAGGAAACTAATACAGTTATTTTTGTTTGGGGTGGTTTTGTTTCTGTTTTTGTTTCTGTTTGAGGGAGTAGTTTTTAAGATGGAAGAAAGAATAGCATGTTCATGTATTTTTAGGAAATAGCCCACAGGGGAGAAATTATTATCTAGGAGTCAGAGGAGAACACTGATGGAGAGATATTTGTTGAAAAGGTGAAAGTCTTTGTTTGGGCCTTTTTTATTAATCCCAGAGCTCCTCTCAGCTTTAGGCCTCAATCAAGGACCTAAAAATAAATTTCTGATTTCTTGATGGTTATTGTACCAGAATCAGTAAACTTAACAAGGGAAAGGAAGAGGCTCTACTAAACCTGATTTCTAGAAAAACTGTGGATCTGCCAACAGAAATGGATCCAAAAAAGAGAAATTGGTTTTAAGTGGAAGGAAAGAAACAGGGAGACAGAACTGAGGAGAGCCAAGAAAAAAGAAACAAGGTGAATTTAACTTTGTCAACGAGCAGTTTGAGTTCGATAAGACATGTAGGTTGAGACGTTCCTGTGGATGTTGAAACTGTTGAGAAAAATTTAGCAAAATCCAATGAAAGAGATAGAGTGAGTCTTACAAGTGAATCTCCCCTAAAAAGTTGTATTTTCAATAAACAGTTTTCTTACTATGAAAAGTTCCTGCCACCACACCACCCCTCCCTTTCTTTAAAAAGGCATGTAATAGTTATCAAAATAAAGTCATTAAGATGAAAAAAGTGGTTTGGTAAAGGGAAGTCGGTCCCGAACAAGTTCCTGTTAGGGAGAAGAGAAATGACTATTCAGTCTTGGCATCTTTGAGATGTTTAACCACAGGCCTAGGATAGCACAGGAGATAAGGGAAAGAACACTAGGATATTAGAGCTGGTGTGAAGAAAAGTGGATCATCTTACTATCCGGTCTCACAGCATCCCTGGAATTAGAAAATCTACAAAGACTAACCCCATTTTGCAGTGGTGGGGAAATCTTACCAAAGTGAGGCTAAGAGATTGGATCCATAATAAATATATTTTGAATGGGTCCCATATGTTTCAATGAGTCAGTACCAAAATAAGGACTGGAACCTGGGACTCCTGGTTCCTAGCCAGGACTCTACCCGCAAAATGATATTTCTTGTGTTTTTATTTTTGATCTTGAATTAATTCTTTATCTCTTGCAAACGCTCTTACTCTTGCTCTGGGTCTTTCTCCCTCCCTTTCTCGCACACCACAGATGACCCTTATACACGTCCTCCATAAATCACTCTATGATGGAGCCCCTTTGTTGTTCTCTTCTCTAGGTATCCAAAGGAAGATTATGGCAGAAAACCAGGGCTCACCATGAAGGGAGATAATTGAAGGTCATTCAGCTGAAAATAATTCATATTTATCCACGGCTTCCTTTACCAGAGCATCTGGTTTCTGTTAGCCAGCATGGTGTCCTCTGGTTCTGACAGTGGTGGCCTACAGTAACCACATTTTTTGCTCAAAAGGAAAGAGTGTTTCTTACATCTGTTCCCGAGATGTTTTTTTCAACTCTTGCTTGTACAAAGCCATGCTCTGCATTTAGATGAACAAAGACTAAAACTTGATGGTATTAGGTACTAGTGACTAAGCCTGCTCCTGGGCACCTTCTCTGCTGCTTTCTCTTTCTGTCAAGACCAATCATAGAATTAAAGATGAGGAAAGTGAAGGTCAACCAGTTCATCCTGTTAACTCCTGCCAGAACTTCCCCGTTCTAAACAGGTTTGGATTTCTTCTATTTGTAAAGAGATTTTCTGTTCTTATCTCCATGTATGGAGAATCCATTAACTCACTCACTAAGCTATAAGCTGAAACCTGTAGGCAGGCTTCAGAGTACCTGCCCTCAGTATGCACTTATTTTTTATTTTTACTTTTTTGCCCATGACTGTTGCATTAGCAATAGGAACTCTTATCTGTATTTATAACCATAATATCTTTCAGCCTGTTTATTTAATAAATGATCCTTCATCATTACCTACTCGTTATCTTTTAAAAAACTTATTAGATAAAGGGACAAAATATGAGAGACAAGAGAAAAGAAAACGAGAAAGAAACATTTCTTACCATAGGATAATGTAGGAAAAAAACAATATGCATAAAATTTAAAAAAAACAGAACGTGGAAGTGTAATCAACAGTAGGTGAATTTTAACCTTATTTTAAAATGAATGATATTGCTATAACTAATAGTAATAGCTAAAGTTTATCAAGTGCCTTCTGCATATGACACATAATACCTTAGGTCTAATATCTCATTTGATCCTCACAGCAAGTCTGTGGGGCAAA
Organism: Callorhinus ursinus; assembly: GCF_003265705.2. NCBI lineage: Eukaryota > Metazoa > Chordata > Mammalia > Carnivora > Otariidae > Callorhinus > Callorhinus ursinus. The sequence continues at coordinate 28,863,265 of NW_027397075.1, read as the reverse complement.
TAATATTCTTATACTGATTTTACATAAAAATAAACTGAGTCGCAGATGTATTTGTGGGTCCCAGCAGGAAACAGACAGAGCACTCAAAAATAGGTTAGTTGGAGGATGTTTTAATAAAAGCACTGTCTGCCAAAGTATAGGCAGGGTGTAAGGAATTCATAAGAGATAATACAGCACCCTGACATGGGTAATGTTGGGGCCATTGCTATCCCTAAGCCTGGGGCAGGAGGGAATGATTACCAGAAGCTGGAAAGAGAGCTAAGTGGGGAGGACCAACTGACAGGATCCCCTTTTGCAGAGGGATGCACCCAGCTTAAGGGAAATCCAAGAAAGTGGGCAATAGATACGCCAGCCTCATTCTCTTCCCATGCTTCAGTGTACCTAAAACCAGCCAGAAGCCCCATATCAAGGGACCCTGTGGATAAATTTACAGAGGTCAGACTACTAGGGAAGAGAACAGGTGGGGAGGGTGGAGAGTGGATCTAGATGGGCACAGTCACCTTTCTAAGGTCACAGTGACTGAGTAAGTCAGTAAGTGAATCAAGGTCACTAAGTGATGGAGCAGGGATTCAAATCCATAGTTGCCTGACTTTGGGGCTCAGACTCTTCACCACCATGCTCTAATGCTAATGTTTTGAAATGGCAGAGAAGGGAGGTTAATGCGGGCAGCGTAGAGTACATGAAGAGGTAGAGAGTCAGGAACACACAAAACTATGATGTTCACTAGCTGTGTAAACTCTGGCTAGACTTCCCTGAATCCATTTCACATCTATAAAATATGTCTCAAGCACAAAATGTAGCCCTTTTCTCTCAATGCAGCTAATATCATCAATTTCATTATAATTGCTTTGATCCAGCCTGGAATAAAAATAAGCCACCCAACCTTGTGCTCAGAGACAGTATCCTGCTCTGGCAGAGTTCAGTGGATTGTGAGCAATTCCCTGCTCTGTAAGCCACACATTGTTAACTGGGGTCAGGAAGAAAGTGACCATGAAATTTTCTGATACTTTTTCTTACTGTTTGTACCTCACATAATAGAGGTCCCCAATCATTTCACCAAACCTGATTCAAGAAATTTTGTACTGATGGCAAAAGAAACGTTAGGAGAGGTTATTTGATTACAAGAGGGTTCTTCACTTATAAAAGGAGTTCCTTTAACACAAAAATTGGTAGCAGTGATAATACAGGGGATTCTTCCATGCTGTGATCAGCCCACAGCAAAGGGCCTGATAGTGGCTTATGGAAGTCCACACGGTGCCAAGCCCCTATGAGGTCTAAAGAGATGTCTCATAGCAGCTTACAAAATATTGTTCAGGAATTTCCTGTGCCAAAAGCAAAGGTGAAAAACAGGACTGTAAATTGGAGAGAAAGCCAAGAGAGCCAGAGGGAGCCAAGTAGAAAATGCACAGCAGGAGTGGTTTGGAAAGGAGTCCAGGGTTGTAACAGGGCCTTTAGTTTCATTGACATATGATGTAAGAGAGTATCAAGTTGAGTTAGAAATCAAATTTCCAGAATAAAACTTCAATAGAAGGATAGAAAGATATAGTCTAGTTTGCTCCCTGGAACTTCCTTTACTCCTAAGATAAGAGACTTAAGAGATGAATCCAGAAGATCAAACATCCAACTATTAAGATTTTTGAGAAGAGAGAATAGAGAGAGAAGAGAAATAATCAGGAAAAAAAACAAGATTAATTTTCCAAACTGAAAGGCAAATTCAAAATGGATGGTTCCACCAAATGCCTAGTAATATAAATGAGAAAAGAAGCATATTTAGGAAAATTGCTGAAAACATGAAAAAATGAAAAGAACAGACCATAAAAACACCCAGGGAATTTGTACCCTGAAGGTTTTGTTAGGTAACGCTGTGGTGCCAATCATTTTGCAACGTACGTATGTATCAAATCAACGCTATGTACAACTTTAATTTACACAATGTGGTACGTCAATTATATCTCAATAAAGCTGGGGGGAAAAGCCTCCAGGGAGAAAAGCAGACTTCTTGTCAGTAAAACCACATGCTACAGAACAATATCTTCAAGTTGAAGAATCAATTTTTTTCAGCCTAGAATTTTATTTATTTTATTTATTTTTTTATGATTTGATACAGAGATATTGCAAAATGATTACCACAGTAAGGTTAGTTAACACCTCCATCCCCTCACATCACTACCTTTGTGTGTGTGTGTGTGTGTGTGTGTGTGTGTGTGTGTGTGTGTGTGTGATGATAACATTTAAGATCTACTCTCTTAAAAACTTTCAAGTATATAATACATTATTATTAGTAATAGTCACCATGCTGTACTTTAGACCCCCAGAACTTATTCATCTTATAGTTGGGAGTTTGTACCTTTTGATAAACATCTCCCTATTTCTCCCACCCCTTAGCCCCTGGTAAACCCTATTCTGTCTATTTCTACGAGTTCAGCTTTTTTTTTAAGATTTATTTTATTTATTTTTGAGAGAGAGAGAAAAAAAAAAGTTGGAAGAGGGACAGAGGGAGAGAATCTTCAAGCCGACTCCACACTGAGGGCAGAGCCCAACTTTGGGCTCAGTCTCATGACCCATGAGATGATGACCTGAGCCAAAACCAAGAGTCAGATGCTTGACCAACTGAGCCATCCAGGCGCCCCTGAGTTCAGCATTTTTTTAAGGTTCCACATGTAAAGAAGGACATGAAGTATTTGTCTTTTTCTGTCTGACTTATTTCATTTCGGAAAATACCCTCAGGCTCACCCACGTTGTCACAAAAGGCAGAATTTCCTCCTTTCTCAATGCTGAGTAATATTCCATTTTGTGTATATAACCACATTTTCTTTATCCATTCATCCTTTGATAAACACTTAGTTGTCTCCAAGTCTTGGCTATTGTGAATAACTCAGCCTAGAATTTTATAGTTTAGTTTTACAGAATAAATATATTTTAAGACAGGAAAAGACAACAAAATTGTATCTCACATTTACCTTTTCTTAAGCTGTCATTTGCAGGAATAAACCAAAAAAAAAAAAAAAAGAAAAGAAAAAGGAAGACATGGGATCCAGGAAATTGTGTATCCAACGTGGGAAGATATGAAAGAAGCCCCAGGTGATAGGTCTAACCAGTCCTGACAGCTATACAAAAATCCCCTGAAAGAGGTCTCTGCAGGGGAAAAAAGAGAGTGAATGGTGTTTACTGCTTAAAAAAAAAAAAAGTGGTGAAAATTACATAGGCTAGGCACTAAGATTCAGTACTTGGAAAAACTTAAGATTTTGATCAGTATAAAACACATACACACAAAGCAAAGAAAAAACCTCAAGATTAATATTTAAAGAGAACTATATGGGAAAGGCAGTGTCCAAACAGGAACACAACTGAATAGGGGCATGATTTTCATCTGGAGGTGTGGGTCAAGGAAGGGCTGGAGACAGGAAAACCAGTTGGGAAAATATTTCAGTCGTCCGGTGAGAGATAATGGTGGTCTGACCCAAAGTCATGGCAGTGGGATGGAGATGAGTGGGCAAAGTTTATAAATAGTTAGTAATTAAAATAGACAAATTGGGAGGTTGATATCAGAGACGGAAGAGTCAAGATAGACTCCGTGGGTTTGGTTTAGAAATGTGGGCTCAAAATAATAAAAGAAACACACCAGGAGAAGCAAGCTTGGAAAAGATGAGCTTATTTGGGTGGGAGATGCTGAAGGGAAATCCAAACAAAAATGACCAATCAGTAGCTGGACATATGGCTTGGAGTGTCAGAGCACAGTCTGGTCTAACATGTGGCATCTTAAACAGGAGCAAAGGGTGTGTTCCCTGGGCTTGCAAGTCAAAATATCAAGGATCAAACTTCTAGGGAAAATAATTTAGAATAATAAGCAACAGAATTTATGTTGAATCTTCCTAAAGCTATATCTCAGTTGTTTTGATCCATACAGGTGTTAAGTTTAAGAAAATGTATTCCCGGGTGCCTGAGTGGCTCATGGGATCGAGTCCCGCATGGGGCTCCCTGCTTGGCAGGAGGCCTGCTTCTCCCTCTGCCACTCCCCCTGCTTGTGTTCCCTCTCTCGCTGTGTCTCTCTCTGTCAAATAAATAAAATCTTTAAAAAATAGAGAGAGAGAATGTATTCCATTCCACCCAACAAAAATAATTTTGGAATAACAAGTATTTTACCTTTGTTTCCTCAAACTTCAGGAAGTTGATACATAGTCCTTCAAGACAACTTATTTCCCTCCCCAATCCATTTCTCATACATACCACAGAGAATCTCCTTTACATACTTGTCTTCTTACCCCTCCATGCCCACCTTTTCCTTTTAGTCCTGCATCACAAAATTTAAAAAAAGATTCAAGCAAATCAGGACTATGGCTGCAGAGTGGGGAAAAGAAACAGCCTGAAGTAAGCCAAGCTTGTCCTTTTCAGCATCAGGGAAGAAGAAACATTGGAAGTATGCATTTATTGATAACCTTTATCCCATTCTATATGAATTGTTTCTAAATAATAACCTAGCAGTATTAAGTATTCAATCTAGTTAACAGCAAAGTGATTTCTAGAGGAGAGCCAGTGTCCTATCCACTGACAATCCTCACAGGTGACCCAGTGCTGGATGTGGCTTGTCAGTATCTTTGCAGTGCCATCAGTCTGGGAAGCCTGTCTCAAACTACTCAAATTCATGGTAGATTGAAGATTATCAATCCAATTGACTGCCTCTTCCTCCACTTATCATAGGAGTTCCTCCTTCCAGGGTTTAGAATAATGCTATTTCCCTTTCCACAGTACCACCTTCTCATTAACAGAAGAGTTCATAATAAAAATGTAACTCAGTGAGCAGAGAATAAAAGCAACTGGAAATATGTATGTTTCATCTGTGTGCTAGAAGCAGGGCTATGGGTGAAGAATCACTGCTCCACGGCACCCTGCACTGATTGAGCATCTGTGTCTCCCAGTTCCCCATCTCCAGGCTGCCCAGCTGTAGTGCCCTTTTCCGTTTGTCCAGGCTCAACTCTCTTCTGTGCACTCAATTCTTTCACCATAGGAAAGTACAATGCAATTGGGTTCCAATTACTAAATTAAAATCACATTCTAGAACTGCCTGCTTGAAATTACACCCAGGTGACCTTAACTGGGGTTTTGTATGTTCCCAAACACTTCAGGAACATATTTACAGTCTCCAGACTTACTCCCACAGATGGCAAACCTTATTTCCCCTATTCCCAATTTAGGAGGAAGCATCTCATTGCTGTCTTGATTGTATTGCTGTCATTCAACAGAAAAATAAAAATCTATCGATATTTCCCAGGCATGTAGAATCCCTCCCTCTCTTCTGCCTTTTGTCTTCTGTCTTCTCTCTCTCTCTATCAAATGTACCTCCTCTAGCTATCCAAAAGTCAGGGAAGTATAAAATTAAGAAATTTTCATTTTTAGGTTTAAGAAACCAGCCATAGCAGAGATTAATTAAAATATTTTTGGAGGTGGATGAAGTCTGATTCGAGTATTAGTAGGAACTTTGCATTAGATGGTTTTCATAGATTTTTTTCTCTTTATTTTTTTCATAAATTTTTCATATTAGCCAAAAATTTTGCAAATTTTACTTTGATACAGCACAAATAGAACTTATATTCTACAATTCACATAGTTGCTTCCATTGATTGATTGGTTTCATGTTCTATCATAATTCCAACTGTTATTTTAGCTTATATCTCCTCTTGGGTGTCAGTCTGCTGCTTGGGGACATTGAGGAAGGGGTGTGACTGTGTTATAACACAGTGCCTGGCATGCAGTTCATGCGATGTTTCAACATGGCTTCCTGTGCCCTCTGTCTAGACATCCCTCCCTCCGGTCTTCTTCAGACCTCACGGTCCTCCCCTCCTTTATAACAAGAAACACAGAACAATCATTCAATTTGATGATGCCCAGGCAGAATGAACAATAATTCACCAGGACAGAGAAGGGATGAGGTGGAGATGAGGAGGAGACTCTCTTAAGACTGGAAAGAGAGGAAGAAAGGGGATATAATACATTGTTGATTCCATTTTCTGGCCCTTCTATGCCTCCTAGTTAAGGTATCAATAGCAAACTTCTTTTATGCTTCTGATATCATTGCCATTTTGAGTCTTGGGCCCTGGGTGGAAATCTGGAAAAGCTATTTAGAAGTTAGCTCTTCTTTTCGCACTCCCACATACACACAGAGAAACCCATACACAGACACAACTGACACACCCACTGAGAAGCCGCATGTGCACCTAAGAACACATGGCCAGGCAGACAATGGGCCAGGCAGCCCAGTGGTAGCCAGAACCATTGCAGCCACAGATGCCTTCCATAGCATACAGCACATGTGCTGGCGTCCTCACCCCCATGCAGACACAAAGACCCACACACAGATGCCACTGCCACACCCACAGCCCTTACTTACTCAGCTGTGGCTTTCCTCCCGCATGCCCTATTTGAATGCAAGACTGTCTCAAATTAGAATTTCTTTTTTTTTTAAAGATTTTATTTATTTGAGAGAGAGAATGAGAGAGAGAGAGAGTACGTGAGAGGGGGGAGGGTCAGAGGGAGAAGCAGACTCCCTGCTGAGCAGGGAGCCTGATGTGGGACTCGATTCCAGGACTCCAGGATCATGACCTGAGCCGAAGGCAGTCGCTTAACCAACTGAGCCACCCAGGCGCCATCAAATTAGAATTTTTTAAGTCCAATTTTGCTTGACTCATCAAACTTCTCTCTGTGCAGCCTCATGAAAACTCACCTTCTGAATTGTTCAAAATAACTGATAATGGAAGAGAAATAAAGCACAGCTCACTAGACAGTGGTTGGGGGGGCGGGGGGACTGGAAATTTGGAAAGCCAAGTGGGAAGGTTATCAGGGCTGGTACGGTCCCACCCCCACTGGCTCTTTCAGTGGATGGATACCTGGGTGGTCTGGAGATGGTAACAATGCAGTAATTACTAAGGAGATGACCACTGATGGTAAATGAAGAAGAAAATATGACCTACTATGGAAAGAACTTTAGAACCAAACAGACCTAGATCCAAATCTCACAATGTCATTTACTAACTGTGATCTTGGGAAAGTTATTTAATATCTGAGTATCAGTTTACTCAGCAATAAAATCTACATTGCAATATTCTTGCGAGAGTTAAGTGTAATGATATATGTGAAGTGGCTATTAAAGTGTTTGGCTTCATAAACATGTATTTTATTTTTGTTACTGAAGTGTTCCCAAAGTATCCTATGAGCTCCCCAGGCAAAAGACAATGGCTTTGGCTTTCAGACTCGCTAAGCCAAATTAGAAAGGTTACATGCTTACTCTTTCCTCAAAAATAGAGGACCATTGTATTAAAGAGGGCACGTATTGAATGGAGCATAGGGTGTTATACGCAAACAATGGATCATGGAACACTACATAAAAAACTAATGATGTAATGTACGGTGATTAACATAACACAGTAAAATTTTAAAAAATGGAAAAAAAAGAATAGAGCACCATTGGTAAGCAATATTTGATAAAGGAATAAACAAATGAGTGAACAGGCAGATGATCAAATGAACAGGCGGATGATCAAATAAAAGGCATGACTGCATTATACCTGTTGTTCTTGGAATCATGAGTACCTAATACTGAACCTAGTATATCTAGGTTCTAGGGCTAGTCCTAGGGCTAGATATCTAGTCCTAGGGCTAGATATTTCTCAGTTTAACGGCAGAGACAGCTAGAAAAAAAAAAAAACCATTCTAATGAAAAGGGGTATTGCAAGGTTTTATTAGAGCAGAGGAAAAGAGTAACTCTACTAAGAGACAAGGGGATGCTTCAAGAAAGTTCTTCAAAGCAGTGATACATCATCTCAGTCTTGAAGGATAAATGAGAGTTTATTGGACAGCAAAAACTAATAAAGTCACTCCAGGAAGAAGAGAGATCATGGGCAATTTTTATGACCTGGCCATAGAAGTTACATAATGTCTCCTCTGCCACCAGTCTCTTAACTGGTCAAGGTAGTCAGTCACAAAGGTCCACCCTGGTTCAGGGACGGAACAGAGACCCCCAGCTCTGGATGGGAGGACTTACAATGTCACATAACAAGGTCACAATGAGATATATTGTGTCAGTCATCCTTGGAAAATACAGTCTGCCACAAAAACATAGAAAGAAGAGCAAGTTTGAGTCCTGTTTTAAATGTGTTGAGTTTCAAATGTCTGCAGGACACCCAGATGAAGAAGATAAATGGGAAATAATAAACTTAGTTTGGGAGTTCAGGATTTGTCAGGATATATATGGTAATGGAAGTCATGCGAGCAGCTGTTACGGTTATCCAGGGAAAGGGAAGAAAACAGAAAAGGGGAGGGGCGGGAAGGAAGGGAAGGTCTGTTAGTGTCAAGGGGCTGCAGGAACAAAGTACCCACACACTGGGCTAAAAACAGCAAAGTGTATTGACTCACAGTTCTGGAGGCTAGAAATCTGAAATCAGTGTTGGCAGGGCCATGACACCTTTGAAACCTCTTACAGTGGAGCCTTGCTTGCCTTTTCCAGTTTCTGGTGGCTCCAGGTGTTCCTTGGCTTGGGGCGGCGTCACTCTGATCCCTGCCTCCGTCTTCCTGTGGCTGCCTTCTCTCTGAATATGCTGTGTCTAAATTTCCTTTTCTTGGGGTGCCTGGGTGACTCAGTCGGTTAAGCGTCTGCCTTTGGCTCAGGTCATGATCCCCAGATCCTGGGATTGAGCCCTGCATCTGGCACCCTGCTTGGCAGGGAGTCTGCTTCTCCCTCTACCCTGCCCCCCTGCTTGTGATCTCTCTCTCTCTCTCTCTCTCAAACAAATAAAAAAAAATCTTTAAATAAATAAATAAATTTCCTTTTCTTATGCGAACCCCAGGCATAGTGGACTCAGAGCAACCCTACCTCACTACAACCTTATGTTAACTTAGCTAATTACATCTGCAATGACCCTATTTCCAAATAAGGTCACATTCTGTGACACTGGAGGTCAAGATTTTAACACATCTTTTTGGACGGGACCCAGTTCAACCCATATAGGGAAGAAGGTGAGGGAACAGTGGAAGATGGAAGAACCAGAAGCCCAGAGATGTCACAATGTAAGGATGAAGCAGAGGAAGAGGAACCAGCGGGGGGAAAATGAGAAGGAACAATCAGAGAGGAATACATGGGACAAAGATTTGGGGATGAAAGAAAGAAAGGTGTGATCCAAAAGTATTCAATTAACAAAAGGCCTGAATGCTCTGCATCTGAGTCATGAACTGGGAGGACTAGAAACTTTGGTGGAACCAGACTTAAGAGGAGTGGTGGGCAGGAACTCATCGGTGGGATGCCAATGACTGATAGATGAGGAGTGGTAGCTGTCAGTCTGCATCATGGGGCTGCAGCAATTCCTCTTGCAGAAACTCCTCTAGAACTTTGCCCCAAAGCTAGCTCTAGGAATCTCTTCTTCCTCTTAGCTAAGTTCCACACACAGAACTAAAAGGAAAACTTGAAAGTGAGAGGGAGAGAAAAAGAACATAATCGTGGGGAGCAAGCTGGCACTGTCATTTTAGGAACTTTCTTGTCGTTTCCCCATAAGCGGAAAAGCAGCTTTGAGCAGCATGGGCTGGTCCAGGGCGGCTGCTGAATGGGGAGCACACAGCAGCCCTTCATGGGGCTGAGAGCGGCAGATGCAGGGACGGGACTCCGCAAAGAGAAAATGAGTGATTAACTTAAGGAGTAATATCAAAGGTTTGGAGAATGGAGAGAGGATGCAAATGTCAGGAGAAAAAGGATGTGGTCAGGGTTAGGCTTAATTGTTTATTTCCTTGATGCCTAAAGAGCATCCAAGCAGAGAGGTGGTTCTGGGCAGCTTCCTTTAAAACTGTAGCTTCTACAAGTGAGAGGCTGGGAGAACAGAGAGAACTTTTTCTTCCCTAACACTTTAAAGACTCATTCCATCACCCAGACCCAGACCCCCTGACTTTCTTGCTCTTCTCGAGTCTCCTGTTCCTCTTGCACATTTTATTCTTGTAAACTCTGCCCTCTTCCATTAAATACTTCTGGTTCTTCTTTTTCTCTTACCCTTTTCTCCACCTGTAGTTGGCCGAAATCACACACAGACAACTGAAGCGGCAAATATTCCTCCTTCTTTTCTGGAACTTCTGTTCCATCCCTAAAACCCAGGTCAGTAGTCCTCATGATTGTCCACATTTCCTGAGTCTCAATGACAGACAGAAAAAGAGAAAGACTTGTGTGATGCCCGCCCCCCCCCCCCAGAAGATGGAGTAAGATCTGTACAACCCTGAAATCCAGGCCATGAAATGGATAGAAATGGCAAAATTCGAGCTAGAGTTTTACAAGCTGAATATGGTTAGGGCAACGCTTTCTAATTTATCCCCAAATAGCAACTGATCCTTTCTTCTTATGGTGGCTGAGATTTTTGGCTTTGGCTTCTCTTCAGAGGGAGTTTTGTTCTAATTGGTTGAGTGCACAATGATAGTAGTGATCCACCTCCTAATTTGTTAGCTTACTGGGAGAATAGAGTAAGGAAGCATGGTAAATCCATTTATCCCAAAGTGTGTAGGATAATAAATGGGACAATATCTTTATATACTCAGATAAAGGACTGAAGAGGAAATGTGTTAAGAAATGTGGCTCAGCACAAGTTAACAAGTAATATAACTATTCTCATATGAGATATACTGACTAATATTACTTGGAAGGCAGGAGGGTGTAGTGGGCAAGAGTGCATAATCTAGAGCCAGATTATGATTCAAATTTGCTTTGCTGGAGCAAATTAGTCAACATCTGAGGATGACCATGGTAACAAATCCACAGAGTTAATAAAACTAAATGAGTTAATATAAAGATCATTGACAGTACCTGGCACATAGTAACACTATATAAATGTCACTCATTATTATACAAATTAACAGTTAACAAAGTACCTAAAACTATAATAGTGTTATTTTAAAATTCTAGTCCCCAGCAATATAACATGGTCTATTTTATACAGCACACAGTATAATGGGACATTTTTAATTTCTGTCAGTTTTATTCTAAGCCATTTTTCTTACAAACATTTTAAATGTTTAAAATCTGAAATAGCGTTTTGTAAAATGCAGCTTTTTGTGAATGCTGTTTGTTCTTTACTCAAATATCCAAAAATATAAACAGAATATATTTTGTTTTTATAAAAGGAAACAAAAGGAGGTTAACATTGAAAATGAAAAGCAGATTTCTTTTTAAACTTGGCTTTTGATAAATATACAAGCTATTGTTTTCCACAATAAAATATAGCCAGAGTCTTGGAAGGACTGCTCTCCTGAGCATCACATTTAATTAATGAAATTTAAAATCCAGATTCTTAACCTCTTCCACGTTTAAAGTGTAACATTAAAGATATTGACAACCTATCCCTACTTTCACTTTGTAAATATCCAGATGACACTGAACCAGCTAACTTTGGGTACAAGTAACATGTATCTTCTTACCATCACCTTTAAGTGCTCCACTCACACACATACACACCTGCATCAGTTAGGAGTGCTTTCAACAGCAGGTAACCTAACAGTGGCTCAAGTAAATTTGTGATTGTTGTTTTCGTTTAACAAAATGTAGGCAAATGACTTCTGGCATTGGTTCCATGGCTCAAAAATGGCAAGGCTTTCTCTCAAGGCTGTAGGATGGCTACCTCATCCCAAACCACCACTTCAACATTCATGGCAGAAAGAAGGGGCTTATACACAGCACCACCCATGTCTGTCCTTGTATCAAAAGGGCAGAAAACATCCTCAGAAGCTCTCCTCTACCCTACACACACACACACACACACACACACACACACACACACACACACACACACACATCCACTTAGTTTCATCATCCGCAATTGGGTCACACGACCCCCTGTAATTGCAAAAGCGTCTGGAAAAATGAGAGGAACAAGGTACTTAGGATCATTTTAGATCAAACATGATTCAGCACCTGGGCCTAGGCATTACCACCCTGAATAAAATTAGGACTATGTCCAGAGAAAATTTAAATTTTGGAAAAACTGATCAGAAAAATAAGGATAAGAATACTGGTTTTGATTTGAGAGAATCTGCATTTGTTTTTCAAAATGCAATGGGAATTTTGACAAGTTTTAAATAAGCCGAAGTAACACGAACTCATTTTTTTTAATCACCATGGTAGCTATGAGAAAGCAGCTTGAAGAGGTGCCTCAGAGGAAGTGAAGATTTCAGTGAGGTGGCTTGGCCAGAGCAGTGCTGCTGGAGATGGAGTAAAGGTGGAGAGTTCAAGACAGATAAACAGGGGCGCCTGGGTGGCTCAGTCATTAAGCAGCTGCCTTCGGCTCAGGTCATCGAGCCCCCATCGAGCCCGCTTCTCCCTCTCCCACTCTCCCTACCTGTGTTCCCTTTCTCACTGTGTGTCTCTCTCTGTCAAATAAATAAAATCTTAAAAAAAATCAAGACAGATAAACACTGGACAGAACTTACATGTGAGGAAATTTGTTTGCTCATTCATTCAATTTTACATGGCTTTGCAATACCACTGCGTTTTATCACCTTCTTCAGTATGACCTCCACTGAATTGTGGCTACATTTTCTTCTTAAATGCTTTTAAAATAAATGCCTTCACACGCTGAAAAAATTCCACCTGATATTTAGCATTTTCTCCTACTTGAATTGACTGTATCTACAAGGCAGTCCTGAAGCAGTCAGTTCATTCAGCCTCTGAATTCAGAGCTCCTTCACCCTTCCAGAAAAAAATAAATGAATAATGGTCAGTCTCATATCTTTTTATAGATACAGCCTGTCAGCGATTTAGCTTTGCATAATTTGCCATAATAAATTATAAGCTTCTCCCTTTTTCTCTGAGTTCATGAAATTAGGACAATGGAAGTAAGATTCCCCCAGAAACTGTTCTGGGGTTAATCAGTGTGTTCCTAATTGAAATTATGAGTGGAGTAAATGAGGAGAAACACATTTCACTTTTGGAAGTCTCCATTGTAAATTTACTGTGGCTGAATGCTAACTCCTTCTGGAAAAACCATCTTAATTTAGTTGCAGCGGGAACTGATATTAGCGCTAGTGTTCCTTCGAGAGAAATGTAGATGACTATGACCCGGCCTATCCCATTCTGCTCTTTTGGTATCTAAGCCCTTCAGTAGTGACTGGCCAGTCATCGTCAGGATGTTCTTTGTGCATCAAGTTTGAGCTTCTTAAATTATGATGGAAGGGAGATATATATGACCAGAATGAGTTCCTTGTAAATAATTTAAATTTTTCACTTCTATTAATTTGGGTAGAGATGACTTTATCCACAAGTCCCAAGAGGAAACTGGGGTCTGGCTGTTATATGGAGAATTGAACAACGGGTAAAAGTAAACTGGGTGCCTGGGGCCAGAAGCAGGAAATCCTGGGCTCATAGATCTTTACAGGCTGAAAGGTCCTGCTTGAAGACTTGGAAGGGGAAGGCCTACCTTTGGGAATCTTCAGAGAGTTGAAAACAGATCTCCAGGTGATCAGTGCAGAGAGTGAACATTTGCAGTCACAATATCCAGTTCAAGTTTTCTCGTACAACTGAAGGAAAGAAAAGAAATCAAAAGACATTTAATGCCTTTTAAATCCAGGTAGGTTTAAACATAATAAAAACACATGCCAATTCCTTCACTTCCTGGCCTGATACGCCCCAGGTATGGTTGTGAAGCCTGATCCAAACTACAGGAACAATGAACCAGAAAGCCTTGGTATAATTGCAAAGTTTCTATAGGTCCCCTATTCTGAGTTAGTCTCAGCAGCCAAAACTGATTTCTAAGATGTTGGGGGAAATGGGTTTTTCATTCCACTCTTTAGCTTCCAAATAAATAGTAGACATCTCCTGGTTATCAGGGATTGCTGACCAGTACTTGGTTTATCTACATCACCTCCTGTTAATTCAACAAACAAAAGGCTCTGAGAGCTGCTATTAGTTATCGTACACATTTTCAATAGCAACAGACTATATTAGCTTCTGTTTATCACAGACTTCCCTAATCTTGTTATATGGCTTTTAGATCTTACTGGTCTGATAAATATATTTGCAGTGCTCGGAATCTCACATAACTGTTAGGAATTCATTCCCCACCTGACTGACTATCGCTCATCTCCCTCTTAATCATGCAGCATCCCCTTCCTCCCACCCCCGGCCCCCGCCCCCAGCAGCGCTGCTTATGTACTTTGTCAATCTGAAGGCAATAATACTTGTAACCCAACCATGTGACTTTCCGTTTCTGGCAAGCCAAACAAATCACTGCATATTTCTGTACTTCCCTCTCCTTTTATCAGTGGTTGGGGGGTAATCATCCTGGCCGCCTACTTTGTTTTCACGGGTTCGGAGAGGACTGACATTCATGGAATATTGTGAACAAAGAAATTATAAATGCCTCGAATTAGTATTTTCACATGTCTTAACTGTCATAACAAGAAGGGAAATCTTCACAATTGGAAAGGCTTTCTGAAAATTAGCCCCACTGCACCAAACCTTTGATCCTTTGGTCAAACTGTCAATCTCTTGAGAACTCAGCTTTCCTGTGAAATTTCCAGGCTGTTCCCAAAACAATTGGTTGCATACGATCTGAGAGCCAGACCCACAAAGCTTCTCTGTGTTTTGGAAAGTTCTCTACATATGCCTGGGTAACGATGGTACTAGCGCAGAGAGACAGAGACCCCAGGGAGTGGCACCACCCTGTTCTTAGGCTGGGCTCGCTTGTTTCTTTCTCTCACCATCTTTTTTCCCTCCCACTACCCTTTTTTCTGTACTCCCCTCTCCCCTCCTCTGTTTCCTTCCCGCACAACACTTCTGGGCCTTGGGCCGGACTCTGACATCACCTGCTTTCCTTAGGTGGGTTTGCTGCTTGACCTAAGGGTGGAGGATGTTTCCCAGGTCAGCAAAAACCCAGGTGGGACCCCACATACCACACCTGCCCTGAAATTCTGGTGGCCAAGCGCTCCAAGGACAATTTTTTTTCCCCAATGTTTCTGAACTTTTGCTACAGTGCTTCAAGGAGGAGCTAACACTTGGGTTAAAAATATGTAACATGTCATGCCAAATAACTGAAAACAAATAGTTTACGGTAAGATCTCGCTAGTTTTCACTTTTCTCAAGTGTAGAGTAAAAAGTCTCATGCCTTTGTTTTGAGAGCAGGGTTGATTTGTTAAATTGGAGTAAATAAAAATTGAAAATAATTTGAATAAATAATGTATAATAAATTATCAATTTAACTTTGTTATACATTTATAATTTACTTTGCGTCGACTTCCTCTTGATTTAATATTAAAAGACTTAAAATTATGCATGCTATTCTCTGTGCTTTTTATATCAGTTAATAAGCTTATGCTTGCCAGGTTTATATACAATGATAAGGTATATAAAACTGACATTTCACAGTATTTTTTTGCACCATTTCCTATCTATTTTACAAAGTCTTATTTAGATATTGGTCCTCATTGCATGTTCTTTATATTCTCACTGCCCTTGTCATTGCTGTAAAATGTTTCACATGTGACTTTACAAATGTGAGCTCATTCTAGCCCTTTTTGTAAAAGATTGTCATTGATTTCCACATGTAAAATGCCATTTTTAAAGAAAAAATCATAAATAATAATTATAAATATGTTAATGTTAATAATTATAATAGATAATAACAAATGCTAAAATAATATGCATTTTTATTTATTAAATATAAAATCAATAAGAAATATAAATAAATAATTATAAATTTAGGAAATGAAAAATAGATTGAGATACAAATTGAGATAAATGGGATTACTGAGAGTTTTCATCTACTAAAGGCTTTTGGAGTAAGTCATAAACTGATTTCAAGGAACATTCTTAAGCGAGTAACATTTGTCAATATAAATTAACCTAGTACATTTTGTTTGAGAGGTTCCTGTATACTTTCTTCTCTCACTTGTAAGTGATAGCCTGTGCTATTTCATAATTAGCAGGACTTTCTGCATGAGCATAAATGAGGAACAGCTACTGGGACTTAGATTAAGAACTTCAGTTACCTCATCAAATTTAAATATATCAATTTAAAAGGCATTTACTTTTCAAAAAGCAGAAAACATTTGGCAACAGAAATCAAATGAAGTTTTTATTGTAATCAAAATATAATTGGATCAGACTTCCTAAAGATTAAAACTTATCTAAAAACAAGCTCTCCCACTGTGTTCCTCCCCAATCCAGTGGTCTCAAAGAGGTGTCTATAATTGTTCTGTGGCTTCCTACTGCATCATCTCTTACCATTCTGGGGGGAGGAGGTCCATGGACTGCTTTAAGAACTATATAAATCAGCTTGTTCAAATAGGTATACTCACTCTTTGCAAGCACAGTTTTAAGGAAGCCAATTTCCAGATACTCAACTTCCATATCCACTCTTCCCTAAAAGCAATCTGCCTACATAGGTGTCTTCAGTGCGATCTTCGTACGCCTTCTCTTTCCCACTCTCTTTTGTCCATAGCCCGTCTCCCACTTGGCAAAAGAAAGGTACAGCTGTCCCCCATCCCTGTTGTTGCCATGCATTGTTCTCAGGTATAATGATCTCTGGGGTATCAAACAAAGAAATAATTTTAAATATTTGTGTCACCTTATTAGATCAAAACACCATAAACCTCCACCACCTATCACACTAAAAAATGCGATTTTCATTTTTTCCAATACAGTTTTTAATACACACTAATTATAAAAGTGATAATGTATGTATGTTGGTTTTGATTATTTGCATATGAAAAATAACTAGTGATAATACAGAAGAAAACTTTGGCTCTTAGAACTGTAGGGTTACAGAAATTTTATCTTCTCTTTTACTGAGCTAAGATTGTGGCAAAAGGAGTTTAAATTTAGACATGAAATTCTTGACTATGGAGATTATGAAAAAAAAGGAACGGAAATTTTTAAGTTTTTTGTTGCATAGGCATATGAAAGCGTAATCAAGGGATGCCTGGGTGGCTCAGTCATTTAAGCCTCTGCCTTTGGCCTAGGTCATGATCTCAGGGTGCTGGGAGAGAGCCCCTGCATCAGGCTCCCTGTTTGGCAGGGACCCTGCTTCTCCCTCTCCCTCTGCCCCTCCCCCAACTCGTGCACTCAGTGCGCTCACGTGCTCTCTCTCCCAAATAAAAAATCTTAAGGAAAAGAAAGAGTAATCAACAAAAGATATTTAGATATAAAAATATGTTACATTGGTATAAAATTCTGAGGAGGAAGTAGCATGGAAATGCAATTTTAAGGAGAAAAGAGAATGATAAAAAAATGTCTAATTATTAAAGAGATTTGTACGCTTTTAAAAATAGATGATGGTGTGCATAATATTGCTATAGATATATTTAAAAAGTAGAGTAACAGTTTTACCTTAAAATTCAATTTATATATTTTAAAACTGTATAAATTTATGATTCAACATTTTAGTTTTAAACCTTAAAATGTGTTAAGGAGAATCATAGTCAAAATTATCTTAAGCATAAAAGAAACAAAGAAAGTCCCTGATAAGGAGAATATGCTCTGTCTTGTGAAACTTATATTCCTAACTGAAAGAAGTCAGACAAGGAGGGTTAAGCACTAGGTGGCATTTTTTGTTCTTACAGGAAATATGCCCTGTCCTTTCTCCTCCCACCTGGAGGCTCTTACCAAGAAAAAAAGAAAGAAAGAAATCAAGGTAGACAATTTCCCTTCTTGTCTAAGTGGAGCTTACTTTATAAAATGGCAAGAAAATACAAATGGATTCCACAAGCTGGCTACTCTATGCCAAGACCTTCCAGTATTTCCAAGTGACTGGATTAACCTTGTGTTTCCTGTATGTTCAACCAAATGCCCACAGCCAACAAAATACTACACCTAGAAGCAGGCTACTAACATCTTATCTAAATGAAATCAGGTTAAAATACGCATCACAGAGAGACTTGGATGAGAAAGGAAAACGTACAGAAAGTATGTGAAAGGGAACTCATGGAAGGAAGAGACTAAGACCCTACTATGACAGTACAAAGATTTGGGAGCTGTAAGATGTGTATGTTACCCAGAGATGTGTGGATGTGTGTGTGTGTGTGTGTGTGTGTGTGTGTGTGTGTGTACCTGTGTTGGGGGTACTTTTTCCTCTGCACTGCTACCTGTTTGCTATGGAATGAATGGTTGAGTCCCCCAAAATTCATATGTTGAAGCCCTAATCCCCAGTGTGCTGTTATTTGGAGGTGGGGTCTTCGGAAAGTAACTAGGTCAGGAGGGTGGAGACCTCACCATGGGATTAGTGCCCTTATAAGAAGAGAGACCAGAGAGATGATCTCTCGTTCTCTTTCTACCTCTCTCCTCCCCATGTGAGGATACAGCAAGAAGGCAACCAACCATTCACAACCAGGAAGAGAGCTCTCACCTGAACCAAACCATGTGGGCACCCTCATCTTGGACTTCCAGCCTCCAGATCTGTGAGAAATAAATGTTTGTTGTTTAAGCCACCCAGTCTATGGTATTTTCTTACAGCAGCCTGGACTGACTAAAACTTCCATCTCTGCAACAAAGTATGCCCCAAGCCTCAGTACCCTAGTCTGCCTGGGTTGTTCTTCCCTGCCACACACTTTTCTCCCTCTCAGTAACATAAAACCAAGAACTAATGTTTCTGAACCAAAACCTTTGCTAAGAACACCTAATTCCTGAGAAGAGAACAGGGAGCAATGAATATGAAAGAAAAAAACATAAAGAGGAAGGGATGCAAAGAAAAAAAATGATGAAACCTGAGGAAAAGTGGGAAAAATCAAAACTAAAACCATGAGAGAATATTAACCAGTTTCAATGGAAACGAATTTCTATCCCTAGTTGGATAGATATAAAACAAATTAATTTTACCCTTCTTGTCATCATTTTAACTCAGTCATTCAATACCCTCTAAAAATCACATTGGAAATGCCACCTATTGAGTTTTCTGAATAAACCACCGGAACAGAGCTATGGATAATGTCTGATTGTATTAGCTAATCGGAAGGGTTACCGACTAAATTTCCGTGAAGAACTAGTTTTGAGCAGACTTAGCTCTTCCTAGTGCTCTTGTAAAGATAAGGGAAGAGAGTAAAACCCTATTCTTAAATTTCATCCCAGAGGAAGATTTACAGTGAAGTTAATGACACTTAAGCTTCTGGGTGGCTCTTCAGCTACATGGACTCTATCAAAGGCCCTGAGAGGCCCCACATGTTTTTGTAAATTTTCAAAAGTAAGATATTTTAGCCTCAATCAGTTAAGACCACTGTCTCTTTATATTCTCACTTTCCTGTCCATACATTGCCATACATCCCATAATTGCGGGTTTGCTGTCATTTCCATGTGTACAAATGCTAGCTACGCTGGTGTAGAAACGACATCCAGACCAACTCTTATGGCCATCTGTGCTTTCTGCCCACTGTCACTACACAGAGGTGGGGGGGCAGGGGACATATTGAAATGGGAACATGTCATAAGGTCCCAGTGTTGGGAGTACATAATAAGTGGCAGAGAAGGAAGTGTGAAACCTATGAAGCCAGAAGCCAATCTGAAGAATATTCTTCTAGTCATCGGTGGTGTAAACTTTCAGTTTCTCATCAATGATTTGCTCTTCATAGATGCCTCCTCAAGACAGACCTTCTTCCCTGACAGGAATATGAGGCAGCCTGTACAGTTACGACACATTGCACATTAGCATTTCCATTTTGATGGGAATTGTGAGAAACACAATGCTCAAATGATCACAATTCTTATGTTTGTAGAGCATAAACTGGAAGCAGTAGTGAAAACACTGAGCGTGTCTGCATATGAAGCCGCCGTTGTATGCATCTAACCCAGAAGTCATAAAAAACAAATGTCAATCAACCGTGCTAAAGGACAGACTGAGAAATCTTTCTATTCTCTCTAGATAATATGACAAAATTGTTTTAATGTGAAAAGGCAATCAAAGAATATGCAGTCAAAAATACAGGAAGAGAACAAAGTGATATGTCAGACTGTCAATTAATAAAAATACTATGTTATTTTTCTGAATTCTGTGATGTTTGTAGTATCAGTCAAATTTTTTAGTTTTTTTGGGGAGTCTCTTTTCTCTTTCTAAATTCTTCAGTTTCTGCTTATGTCCCTAAATTGCAGAATCTTCATGCTTCACTAAACCCCATTTGCTTTGCTCCTGAATCCATGCCTCATCAGTATACATAAATGATTCTGCCGCCTCTTGCCTCTGTTCCAAATGACATCATGAACTTTGCCTCCTATGTATGAGGAGCAATTGCTCTAAGAATAGGTAAGAGTTATTAACATGCATTTCTTTTCCTTCAACAGAGTTAAACAAGGGCTCACTCTCTGGATTTCCAGATGCACTTAAAATGAAATAATAATGCTGGGCCAGTCTTGCCCTGCTTTAAATTAATCATTCCAGGAAGAAACATTAAAACTTTCAGACCACCAGTGTGCATAAATGCTTTAGTGCCCCAGACCATATACCCTCTCTTGATTATTCAGGACACAAGGAAAGGTAAGCTCAGTAAATGAGGGTGTTTTATGATCCATTTAAATAATCTGAAAAGGAAATTAATACTTTTATTACTTTTTATAAGTCAAAAACTTCCTTAAAAATCTGTAAGAGTTCTTTATGTTACAGTGGTTGGGACTGCCCAAACCAAAACATGGATCCAGAGAAATAATGGAAGCTTAGGGAAAGGATGCATGGCCACACAAATCAAAATGAAATAAACAAGAGAGGTTGGAAAGTAATTTGGGGCTAAAAAAAAAAAAAAAACTTGTCTAACAGAGCCAAGAAAATTCCCTAGAAACCAGGTTGTAGTTTAAAAATAAAATATTTCTTAGTCTTTTTGAATAATATGAATTTTTGGTAGCACTATTGTACTTTGGAAGGGGAGTCTGAAGAAAATGTGGAAATAGTTTGTGGCTCTTGGCCCACACTGGTACCTTCAGTACTTCTTATGTGAAAAATACCCTATTAGTCACTTTGCAAACACTCATCTCAAACTTTAAGTGCTCACAACAATCCAGTAGAGAAAGTAAAAATGTCCTAATTGCGTAGAAAAGAAAACTAAGATTACTTTTCTGATGTCATCTTTTACCTGTTTCTGCCTCAATCAGTTCCAGCCACGCTGGCTTTTGCTCTGTTTTTGAACTACACCTCAAACACTCCATTCTCAAAGTCTTTGAATCAACTGTTCCCTCCGTCTGGGACACTTTCTGCTAGATTCCACATGGCTCCCGCCTTTACTGTATTTAGATATCTGTTCCAATGTCACCTTCTCTGAGAGCTCCTACTCCATTGTTCTTTGTCTCCTTACCCTGTTTTATTTTTCTTCTGAGCATGTCACAGATTTTTCCATTCCCACTAAGTTGTCCTCAAGAGCTTATAAACATTTGGAGATGGAACCTAATTATTGCATAGCTGAAAAGGAACACAGAAATTATCTTTGCTTTACAACTGTGTCACACAAATGCTGGCTTCTAATCTGGCGTCTTGCGCTATCTTACATGAAAAATTTTCAAACAAAGCTCACAACTCAATTTTAACTGGCTATACCTTGTCAAATTCTTCTGTTAGCTGGACATTATCTCAATAACTTATTTCCTTTTACCGTGGCATTTAGACCAGTCAGGTTCCCAATAGGTACCAGTTGACATACCCAAGCTAAAAAACTCTAGGAACGTTAAGTAAGGGACTATTTACATGGCATATTAATTTCCTAGGGCTGCTGTACTACAGATTAGGTGGCTTAAACAGAAGAAATTTATTGCCTCACAGTTTGGGAGGCCAAAAGTCTAAGATCAGATGTCAGCAGGGTTGTTCCTTATGAGGTTTGTGAAGGAGAATCTGTTCCTGCCTTCTCTCTTAGCTTCTGATGATTTCTGGCAATCTTTGACATCCCTTGACTTGTTGATGCATCACCCCCAATCTCCACCTTCACTTTAAATGGCATTCTCCTTTTGTGTATGTCTCTGTGTCCAAGTTCCTCCTTTTTTTTTTTTTTTTTTTTTTCTAAAAACACAGTTAGGTTGGATTAGGGCCCATCCTAAGAACGTTTATGGTAACTTGATCATCTACAAAGATCATGTTTTCAAATAAGGTCATGGTTATAGGCACTGAAAATTAAGACTGCATCATCTTTTAGGAGGATATGATTCAACCCATAACACATAGTATAGATGGGGAAGAATTGCAGCATGCAATGTAGTTAGGACAGAACTGTTTCTACCTCTGGGACTCAAAAGATAAAGGAAGGGCCCAAATACTAGAACAGAAGGAGAAAGTTGTGTATAGAAGCTGCTTCAAGAAAAGCAGTGACCTTTTGTTGAGCAACAGAGCCAGGTACAGAGACCTGAGAGAGGGACCTTCTTTCCAATCTCTTACCAGGTTTTCTGTTGGCCCAACCCAACCAGGAGTCAGAGAACAAGGAATCCTTTTGCAATAATCAACATAAATCAATGTTTTAGAAACACTTCTAACTTTTAGTATAATCTTATTGTTTTTAATTTTGGTCTTTTGCAATTTTAAGAGAAATTTACTTGGAGGATTAGTTTACATTAGCTTGGAAGATTCTTATTTTTCTTTTAGTAGTGGGGAGAAAGTGCAGGGCTTAAGAGGAATGACTTGATGGATGAAGTTTCTTTCCTCACTTGCACTGGCTTGTTCAGAATCTTGCCTGGACGCTTGGCTCCACCATTTACTAAATGGTTGGAAATGGCATGCTTGCCAAGCATGTTTGCTATTGTGTAAAATAAGGAGGGCTGGAAGGTGAAGCCAGGAAGTTAGTGATGTTGTATGTGATGTGATTTCTCCCATAACCTCTCAGATCTTCAGTAAAACCACCAAAATATGACATATTTGGGGGAAAGCAGGTTTTGTATTTGGATGACACAGGATGAATGCAAAGCAAGGCAGAGAAAACCAAGACGAAGGAAGCCATTAGGAATTCACAGAAACTGCAGAGATCGTTCTGAACCTGACTAGGCATCAAATTGGAATCTTAAACCAAGTTGATCTAAGTCTGCAAGGGATAGTAGGACCTCAGCTGACAGGCTGATTACCCCTAAAATTCTCCAAGGACTTTTATGCTTTAAAACTTTTCATTTCATTTTTTTAATAACCCCTCTAGTCAAGAACTTCAAGTCTAAATTTAAATTCTTATTTCTGTAATTTCAGCTGAACCTAGTAGTTGTAGGAATAACCATAATAGCTGCCAGATATGAGCAATGGAGTCAGACTGTCTGGGTTTGAGTCTCAGCTACACTACTTATAATATCAGGTAAATTACTCACACTCTTGAAACTATAGTCTTTTCATCCATAAAATGGGATTATGATGTCAACATCCACCATAAGGCAGTTGTGACTATCAAATACAGTAATGTATACAAAAAACAGAGTACCTAGCACAGAGCAAGTCCTTGATGATATTTGTTATTAATATCATTACCATATGTTGAGTGTTGTGCTGTTTAAATAAATCATCATATTTCATGCTCACAATAACCCTCAGAATTAGCTGTTTTAATCTTCAGTTTACATATAAGGAAATTAAAAGTCAGATAACTTAAATAATAAAAAATAGCTATTTTATCCATGTCCTGCTACATTTATTGTGGGGTCAATGTGATCATGGAGAAATAAATGTTTGAATGAGCAAATTTCCTCCTCTGACCTTTCGTGGACCCAGAGAAGGGAAAGAAATAATTTGTCTCTTAATTCTGCCATTTTTTTACTGCCTACTAATACTTTCAAACTAAGGATTTGAGTGCCAATTTCATTAATGTTCTATTTTCCTTTTCTTCCAGAGAAGCAATAAAAATATTTATATGAAAGAGATGTAAACCATATTGCTTCCCAAGCTCCAACACCTTGATTTTTCTCTTTCTTGATTCTTCTACAAGCTGCCTTTGGAACATAATGTATGCCAATTGAAACTAGCTATCAAAATAAATTAAAAATACAATTTTGCAATTTCCTAACCAAACATTCTATAAAAACTCTAATAAATAACATCCGCTTTTCCTTCTCTCATTAATATGAATTTATTCTCCCAAAAAGTAATCTAATCTTCTTGGTAAAATTTTTCCTACAGAAATCCATACTCTTTCTGGCTCATAATTTCCTTACTCATTTCCATTTTTTCTTCTCAGAATGCATCTTGTGATTCTTTAAAACTGACATTAGATAATCTAAATGGTCCTGACTACAAGCACTTTCTCTGTTTTGGAGCTGAGTCTGTAACTGAAGTTAGTATTAAGTCCCATTGGACAGAGCCAGTCCTTCTGGTAGCTACAGAATTGCTCTGCTGAGATAGTCATTGGAACATAATGACCATCAAACGTCCACACTTTCCATTTCTCACCTACTGCTGCTTCTAATCTTCTGCTGGTTTTGCAAGTAATTATTTACTATTTAGTCATTCAAATTCTTCCTTTCATTTGATAATGAGAAGGAAGCCTATGGAGGCATGTCCATCAATCCTCAAAGTACACTCTACCAGCTCCTAGACCATTCTGCCCTTTTCACTAACTAGTCTGCCCTGTATTAGTAAGAGCAACATGTACAGGGGCTCCTGGGTAACTCAATCAGTTAAACGTCTGCCTTCAGCTCAGGTCATGATCCCAGGGCCCTGGGATCGAGCCCCGCATGGGGCTCCCTGCTCGGCGGGAGGAAGCCTGCTTCTCCCTCTCCCACTCCCCCTGCTTGTGTTCCCTCTCTCACTGTGTCTCTCTCTGTCAAATAAATAAATAAAATCTTAAAAAAAAAGAGTAACATGTGCAGTATAGACTAGAACGCATGGAACTAAAAGAGTGAGATACAAATATCTATTACTGTGTAGCATTTCGTAAAAGATGACCTTTTTCAAAATTCAGCTTATTCAGCCTTCAATAATAGCACAGTGCCCTCTTTTGTAGACATCATAGACAAGTGAAGAGTTTTAACTTCTTTACGTGAAAGTGTCTGACCATCGATATCTCCCAGTTGAAGAGCCTTTTGTTGGGCCTCTGTCCCTCTCTGCCATATCTAGCACTGGTGGTGCCTCGCTCTTCCTCGGATGTTCTCCCGCCTTCATTTTGCCGCCAGCATGCTCTCAGTTTTCTACCTATCTTTCGGATTTCTCCTCCTCCTCCACTTTCCTCATCATGCGTGTTCCCTAACTTTTGCGTCTTTATTCCTATAGTCAACAAGCAGGCACAGAGGGGAGGATACAGAGATGAATGGCACCATCCTTGTCCTGGGGTGACTTTTAGGCTTGTAGACAGAGATGAACATGACATTAGATAAGTGGACTTGTATGTTATCGGTGACTCTGAGTTCCCTGAAGTAAGGAATTATCTATCTTTCTCTCACTACTGACGTTTTCAGGAAAAAAAAAAAAGGCTCTTGAATATCTGTGGCTACAACATCTCGTAGCAATAATTATCTCTCCCCCTGCCCCCTGTCGGGTTGTTTTCACAGGATCAGAGAATTTCAGAACTCTCCTTTCGCAGGTAAGTCATCTGAACCTAGAGAGAGGAAGTCACTTGCCCGTGGCCACAAGGTATGTTAAGTGGCAAAGCTGGACCAGAACCAGACCTCCGGGCTCCCACTGCTCCTGCTGTCAAACCTTGTAGCAGCTCTTTGTGGGCTGAATTTTCCATGTTAATCTATAAGTAACTTTATACTCAGTGACAAAATAGTTTGGTGTTTCCCTCCTGTTCCACAGAGGGGACAGCATGGCCTGCAGATCTGAATAGGAACAAAAATTCACACCTCTCTTGACAGAGCAAACAAATTCTTCAGGTTCCACGTCAGTTTGTGGAAGATTTGCTCTGAAAGCCAGTGACCTCTGGCCCCCAGGCTGGAGAAGTGGTTCTAAGTCCATTAAAATCCATGCTTGGAGCCTGATGGATCATAAGGGAGCTGCTGTAACAGAAATCATTCCTGAGGTCACACAGTGCATTAACCCCCTTGCTCCTCATCACAGTGATGACGGCTCAGATAAACAAACGTGGATTTAATGAATCCTCAGATAGAGAAGTCTATCTGGGAAAAGGGTGACTGCTCTCCCCCAAGGCTGCCTGATGTAGGACATAGTATGGAAGAGCAAACATTGACAGAAACCTGATAATATTTGCTTTTCCATTGGTAAAGATGACACGCAGGTATCTGTGACCAAGTAAGGAACTAGGAGAGAAAAAAGCGAGGGAAGGGAAGGAAGTGGTGGGAGGGGGAGGAGATGGGAGGGGAAGGAGGGAAGGGGAGGGAAAGATACTTGGAGGGGAGGGAGGGAGGGAGAGAGAGAGAGAGAGAGAGAGAGAGAGAAAAAGGAAGGAAGGAAGGAAGGAAAGGAGAAAATGGCAAGAAGCAAAACTGTTTCACCAGACTGACGCCTGTCAGATAAAAGAGACTGGATCCATAAATTTCTCCCAGTGTTTCTAACAGGATTTTAATACAGCATTTGGCCATCATCTTTTTTTCATTCCTTTAATGACATACATGCCTGAAGTGTAGCCACGGAGCCTCTGAACTCTGTATATTTCTGTAATACACAAAGAAAACAGCCGTCACATCCATTTTAAGGAACTTTTAAATACATTACAGTGAGGTCTATAGGCCCCAGATCCGAAGGGAACTGCACAAAGCCTGTCTGTACATCATCTGTGATGGGCCTGAATTCCAGCCAAGGCAGGTTTTTTTTGTTTTGTTTTGTTTTTTAAATAATAAAATAAAATACTGTGTTTTTTTAAAAGGAACATTATATTTTTAAACTGGAAATCATTGTATTTTGTATCTTATGTGGCATCTGAAAGTGATTTAGTTGAACAATGTGGTTTCTGATTGGTATTTGAATTGGTTCCAGAACATTTTTCATAATAACCATCTTAAAGATCCCAATTATCTGATCCTCTTTCCCCCCTTCACATGGTTTCATAGGATATTTCCAGAGAAAAAGAGAAACCTGCAGGGGCAGGGAAGCCAACTCACATCAAGTTGAGCCACGTTTGCCTGCCATGCTCAAAGGAAAAGGCTTGCTAGTTATTCTAAGTTGTCCAGGATGCATTTATGACTCCATAAAGGAGGCCTTGGCATTACCAGAATAATTACTTACTCAAACAAGCCCATAAAACCAAAGGGTAGCCCCAACTAAAAGGCAAGCAGGGAACTTTTTCCTTTTAGTGTTAACATGTAAATCTAGTAAACTGTATTTAGATTTCTATAAAATCAGCTCTGGATGCAAAAATGGATACTTGATTTACCAGGTGGGCAGCTGAATCAATTCCCCAGGGTTACAGAGGGGCTAAGGGAAAGCAGTCCTGTTAAATACAAAAGAGCACTCGTTCATAAATGGACCCAGCCTTGTTTGTAACATGCAGAAATTATGTGGAGGGTGAGAGAGCAGGTCCTGGGGTCAGCTGGGTCCAATGCCATCTTCACCACTATCTAACGGTGATCCATATTCTTTGTGTCTCATCTGTAAAGTAGAGATTGGAAGAAATGAATAGAATAATACATGTGATCAGCTTAGAGCAATACCTTGTATATAGTGGCACACACAATAAGTAGTAGCTCTTATTATTGGAAGTAATAGATCTTATTGCAATAAACAGTAACTTTTATTATTACATATATTAATAATGCAAATAAATATTTTTTGAGCACTAAGGGTCAGCGCATAGTACCCAATGCTATACTGAGCATTTCAAATATGATCTTTCATATAATCCTCTCAAGGTAAAATCCTATCTCAGGTGAAGATGCTGGTAACTGGAAGAACTAGACAGAGAGCTACCAGATTTACCAAATAAAACCATGGGATACCCAGCTAAATTTGAATATAAACAAGTAGTAATTTTTTAGGATAAACATGTTCCAAATATTGCATGAGACATGCATATGTAGCCAGCAACCTAACTAGAAATCAAGCCCCCAGATCTATCTTATCAGGCCCCTGCTCTTTTTTTCTTCATACACAAAGAAAGTTATATCCAGAATATGACTTATTCCTTGTATGTTTTATTCTCTAGTATTTTTTCCCAACCAGAAGGTTCTTAGATAAGAAACAATCCAGGATGTATGTGGTTACCAACTCTCAGGAAAAGTGAAATGCCAAAGACGATCAAGCTAACCCAGGGGGCCCAAGTGTAGAAGCTGTACGTCAAGCCCCCTGTCCTGGAGATTATGATCTGAAAGCACAGCAGCAATTATTGAAAGCACTTAAAAACAAAGTGGCAAAATAACATTTTAGATTGAGAAAAAATATCTTTGCATCATAATGAGCAGCCATAAGTTGTGCTTAACATGTTTAATTTTTTTCTTAATGGTATGGATTAATAATCTGATTCACTCTTTCAACAAAAATTGATTGTCTTTATATCAAGTTACCATGTAGAGGCTGAAGGAACAAAACAGATGGGGTGGCTGGATGGCTCATTCAAGTTAAGTATCTGCCTTCGGCTCAGGTCATGATCCCGGAGTCCTGGGATCAAGCCCCACATCATCGGGCTCCCTGCTCAGTGGGGAGCCTGCTTCTCCCTCTCCCTCTGTAGCTCTCCCTGCTTGTGCGCTGTCTCTCTCTCTGTGTCAAATAAATAAATAAAATCTTTAAAAACAAACAAACAAAACACAGATGCTGTCACTGTTCTCACAGAATTTACACGTTAGTGAAGGGAACTTAGGTGATTAAGCACAAAACCAAATATAAAGTTGGAATCATCACAGGATTTATGGAAGAAGAGTACATGGTGAGATGAGCCCATAGAGGGGCCCTGGAGTTCAGAGAAGCTTTCCATGAAATAGGAAGATTTCTTGATGACCTGAGCTAAGATCTAAAGAATGAACACAATTTGACCAGAAGGTGTTCATGGAACAATTAATAACGTGTGCATAGTGCCATAGAAGAAGGGACCATGGCAAATATGAAGAACTGACAGAATATCTCTTCAGCCGATGTGGAGAGGTGAGGTCTGAGCAGCATTGGGAGTAGATGGGTCAGGAAATGTAACATATTAGTTACAGTAGACCAGTCCTCGGCAACACATGGGCCCAACCACATCACGGCTCGAGACGATAAATGCTTATTTCTCTTTCATATAAGATCTCAAGGCAATTCCAGGTTAGAGGTGGTGAAGGGGGGTCCTGGGGAACCCACTGTCAGAGATTCAGGCTAGCACTTCTCTGTTGTCTTCAACATGTGGCCTCAAAGTTAACGTAAGTCTTGCTGTCCCAGTCATCTGGGGGGGCCATGAACATGTCTATCAGAGCTTCTTAGGGCCTGGGCCTGAAAGTAGCACAATATCACTTTTGCTCACATTCCATTAGCTAAACTCAGTCACATGGTTACCCCTAAGATCTGCAAAATGTCTGTGTCACAGGAGGAAGAGGAATGGGTATTATTAACAGCTTGCACTGTCTGCCATAGGAGGTAGAACCAGATGATATGGAATTTTAGTTTTACCTCAAGACCAGCGAAAATCTCCTGAAGGAATTTGAGCAAAAAGGAGTGAGGTGATCTAATATGTATTTGGAAAAGATGACTCTGGCAACAAATTGGAGAAGGGTACCAGAGTGGTTGTAGGGAGAGCATGTATTTGAGGAGGACATTCTAGCACTCTAGGCCAGATTTGTGGTAGCATGGAATAGAGTAGTTGGTGGTGCTAGAAATAGGGAGAAGTAGATGGATGCATTAGCACCAGGCAACCGAGCAGTGGCTAGAGAATAACAGGCAAATATCTAATAAGCCTATTTTCTTTGTTAAACTGTTTTCTACTTCCTCTTATCCCCCAGCTCTCCTTTTGTACCCCTAGGCTCCTCAATCAGCATCGGTAACAATGAAGATGTAAGAATCATCATAAAGAATTCCTTGAATTTGGAAAAAGTTATCAAAAGAGCTTTAAAGAACCTCTGGACTGAGTCCCTAGGGTATGAATTGGTTCAGCACAGCCTGGCTTTTTTTTTTTTTTAATACCAAGCAAGTAAAATAAAGTTAAAAAAATTTTTTTAAGATTTTATTTATTTGAGAGAAAGAGTGAGCACGAATGGGGGTGCAGAGGGAAAGGGAGAAGCAGACTTCCCACTGAGCAGGGAGCCTGATGCGGGGCTCAATCCCAGGATCTTGGGACCATGACCCGAGCTGAAGGTAGACGCTTAACAGACTGAGCCACCCAGGTGCCCCTAAAAATGTTTTTAAAAACACAACACTGGAATAAGCATAAGGCAGGAATCAGAAAACACAGGGCTCTTGTGTCACTGTTTGATTATTATCTTATACATAAAATGAGGACAATAATGCCTACACATCCTACCCCCTTGTGCTTTGGATGTTGTGAGAATGAAATGCCATTAAAATGGCTTACACTGAGGCGCACAGTGGGTTCATATTAACAGGGCTCCCTGGTGTTTGAAGTTCTGTAATGGCTTGCTCAAACTATTTAAGGAGACATTCATCAAAGTATTTTCACATAAAATAAAGAATTGCATGTTCAAAGCCTGTTCATTCTTTCCTTGTTTTTACTGCTACCTAATATAAAAGTAAGCAAAAGTCATTTGCCTAGTATAAAAGGCTAAACAAGCACAAGACATATAAGCATATTATTCAGTGTGCTGTTTAATTGAAGAGTTGAGAGCTCATTGGTTGATTTTACTGGTGTGAAAGAGGGAGCTGCTCAACCTGATCTTCCTCATGGCTACTAAACCTAAACTATTCCCTTAGTCATCTAGTAAGCCGAAAATAGTAGTAGGAAGGGGCACTGGGTGGCTCAGTGGGTCCAACTCTTGATTTTGGCTTAGGTTGTGATCTCAGGGTTGAGAGATCAAGCCCCGCATTGGCCTCCTCGCTGGGCATGGAGCCTGCTTAAGATTCTCTCTCTCCCTCTCCCACCCACGCCCTCTGTCTCTAAAAAAGGGGGAAAAATAGTAGGTAACACTTATTAAATACCAAGCACTGTTCTAAGCAATGTGTGTATATAAATGCTCACACTACACACACACACACACACACATATATATATATCAATTGACTATGCCCCTCCCCACAATCCTACCTAGAGGATACCATGATCACCATATCCAGTTTATAGGTGAAGAAACTGAGGCACTTACAGGCTAAGAAACGCCCAGAGTCACAAAGCTAATGAAGAGCTGAGTCAGAATTCGAATTTCGGCACCCCAACTCCAGAGTACATGCTCCTTAATCCCATAGAGCTGCATTTCTGTAATGTTCTAAATGCTGAATAAAGTGCTATATTCTGCCCCTATTAAGATTATCCTCATCCTAGGGGCACCTGGGTGGCTCAGTTGGTTAAACGTCTGCCTTCAGCTCAGGTCATGATCTCAGGGTCCTGGGATCCAGCCCCACATCAGGCTCCCTGCTCAACAGGGAGCGTGCTTCTCCCTCTCCCTCTGCCCCTCCCTCTTCCCCCGACTCATGCTCTCTCTCCCTCTCTCTCTTATAAATAAATAAAATCTTTTAAAAAAGATTATCCTCATTCTAGTTATTGCATTGTTTTCTCTAGAAGAATTTTCACTGACAGTCATCTGACTAAATTACTCCACTTGTCCCCATAGCTATTTAAGTGAGGCTAGTAAGATAATCCCAGATGGGTGGGGGAACTGGAAAATTCCACAAGGAACTGCAGCCAGTTAAAGTCTTGCCCGGCAAGGAGCAGGTTGCTGTCACAAAGTTGCTATGTCCACGTGACAAGTTCCAGGGCCCACCAAAGTGCAGGGACAAGGAAGTAAGGATTCAAGCCTTCCTTTTCTGGTGTCCACTGTCTTATTTGATGGTTATAGAGAAGGCAGTACTTGAACTGAATCTTGGAAGTTTAATAGATGCTCATTGAATTGACAAAGGGGGAGTGATTCCACCTAAAGCAAAGAAAGAAATAGCACAGAAGGGAGAGGGCAAGGACTCGCAAGACGGGGGTGGTGGGGAGGGGAAGTGGGGGAGAGGAGAGGCCAACTATGAAGAGAGGATGCCAGGAGCCAGGTCATGCGACGCTTCGTTGAATGTGGTAACCTTATTCTGTGTAGCTTCAGGAGCCACTGAAGGGTTTTGAGCAGATGGATGTTAAGTTTCAAATATCAGAGAAAGTATTAGGGTTAGGGGAAAGATTATGGTTTCAGCCTTGGACTTTCTGAGTTTGAGAAAGTCAAACTGAGGGAAATCTGGTGGAAGTGTTCTGTGGGCAAAGGGACATGAAGTTTACAGTTTAGAAGAGAGCTATGAGCAAGAAACAGATTTGGGAGGCGACCGCAGTTAACTGGCCACTGAAGCCATGACCGTAAAATGAGATTTTACAGGCGAAAATAGGCGAAAAGAAGGTAGAGATTGGGACCCTGAGGTCCACATTTGAGGGTGGTGGACAGATGAAGAATGAGCCTGGGAAGAGGCAACAAGTCAGGGGAATTACATGAGCAGGGCATACGCCAAGGGAGGAGGGAGCATTATTGAAAAGGGTGTGGGCAAAAATGTCAGATGTCTCAGAGCGGTCAAATGAGGTAAGAGCTGAAAAACCCTTCCTATTTCAATGGAGTAACAGGGCCAGCTCTTAGTGGCAGGAGGTGAAAAGTGACCCCGAGGTTAGGAAATGAAATGAGAGAACAGGTGGAGAGGTTTCTGAGGAAGGAGAGGCAGAGGCAGCAACTTGGCAGCCATTCCATGGTCTGCTTCTCAGGGACCCGGTTTCCTCAAGAGGCTGGGAAGAGGCACAAGGCTCCATAGACTTGTCTCTGACAGTCTCTTAGAACAGATGAGGGTTCCAGACGCCTCCCCAGTTGGAGTTTCATGTGGGATTTCAGCAATCAATTTTTAGGATGGTTTTCCAAATCCTGAAACATTGGACCCTACTTTGAGACTCCGTTACCTAATATCTAGGGAGCACATATGACAGCCTCAGAAGGCAGGGTCTTTGGTGTGTCAGGAGGAGCCCGCTGACTGAACTCAGTCTTCCTGTTGTTATAAAACCCAGGTAATTTCACAGGCTGCAAGGAATTCTCACTGATTACTCTTACTTTCCTCTGTTAGTAAGTTTAGTTCATAATGATCATGCAACCTCAGGGGTATGACTTACGACAAAAATATTCAAAGGAAACCCAGCTCTGTAGAGATTTCTCAGCTCGCCTTTCCCTGTGTTTAAAATTTCATGGTTTGTTATCTCCACCCCACCCCTCCCTTGTGTCATCTTGGACATGTCAGTTAACTTTGCAGGATCTCCCTGGCCTCATCTGTCTAAAAAGGGGACTGGACAAGATGCTGAATAAAACCGTATTATTCTACACCAGGGGTCAGCAAACTTTTGCTATAAAAAGCCAGATAATAAACACGTTTGGCTTTGCAGGCCATGTGGGCTCTGTTGCAACCACTCAGCTCTGCTGTCATAACACTAAAGCAGCCACAGACAATATATAAACAAATGAACATGGCTGTGTTCTGATAAAACTTCATTTACAAAAACAAACAGTGGGCCAGATTTGGTTTTCGGGCTGCAGTTTGCCAATTCCTGTTCTAAGCTTTAAAATTAAGTCCTTTAATTTACTAAGCTGGATCTCTTAGACTCACCTATTAAAATATTCGCATCCCAGAAAAGGCAAATTATTCAGCTACTGTCAGCCATTATGTGGCGGGAATCACAAAATTTAACTCACACACTGAAAATGAGAAAAAGCAGAGAAATGGAAGGTTTAGTATTTCATTGGTTAACAGTCTGGTCTTCCTCAAAAGGTAGGTGAGAAAAATATACTAACAATCAAGTCAAGTTGAAAATTCAGTTTGATCCAATAATTTAAACAGTCTATTTGAGAAGTATTGAACATCTTTTTTGTTAAAAATTCCCAATCTCTGCAAAAGCCTTCCTTCTCTCTGCATAAACATGGTGAGGAGTGAGGAGGAAGATGATTTGTGGGTCCCCAAGGGCCATAGGGAAGAGTAGGGTCTCCAGGAGCAATGCCCCCTCCTTCCTGTTCTGGGATACCATCTTTATCTACAAGGTGCTGCATACTTTTCTGGCATTCAGTGGTTAAGTTCTGTGGTCAGTATAACTTGCCATCTAGTTGGTCTTGGCTTGGGCTTGGCAGGGCTCTATAGTGACCCTTGGCTGATTCTGCCTCACCTCCACTCCTGTTGGTGTTAGAGACCCCTCAAGGTCTGGCCATGGCTATCATTCATTAGGCCCAGATTTGACAAGTGCACCTTGCAATCCTCACCATGGAAACATTGCAACCCCTTCCCCCAAAACAGTGACACCCCTTCAGCCAAGTTCCATAGCCACATTCTCAGGTCTTTCTGAAGTCTGCCTGTGTAGCCATGCCTCAGTAAAAGGTAGACCTCAGACCCTTTCTCTGCCTGAGTTTGCTGCATGATCAGGTTGATGTGACTGTGACCCAGTTTGGTTTAAGGCAGCCACTAAGCTGGCCTCTGCCCCAGTCCCAACCTGCTTTGAGTTCTCTTCAACTTACCTAAGGGTAGACGAAGCAAGAGATAACTGACCACTTCACTACCTTACTCTCTACTCTACTCTCCTACCCACAATCTCTGCTCATCCATTTTACCCCCCTGCTGCCATGGAGGTGACTCCACCTCATGGCCGATGAGCTGCAGGAGACATCTCAGAGCACAAGCCCTTCAAGCTGAGTTGTTCATATGCTAAAGGCAGCAATGAAGGGATTTGGAGAACACTTTCCTATTAATGCCTGCTTGGCTCTCCAGACTATTGTCCAAAATCTATTTTTTATCTTAGAAGCTATTTCCTATCTTTCTTCCTTGAATTCCTTACAGAACAAATCATAATCTTTCCTCAGGTTAATGGATGGATGAATGCATTTGGAGCACTAGGATGAAGATCTTATGTCATAAGAGGTCAAATAGGGAATGCATCTTTCCAAAGTAGTATGTCATTGTAATCATTTTCTTAATTTATTCAATAGTATTTTGTTTTTCATGAAGATAGCTGAATAAGGGGAAGTTCCTGAGAGAAATAATCTCAGGACAGGTTGGTATTAATGCAGAAGAACACGGAGAGGCAGCTAGCAATATGTCAAGAAAGGCATGCTGGGTGTCCAGGCTTCAGCATGTGGCCACGAGGCAGAGGGAAGAGGAAGAAGGTTGTAGAAATGCATTTCATGGATGTGTACAGGATTAACATGTCTCAGTATTACAATGGGAAAAAAAAAAGACCTGAAGCATAAATCAGTCTGCAATCCAGTAAGAAGGTTTGGAGAGAAGAATGAATTAACAAGGTGGAGCAATGATTTTGCATTATCTGAGCATTAGAACTTCAAGAGTTAGTTCTGTTGGTAAAATGGCACCAGGGAGGTAGAACCCTGTTCAGAAACAGAGCGAATTTATTTAGTTGATTGTCTCTGTGTGGTTTCCTTGACTATGAGGCCAGACTCAAAATTCAGGAGGTGCTAATGGTGCAGGGTCCAATAGAATGCTCCAGGGAGAACTAAAGAGAACAGCTCAAGAGAAACATATGCAAAAATATTTAGTAACTGAATAGAACGTTTATATTTATTAAAAAATGGATAACTGCATATGGTCAGAAACTTACACCTACAGTTTAAATGCCATCTTGCTACCTACAAAGCCATGGTAAACCCATAGGTAATTTGCTCTTGACCTTGAAGTGTATTGTATAATTTTAGAATTATATTTTTTTCATAATTGTGTCATCCTACGGCTGACATCAACATTTCTTGAAGGTGCACTGACTAGTAAAGAGATGGAAGAAGAAGTTAGTAAAACAAGCCAACCGAGCATTAAAATGCTCTTCAGAGAGTGGAATGTGTGCTTCATTTATTGACTACACATAGGATTCACAAAACAATACCAGGCACTTGTGTACATAGAATAAAGACTGCGCTGATTCCTCTCCTCAAGGAGATTAAGGTCTAATGGGAGGGAAATAAAATACATAAAATCAACATAAATACATACAGATGTGCACAGCAATTACAAGAGTGAGGTGGTCATATGGAATCAAGAATTAGGCTGATTAGTTGGGGAATGATTAGGTAAATCTCAAAATATATATATAAAGAAAATAGGGATGCAGTATTCAAGGTTGTTATCAAGGGGGTAGTTTCCCCCCAAAATTTAGTTTCATAATATTCCTTAAGTTTATACCTGTAGCATGTGATCCCGGCATCTTAGAAACTTTATTTCTAAGACTTATTTCCTACCTAATACCCAAAATAACTGCAGGGTTTAAGGATCTGTTACCAACCCTCACGGATTGCTATTTCTCTATCAAAAACACTGAAATTAAATATGAGAGCTTGCTATTGTGTGATGGCAGATGTATCTATGAGGATATGTATCAACAACTCAAACTTGTCAGGTTTCCACAGTAGTGGTGTGGATGGGGTAGGATATTCTCTCAGCGGGTTATCTGCAGCCACAGTCGCCAAAAATACTCCCTTGGGCCCTGCCTCCCTTCACCAACACGATGTACATTCCAATGAGCATATATCTGTGCACTGGAACAGCTGCAGAGAATAATATCCTATGACTTATTCTGCAGCCTGATATAAGCAGGTTTCCTGGGATCTTCCATCCTTCTCCAGGCCAGAGCAATCAGGAAGAAGATCTATCTGTCTGTTTGTGAGGAATGCTGAAAACAATTTCTAAGAAAGGAAGGAATGAAAGGCAGAAGCAAGTGAGAAAGCATATTCTTTGTACAAAGGCGGAACCAGAAAAGACATCCCATTAGAGAAGGAAAGAACCAGAAATTTAAAAACAAACAAACAAACAACAACAAACATCAGTATAGCAGAGTCTAGAAGGAGCTTAGAAGGGCTCTGGAATCCTACAGGCTGTTGCAGTCATTTGCCAAAAACCCACCCAGCAGTTCTCTGGGAAAAAGAAAAAAAAAAAAGCCCATAGGGACTGAAAACATTGACTAATAATTCTTGAATCCATCTCCACAATATTATTCATCTCTGCCAAGGTCAAGTTTGGTCACTGCATGGCTGGAGGTCTGGGCATGCTGTTCCCAGTTTTATTTTTACAGTAGTTTGGAGCCCTTTATATTTTCAAGGGCCCTCCTGTCACTTATTACCCACCCGTCCAGACCACCCACCCACGCTCCCACACACAATATGTCCAGACACACCCACAAATACCCAAATTCTTTAAACCTTATGGTGATTCAGGCTACAGGAATATTGTTTGCTCCAAATGACTCTGTTCTACATTCTTGGAGTTTCCCAAAATAAATCTGTTTCCCTCTCTGGGGACCAATCTGTGGATCTTTCCACTCCGCAAACATTTATAGAGCACCTACTGTGTGTAGGGCACAGATGGATATAGGAGCTAAAGGTGGCTCACTGGGAGGCGGGGAAGTGGATGTGAGCCCCATCCTGCTGAGCAGGTGGCCGGCTTCCTGTCACCACACTAGGGTTGGGGGAGGGGAGGCCCTATCTGAATGGAGACCATTTCTCTCACCCACAATTCCTCCTCCCTCCTTTTGTTTCCTTCCCCTTTAATTCAATTCTTCATCTTTTGTGTCTCTCTCCCAGCGCCCTCTCCTTCCTTCCCTGTTCTCCTTTTTCTAAGAGAAATAGGAGCTATCACTGTGCTTTCCCTTACTAAGGAAGGCCCCTCTTCCTTAGTAAACAACTCATGGGCCCTGCGGCCATACAAACTCTAAAAACATGAAA
This sequence comes from Callorhinus ursinus, assembly GCF_003265705.2. Classification (NCBI taxonomy): domain Eukaryota; kingdom Metazoa; phylum Chordata; class Mammalia; order Carnivora; family Otariidae; genus Callorhinus; species Callorhinus ursinus. Next base: position 28,825,665 of record NW_027397075.1, on the reverse strand, counting down.
GGAGGGGAAAACAATTGTCCTAACTCAGAAAAGCTGACTTTGAGAAAACTACTTTCCTCCATATCCTAACACTGGTGCCCGCATATCAGAAAGGCCAGAAGGGCGGCCCAGCCACCCTGTGCTCAGGGCTGACAGCAATGTGGACCTGCAGCCTTCCCAAAGCCCCCCCAGGCCCTGAGCCCTTAGGATAATTTATGAGGTGTCAGGATATTCTGGCCACAAGGTCAGAAGAGAATGGTTTTTACACTTCAGCTGCCATGAAAGAGAAACAATTCTGTTTTACTCTGGCACTGTCTGTTTTCACAACGAACAGGGGATTTGGGTCTCCTCAAGATTATTTGTCTAAGCAGAGACCAAGCCTCTGCTGAGTCTTGAGAGGTCTGATTTGACACTGGCTTCCTTCTTCTTCCTTCCCAACTAGGGAAGGAGGCACTTGCCATTCCTATTCAAAATGAGATTGGAAAAAAAAAAAAAAATGAGATTGGAATCCATTTTGCCCAGGCAATTGTTTTGTGCCAGTGAATACACCCGATGTCTGCAGTCATTCCATCCTCCTCTCAGTTTTAATAGGAAAGAGTGGTTTGAGCATGTAAAGGTATGAGAGAGCCCTCTCCTAAATTCAGCGGGCCCCAGAGTCTCTGCCAAGTCGTGGTCTTGAGTCTGAAGCAGTGTTTCCCTTGGCCTGGAAGCACAGCCTCCTGGCTCCTCCTGAAGCTACAGAACCAAAGACATTCCGCTGAGTAGCCTGAAGGTCTGCCTGCCAGCAAAACCCAAAGTCTCCTCCGAGAGATCTCAGAGTAGGAGCGCGTCCTCCCTCACTGACGGAGCAGCCAAGAAGACAAATGCAAGGCAAGCCGGCTTCTCAAGCCCTCACCAGCCCCCTTCTCTGAGCCAGACTGGAAAGGTCATCTGAGAATCAGAAGGGGACAGACAAATCACATTATGGATAATCACCTAGGATGCTTATGTGGCGGAAAGGGGTGCCTGGACTCTGGGGCCTAGAAGCAACAGGCCTTGCTGGACCAGTCCACACAATCTGCCGTGTTAAACTCATCAACTAGGGTTTGGCCACATGGCAAGCTCTAGAAAGACAGGAACAGTAACAGGATAAAATAGAATAGATTTCATCAAAGTTTAAGTGTAACTAAAAGGAATGAGAGAAATCTCTACATGCTGCGAGGTAATAATCTTTAAGAAGCATTAAGTGAGAAAAGCAAAGGTACAATAGAGTGAGACTGGTAGGCTACCAAGTGTATAAAAAGAGGCCATTATATATTAATATACACTTACGGGAAAACAGAAGAAGCTTGTTTTAGGATTTGTCCCCAGAAAAGAGAACTAGAAGGCTCACAGTCTGATTTCAGGTGGAGAGTTTCTTCTCACTACACATTCTTTTGTATTTACAACAACGTTTTAACCCAGAACTCATACTACTTTTACAGAATAATTTTTCATTAAAAAAAATAATAATAAAGTAAAACCCCAGAGAATGGCAAAGAGAAAGGAGATGTAAGAAGAAAAGCAAATGATTGAACTTTAAATTGCCGCTTTATGTTGGGCCAGCCAATTCTCCAAAAAACCACTCCCCTAAATTAGAGCACTGAATTCTTGGTGGGAAGAGTAAAGGAGCTATTTGGTAAATGACCTCTTCGAGTTCCCTGAATAGTAGTATTTAAATGTGTATGGCGGAATTCTTTACTTTCATGTGGGCGAGAAGATTAATCCCCAAAAATGGCTTCAGTCAATGCATGGAGCCTCCTGCAATTTCGCATCCAGTAAGCCTCCATTTCAAGCCAAGTGCTGAGTCAAACTGATTTGCTCTCCCCTCTGCTCTTGTCACAGTTTCTGAAGTCCCTTCTCTATACCGCTTGTCACAGTAATAATTATCTTTTGCATTTCCAGAATGTCATTGATCCAAGGCAGGTGTGTGTATGTGAAAGAACATTGGATCCTAGGTCAAACGCCATGTGTTAACAGCACCAGCTGTCTCTCTGGGCTTCAGTTTTCTTCTCTGTGCAGAGAAGGATTTGAATCAGAGGCAGTACTATAAAATGCCTTAAATGCTACAGATCTCTGATTCTTTGAAAATATAGTTATCAGGCTGTGTGCAGATGGAGCCCAGGACATACTGCAGGCCTGTTACAGATGTCTGTGGTTCCTTCTGACCTTCAGGTGAATGCATATATAAACGTACTCTCTGACTTGCTTCTTCCTTAATTAGAGATAATTGAATTATTTTCCCAAAGATGCTGTCCACTACCAGACCATGAAAACAAGGTACTGGAAGTACATTCTGCCCTGCAATATGACAGACAGAAGAAACTTCTACATTATGAAGTAAGTCTCAAAGGTGTCCTAGTATCGGCCCCAAGACCTTGGATGGCTGGCTCACTGCTGTCCACATCAATCATCTGATAAGCAGGGCTTGTCACCGAAGGCTACATCCCTGGGTAGACAATACATGCCCCCAGATGAAGTCCCGTCTTCCTATTCTCTGTCCCACTGCAGATGGTCTGGGATATCAGAAAGTACTTTCTCCATGTCAGGACAAAGTACTCTGGTAGAGCAGCCAAGTACCATTGTCACAGTTCACACAAACCAGAGAGGCCCAAGACATGGTAAGACAGAAAGAATGAAATAATTGCTAGGATGGCAGCCCCCATCCATCCACTCTACTCTAACCTCAGATAGGAAACTTTTTTCTTTTTTTTAATTTCCTATTGTTATGTTAATCACCATACATTACATCATTAGTTTTTGATGTAGTGTTCCATGATTCATTGTTTGTGCATAACACCCAGTGCTCCATGCAGAACGTGCCCTCTTTAATACCCATCACCAGGCTAACCCATCCTCCCACCCCCCTCCCCTCTAGAACCCTCAGTTTGTTTTTCAGAGTCCATCATCTCTCATGGTTCATCTCCCCTTCCAATTTCCCCCCCTTCATTTTTCCCTTCCTGCTATCTTCTTCTTCTTCTTCTTTTTTTCTTAACATATATTGCATTATTTGTTTCAGAGGTACAGATCTGTGATTCAACAGTCTTGCACAATTCACAGCACTCACCATAGCACATACACTCCCCAATGTCTATTACCCAGCCACTCCATCTCTCCCACCACCCCCTACTCCAGCAACCCTTAGTTTGTTTCCTGAGATTAAGAATTCCTCATATCAGTGAGGTCATATGATACATGTCTTTCTCTGATTGACTTATTTCACTCAGCATAACACCCTCCAGTTCCATCCACGTCGTTGCAAATGGCAAGATCTCATTCCTTTTGATGGCTGCATAATATTCCATTATATATATATACACCACATCTTCTTTATCCATTCATCTGTCGATGGACATCTTGGCTCTTTCCACAGTTTGGCTATTGTGGACATTGCTGCTATAAACATCGGGGTGCACGTACCCCTTCGGATCCCTACATTTGTATCTTTGGGGTAAATACCCAGTAGTGCAATTGCTGGATCGTATGGTAGCTCTATTTTCAACTTTTTGAGGAACCTCCACCCTGTTTTCCAGAGTGGCTGCACCAGCTTCATTCCCACCAACAGTGTAGGAGGGTTCCCCTTTCTCCGCATCCCTGCCAACATCAGATGGGAAACTAAAAGAACTCAGTTAGTTACTAGCCAATCTGAAATGTGTCTGATTCATTCTCTGCAAATTTCTCCCCCAACATGTTCCCATTCAAAATATAACTGCTTCTCATTTCTTTCCCCAAATATTGCAATCATCCGGGCCATATGCGACCTATTCTCCTCAACCCTGTAACACAGTCTTAATGGGTCCTTCCCTTTAGTTGTGCTTTGGAGTTTATAACCTTGCCGCAACTTCAGTATGTTAACATAGTGTGAAAAACAGATTCTAAAGGGATGACAGAGGACAAGGCTTAAGAACATGAACTCTGGAGCTAGAACACCTGGTTTAAATTCTAGCTCTAGCCTTGACAAGACGGCAGCAGCAAGATGCACCGTCAGTGGCTTTGGACCTGGTGCTCATGGAGGACTGGGCCCTGCTTCCTTGCAAGAGGGCTACTGGTCCTTTAGAGAATTGTAACAATGAACAGTCCCTGGCAAGACATCTGAAAATGTCTGAACTAGACTGGTGAGTGCTATAGCGGGTAGTAATGTAATGAAATCATAAATGCCAGTAGAGGAAAAGGGAAAACTTATGGCTGCCAGTTTTAAGATATTTGGCTGTGGTTCTGAAATTGACCCAAGCTTACTAGCCATTGAACAAATTAAAGGAAAACGGATGAAGAAGCCATGACTATCAAAAGCACAGACATTGCCAAGGAATTGTGCCTTCCTCCTAAGAGAGTTTCACTGCTCCAGGTTAACTGAAGACACAACCACGGGGGCCCTGGTCAAATGGAAACTGGAAAAGAATGTCAAGAAATGAGAGATAGAGAAGAAACAAGCCCATGGACCAACCTCCATTGGATCTAGTCATGCATTTTCCCACTCTCAGTTTAGTTGCCTTTTATGTCAAAAAGCCCGTTATACTGTAATTAAGGAGGCATGGGATATGTACAACATTCTGCCACTTCTAAATTATTGCTGTAATACAGGTGACAATTAAATGAGTTTTAACATAGGTACAGTGCTAAGAACAGTGCCTGACACACAGAGCACTATATTATTAGTAGTAGTAGTAGTATTAGCCACTGGGGATATTAGATATCCTCGAGGACTTTGGCTTACCAAAAAAAAATAAAAATGCTGTTTCTGAATCTTTCAGGCCCTTCCAGAGCCCCTCCTTCATCCTTTTGTCATGACTATAGTTAGCTCTATTTCTACATGTGCCATGCCCATGTAAAGTTTCATCCATCTTTACTGACACATGTTTACTTACTTACATACCTATCCCTCACTTGTCCATATCCTCTCAAAAAATAAAGCTTGACTTGTTCTTTAATTTTGAACCATTCTCCTCCACTTTCCTGTTCCAAGTTCTAGTATTTAGATTTGGATACTAACAGAATATCAAAAAGTTTGAAAGGAATAATCAAACTATCTATAATCTTTCATGGGATTCTGATTTCCTCACCATCTTTTTTTCTTTAAAGCAAAATATTCCATGTGGGTCTGCTTTCAGTTGAGGAAGATTGAGGAGGACATTTTTCCTGGTGAAATGAATGAGCTGTTCATTATCTGCCCAACAGCCATCTCCTCCTCTTACTTACTAATTAATCTCCAGAAATATTTAGGGAGCAAGCAGAGGTTTCACACTTTGGAGGTTTAGCCCCTTCTCAGCCCCCTTTGTCATTCCCTTTGCCAATAGCCAGAGATTGGTCTATGACCCAGACCTGGCTCATAAAACATAAGAGAAAATCTGCTGGGGGGAGGCAGGGTCGGAGAAGCTTCTAGTAACTATTTTCTCTATTTTTTTTAATATTATGTATTTATTTTAGAGAGAGAGCATGAGCCAAGGGAGGAGCAGAGGGAGAGGGACAAGCAGACTCCATGCTGAGCTCAGAGCCCAATGCCAGGCTCAATCTCACGACCCCAAGATCATGACCTGACCTGAAATCAAGAGTCAGATGCTCAACTGACTGAGCTACCCAGCCCCCCTATTTTCTTTCTTTAAAAAAGAAAAAAAATCCCACAAGGAAAAAGTTTGTTTTCTCTATCCCTAAATGTAATGAGGTGAAAATGTGATGCGGTAGCAGCTATCTTAGCATAATGAAGCACAAGTTGAAGGAGCAAAAACCAACATGCTTACAATGGGAGAGTAAAAAAAGAGAAGGAATTGAGCCACTGCGATCTCCAGACTTCTTTTAACAAAATGTAAAGCAACTGTAATTTGGTCTTCTGTTACTCGATAGCTGATCCTAACTAATACAAATACACATTTCACAAGGAATGTTGAGTCCCTTGCAATAGCACATTCATTCATCCTCAAGAATTTTCTGTGATATCTAATAAATATTTATACATATGAAGACCTTTCTGTATTTCAAATTATTGTCATGCCTCTATGATTTTTCTTTATAAATTTTTCTGTTAAAAATGATTTACTTGTCATATAATGTTATAATTATCTCACCCCAATCAAGCCCAAATCTTTACAAGTACAAAAATCATCATTTTCTTCTCTAAAATTTCACATTTAAATAATTATAATCTTATTTGATTCTTTCTGCCCTCTATACTTACTATCTCTTCCTATAGAGGCTTTTGTTAAAAACATGGATCTGGAATCAGAGACCCAAAGTCATAAGTAGTAGCCATGTGAATGGATGAATTACTTATTTTTTCTGAAACTTAACATCCTTGTCTAAAAATAATATCTAGGGTTGTCACCAAGGTGAAATGAGATGACATAAGTAAAACACTTCCCTAAATCTTGGCACAGACTGAAAACTCAAAAACATTGTGGAGGGGGAAAAAAAGGAGGGAGTGGGGATGGAGAAGAAAAAAAGTGGAGGAAACATCAAAAGAAAAAGAAGAGGAAAAGGAAGACATGGAGAGAAGAAAAAGAAAGGAGGAGGAAGGAGGAGGAGCAGAAGACACGGGAAAAGAGTAAGGGGGAAAGGACAAGAAAAAGGGAAAGAGCTAGAAGACAGAAAGGAGGGAGAAGAGGGGAATAGGAGGAAAAGACAAGGACGAGGAGCAAGAAGATGAGAGGTAAGGTGAAGATGGTGATGTGGGTTTTAACCCAGAGAGGAACTCGGAGAAACAGGTTAAGGTTAAATTTTTGAACCCAGACAAAGCCCTGATAATCTACAGCTTCCTACAGCTTGATTCTTTTCCCCTTGAGCTTTGGTATTTTGTATGGCTGACTCTCACGCAGTTTGAATCTAGTTACTCCAAATATCACTACAAAGAAAATTACAAAGGATTATAAACCTTGGGCAATAGTCCTCGTATTTCAAAGAAGCGGTTGATTCATCAAGATTCCAGTGCAATCAAAGAACTTGGAGAAGTCCCTGGAGTTTGTTTCCATCAAATGTGAGGTACGCCTCAGTTAAACAAGCAAAAACTTAAATGAGTGATTCATTGGGTTTCTTCTGTAATGACCAGGTGTCCTCCTTCTTCAATGATGACAGGACAAGAGGAAAGAGACTTTTTTTTTTCTCCCGATACAAGAGGGAGATCTTTTTAACAGTGAGGGCTGGTAAAAGCCCTATTGGTTACAAGTTATTTCCTACAAAGAGTCTAAAAATACTGGACTGATTTCATGCAGTCAGGGTAAAGTGCAGCACAAAAGAAGGTAGGTAAAGGACTAGAAAAATCTCTGTGAGGACCTTCTAGACCCACGCTTTTGTTCTGCAGCCAGTGCTTATCTGTTTTCCATAATGGGGACTTGGGGAAGGGTCTCCCTATCACTTCTTTAGGTTTGTTTGTATCAGCTCTCTCCTTGTCTTCCAGTCTCCCTCAAATGCTGACATAGGTCCTGCATCTACAGCGCTGTTCTTCCTGCTATGAGAAACACGTGCAAGTTCCCATTTTTGTCTATGCTTCCCGCTCCACACCATTTATGATTCCAGCTTTCATTGGTATGCATTCTGAGCCAGACTTTCTGACTTTCCCAAGTGCCATATGCCCAAAAGATCCCTCTCTATTTCAGTCTGTATAATCATTAGCAACCATTTCTCAGACCATCCATGGCTCGTATTGCCAGCTCTCTTCTCCCCTCTACAAGGTTCAAGCTTAGCTTAATGCTATCCTTCCTCGCCCATCATCCTAACCCCGCTGTGGCCCTGATGCCTTCCCTTCCCCATTTAAGCTTTCACTTGAGAACCTTGTTGCCTTGCATCACAATTCCAGGAGAGTGACTTCACCCAAGAAAGGCAAAGGAAGGAAACTTTCATGTTGGCCTGAATGAATAACAGAGAAAGGGGAGAAGTCTAATCTTTCCAGTGCAGAAGATGTGGTGCATTGTTTGTTGTGAGTAGCCCTCAGGGAGGCAGAGATTTCCAGTTCAGCATTTACGTGGCACATTTTTCAATTAGACAATATACTGTATGGCATTTCCCTTCCTCCCCCAGTCCCGTCTCTTTTATTACCACATGACTTCATCTCCCTGTGTGACTGACAGAGCCCATTGGGCTCTACTCTGATAAAAAACATCTGGGGAAGAAAAATTGCAATTTAGAAAACAATTAAGTACATCAATTTCAATTCATTTAGTTGGCCAGAGAAAGAAAACTTCTTTCAAAGAGGTAACTCGATCTCCAGAGGTCATGGATTAAAGGGCAAGCAGACTCATTTTCTCTAGGTTGTAGTGCAGAGGAGTGCATCTTAGTTCAGAGGTCTAAACGCAAACATAAACTCTTATTTTGCAATTTTTAACAAAGAGTAAACCACAGAGTTTCCCTAATTTTCTCATTCCTTCTCATTTTTAAGAGATTTTTTCTCTATTCTTCCTAAATTCCCAAGAACTTAAGAGCTTCCTTGAAGGATGTGTTTTCTCTCTCAAATGCTCACCATATGCTCATTTGTTATGGAAGCTCTGTAAGTGAACCTCAGTTTACTGTTAAAGACCCCATCTGAAGGACTGATGGGTGTGTGTCTGTGTGTTACTGACTTTTCCTTCCACTTTGCCTCACTAGCTGTGTGAGCACCCATGGCTCCATTGCTTTAAAGGGCTCAGAAACTTTATGAATCATGGTATAACTTTTCATTTGCAAAACCTTAAATAATGAATTTCATTATTTTTTCCAGCTTCATTGAGAAATAATTGACATACATCACTGCATATATTTAAGGCATACAGCATGACTTGGTTGACATATATTGTGAAATAATCACCACAACAGGTCCAGCTAACATCCATCTTCTCATACAGATACAATACAAAAAGAACAAAGAAGAGAGTAAAGGAAAAGATCTCTCCTTGCGATGAGAACTTTTAGGATCCCACCTTAACAACTTTCCCATATAGCGTACAGCAGTGTTAGCTGTGGTCATCATATTGTACCTTACACCCTGTATTTCTTTGTCTCATAACTGGAAGTTTGTACCTTCTGATCTCCTTTATTCAACTCCCCCTTGTCCTACCCTCCACCTCTGGTAACCACAAATCTGATCTTTTTATCTATGACTTTGTTTTTAAATTCCATATATAGGTGACATCATACAGTATTTCTCTTCCTCTGTCTGACTTATTTCACTTAGCACAATGCCCTCAAGTTCCATCCATGTTGTTGCAAATGCTAGGATTTCCTCATTTTTTATGGCTGAATAATAGTCCATTGTAGATATATGGTACAACTTCTTTATCCATTTATTCATTGATGGGTATTTAGGTTATTTCCATATCTTGGCTATTGTGAATAATGCTGCAATGGACATGAGGTTTCCAAGTCAGTGTTTTGTTTCCTTTGGATATATTCCCAGAAGTGGAATTGCTGGATCATATAGTAGCTCTATTTTTAATTTGAGGTTCCTCCATACTGTTTTCCACAGTGGCTGCATCAATTTACATTCCCACCAACAGTGCACAAGGGTTCCTTTTTCTCCACATCCATGCCGGCATTTGTTATCTTTTATCTTTTCGATGACTATCATGTAACAGGCATGAGGTGGTATCTCATTGTGGTTTTAATTTGCATTTTCTAATGACCAGTGATGTTGAGCATCTTTTCCTCTACCTGTTGGCCCTTCATATATCTTCTTTGGAGAAATGTCTACTTGTGTCCTTTGCTTTTTTTTGTAATTTGGTTAGTTTTTGCCATGGACTGGTGCTATACTGGTCTGGGGGAGGGGCAGGGCAGTCAATGTGTAACCACTTCTCTTACCTTCTAATGCAGTGTGTCTTGGTCTCTGTGGTGCAAAGAGGGTGCTTCAGCCTCACCCTTATGTTCCAGGATGCTCTCAGTGGTGTCTTGTTCTTGAATAATTTTTAGCTGTTTTTCTTGTGAGGAGTGAAATCGGGAACAATATATGTCATCCTCTTGGTTATATACCTCCCAAATAAGGGCCAGAAACACATATCTAGGTAAAATTATAACCACTGCTCTCATCTCTTGAGCACCTACTATAGAATAGTCACTATAATCACACCTGAATCATAATATCTGATTTACTTGTGTTAGAAGGTGAAGGAGGGACAATAAAGTATCCCCCAAACTGAGAAGGCACTTTGAGATTGGAAAACAAAGCAAGTGACTCCATACAATTTGCACCGAGTTTTATTCAGGGTAACTTATTGACGGGGTGGGGAGCAGGCAGAGGATGATCCACAGCAGCTGCATCGTTACTCTCCACAAGTCCGAACCTTAGTCCACAGATTTTATAGAGCAAAGGGGCATGCAAAAAGGGCACTGTAGTGAGATCAAACAGTTTGCATGCATGTAAATGACAGCTAACTTTAATTAGATCTTGTGGCACCACCTATATATCAGGAAGGGGAAAGACTAAGTTATCTCTAACAGATTCATGGGAGGCCAAAGCAAGCCTTGCCCCCCAGCTTTGGCAGGCATTTCTAAGGTATGTATATTAATCTTCAAGGAGCCCAGAGCATGTAGCTCCAAAAGAGGCCATTGAAAGACATGGAAAAGATGGAGGAACAAAGATGGAGTCAGGATTGTCAGCACTCCTATGACTTGTCACATCAATCCTATTAAGTGGGTATTATCATTCCTATATTTTACAGGTGAGAAATTGATTATTTTATTCTAAGGCATTAAGATTTGTACTCATATAAAAAGAGGAAAGACTTGAAGCCAGATTTGTCGGCTTCTTAGGTTCATGCCCTAAATATCACATGCAAAACAACAACAGCCTAGGAAATGAACTCTGGAAGATAGGATCTAGTGATAGCTCTGAATTGAAAGTCTCTAGCTACATTTAATTAAGATAACATATATAGAGTACCTAGTTAGTGCTTGGTCCAAAGTAGTCTCTCAATAAATGATAGCTCTAATTATTACATAAAACCATCTCCACCTATTCTGTACTGTTATCCTCAATTTCCCTCAAATTTCATAGTACACTTGGGATTGTCAAGTATACTTCTGAGGTTTTCTTACAGTTCCCACTTAAAATTACCACCTCTGCAACCTAAAGATCTAAAAGCAAGATCCAGAAGCAGGTATCTGATTGAGAAATATTAACTACCAGGAAATCCCATTCCAGGAAGCAGCCAATAGGTGGAAATGTCCTAAAGGAGACCTCACTCACTTTTTATTAAAGTCTGCCTTGGGAAGCAGCTTAAAATATAGCCACTTTCACAGCATGTGTTTCATTTTGCCTACTGTAGACAGAGAATACAATTACAATAATACTGTGAGGCCATATGGAAGTGTGAGGTTAGGGCATACACATTTTGTAATGAGCCAGAGTTGACTGACAGGATCACTCAACAAGTGGACCACATTGGCACTGGGAGGGCTTGAGGCTGGGAAACATGAGCAAAGAGTGGATTTGATGTCAGTGAATGGATGGTAAAGGAAAGAGAAAAAGGACATGTGGGTTAGGAGACATCAAAAGGCAGAAGGAGCTGGGGGAGGAGCCACTGGGGGCTGCTCCTTGGTTGAGCCAAGGAGCCCATAAACTCCTGAAATTCAAGAGCTTGGACCCAATCCAGAGGTGATCTTGCAGCTCAGGAGAGTTAGAAGGTTGCTGGGAAGAGTTTATTCGACTTAATTGTAGAGGTAAAGAGATGGGGGGAAAAATAATTCTAACAGTAGAGTATTTGGGAGCCTGGAAAATTTTTATAGTTGAGAGATGGATCATGACCTGAGCTGAAGGCAGATGCTTAACCAACTGAGCCACCCAAATGCCCTCTCAGTAATGTTTAGACACATTTTCCCTCTTTTTCTTGCTATTACCCTGCCCACTTTTGTCTTCCTGATATCATTCAGTTGCTCGCCTCTAAGCTGGTCATCCAGATTTCTTCTCATCTCCCCAGATCCTACCAAGAGATTTTCCCTAGCAGGTGTGCCTTAAAACATTCCAATTTACAATGATCTCTCCATCTCTCTCTCTCTCTCTGCCAAATAAATAAATAAAAATCTTAAAAAAAAAAAAAAAGACTACTGAGCCCCTCACCATCCTCCACCCCACCAAGTCTTGTGTTTGGTTTCTTGATGATAATAGGAACAGGAGAGCTACCCTCTCTGGGGGCAGATGTGCTTGCAGAGAACAGAAAAAGTTGTTCATGATATGTTGGTTTGGGTTTTTGTTTCTATTTTTTGTTTGGTTTGGTTTTTAACCTCTCCAGGTCAGCTCAGGACAAAAGTCAATTCAAATTCAAAGGTACTGCTGAACTTATCAGAACCATTTGTCTCCTTTGACTTTAAAAACCAGGCAGAAAATGTTGCAAAATAAGATTTCCAGTCCTTCTGGCCCTTGCTCTTGCCAAGAATGCCCCATGACTGCCCTCTGAGAGGCAACAGCCCTTCAGATCATCAGGAAACACTGGAGCTTGCTAATAAAAAGAAAGTGATTTTCCATACAAAGTAAACAGATCCCTCCTGCACAACTAAAAAGACTTGGCTTCAGATGCGGGTGAAGGTTTGGGGTGGAGTTTTAATTTTCATATTACAGAAGCTCATTCTGAGCTTGAATTTTCACATTATTCTTCAAAGCACAACAGAACCCCCTGTCAGGATATATCCAGCAACTGCATTCTTGAAACAGCTATAAATTAGCTTGCCTTTCCTTTTCCCTCTTGAACTAGAGGCTCCTTTCAGGGACCCTGCAGAAACCCTTTAGGAAGCAACAAGTGAAGCTTAGGAGATCCGTTCTGTTATCTAGAAGGATCGTTCCTATAGAATCTGGTCTTCTTTAGTTGCCCACCCGCTCTAAACTGAAGCCTGCTCTTCAGGATCAACATATCATAATAGATTCTGAAACAAAAGAATCATCTCTCTGGGGCTGAATTGCTTTGTCATTGTGTAGCCGAGCAGGAGATTTCTACAGTAAAATTCTCCATGTGAATTAGAAGAAAAAAAGAGAGAATTCTTTTCCCCAACATCATCTTTTTATTTATGAAACACTTCTGAGCTTATTGGCAGAAAGGCACAATCTAATGCAAAATACAGGGTGGTCCATTTAAAACAGTCCCCTTGAACAGAGGATCGCTTTAAGTGTAACCCATTGTAAGTGGGTCACCAGATGTATTGTTATGTCAGTCCTTCCTGGCATTGTAAAAACAGGGAAGGCTTTCAGTGGTTGGGATTATATGTGGAAATACAAGGAGTCTGATTGGGCTTTAGAATTGTGAGAATAAAGGAATCTACCAGGATGCCTGATCATCAGGAAATAAAATACAAGTAAACAAATGGGAAACGTGTTCAATCTCAGTGCTAATATCTTTGTTGTCACAGGTAAGGTTTCTGGTTTTTATTTTGTTTTGTTTTGTTTTCTTAACCACCCTGATGGTTGGTTGTATTTGTATTGTATTACTCATTCAATAAATATTTATTGAGCATCTACCATGTAACAACACTTGACTGAATCCTGGGAATATGACAATAAAAAGGCAAAGGCAATGCCTTCCAGAACCTATATTTTAGAGATGAGAGATAAACAGATATATACATGATGTGTTGCTGACATGATGTCAGATACTGATAATGTTTTGAAGAAAAGTTCAGAAAGAGAAGAGGGAAGGGAGAAGGGAGGAGAATTGGGGAAGTCCTCTTTAATAGAGTCACATTATAGCAGAGACCTGAAGGAAGTTAAAAGTTAAGCCACGCATGCATGTACTAAGCAGAGGAAATGGCAAATGCAAAGGTCCAGGGGCAAAGGTGTGCTTGGTGATTCCAGGAACAGCAAAGACAGAAGAGCCTATAAGGCAGGTCCCTGAGAGAGATGAGCTTCATTCAAGTCTTCCTAAGGTTAAAGGACAAAAGTGGAATAGGATAGACCTTGGGTTGCTGTTATTTAACTGAAAGTAGAAGTTGAGGTAGAGAGACAACAATTAACCTACCTCCCATGTCCCTGAGCAAGCAGTTGCACAGGGAGGTATATGGGTAGTAGGGATGCAGAGGGTGAGCGAAGAGAGGGGAGACTTTTGCCTGCTAAAGCAAAGGGGCAGCCACTTTTCAACTGAAGACAAGGCAAGTGTCATGGCACCCTGTCCCAGGAAGTGGCCATTCCAGAGCCTGAACAATTACTCGATTGGTTTTAGTATGAAACTTGGCACTAGCTATGAGGTAATCAAAGTTAAATGAAATAAACTATTTCTATCTTAGAAGCTTGCTATTGAGGTTTGAAAAAGGAAAAGGCATTTTATTCAGTGTTCCTTCTTCTTTCTCTCCCTCCACTTCCCCTAACCTGACTCATTGTCTTTCCAGAGCTGGGGAGTTCTCACTTCATTTTCAAAGTCAGTGCTGAAGGGTGCTGGAGAATGCTGGAGGGCAGAGAGGTGGGTCTCAGGCCCTTGGTGTGGCCCCCTAGACCAATGTTACTAAGGGTGAAATAAAAGGCCAGACTGGCAGGGACCTACTGCTTCATCCCAAACTTTAGGCCTCAAATGAGATGATTCTCTTTCCTTCCTGCTGGCCTTTGACTTCTGCCTTCGGGACCTTTTTCTGGTATTGTCTACAAGTTGTTCGTATATTCTATAAGGCATAAAGTCCCATTGTGGGATTTATGAGCTGAATCCAACTCCCAAAATTCGATCTGCCTCTTAACTTCCAGCTTTGCCCTGATCCACTCCATAGAAACAGAGAAGCAGAGAAACGTTAGCTTTTAAATTATTCATTTATTCAACAAACATTTGTTGAATACTTACAGCATGCTAGCCATTGTACCAGGTGCTGGGAACGAAATTGTGAACACAGATCTGACTTATGGACAGTGTGGGAGAAGGTACAGAAAAGATGGAAATTTCTTCCCCTTCCAAATCCACCTTTATCCCCTGTTATTTATGAGGACCCCATTCAGAGCATCTCATCACAGCTCTCATTTCATAAATCACCCCTGAGTGAAACCCCAAAGAATCCAGGATTTATTAACCAGGAAAACCTTTCTAGATCTTCAAATATAAATTAGACATCCCACACCCACGATTCTCTTTCTTGTGTGTTTGCTTCATGGCATTTATCACAATAAAGATTACAGTTTATTCAAGTACATGCTCATTTCACATCTGTCCTTGACCAAATTGAAAGTTATTTAAATCTGTTTTACTCCCCATAGTATCCCCAGGGCCTAGCACAGTGTTTGGCATGTATTAGGTGCCAAATAAATACTTGCTAGTTTAGTGAATGAGTGAACAGTTGAACAAATAAGTTGAGCCCTTCTTTTTTTTTATCCCAATTTGCAGATACAGAATTTTTTTTAAATTTTTTATTGTTCTGTTAATCACCATACATTACATCATTAGTTTTTGATGTAGTGTTCCATGATTCATTGTTTGTGCATAACACCCAGTGCTCCACGCAGAACGTGCCCTCTTTAATACCCATCACCAGGCCAACCCATGCCCCCACCCCCCTCCCCTCTAGAACCCTCAGTTTGTTTCAGAGTCCATCGTCTCTCATTGTTCATCTCCCCCTCCAGTTTCCTCCCCTTCATTCTTCCCCTCCTGCTATCTTCTTCTTCTTTTTTTTTTCTTAACATATATTGCATTATTTGTTTCTCATTGGAAGAATTTGGAGTTAACAATAAAGATTAGAACGTATCTTTTATATATTTCTCTAAAGGAGGAATCACAGTCATCACATTTCCAGAGTACAAGCAATCCATCAGGGGCACCTGGCTGGCTCAGTCGGTTAAGCATCTGCCTTTGGCTCAGGTCATGATCTCAGGGTCCTGGAAATAAGCCCCATGTCCAGGATCCCTGCTCAGCGGAGAGTCTGCTTCTTCCTCTCCCTCTGCCGCTAGTCCCCACTCACCCCCTCTCGTGTGCACGTGCTCTCTCTCTCTCTCATAAATAAATAAAAATCTTTAAAAAAAAAAAGCAATCCATCATAATTTCCTTCAGAAATAAAAATTTAAATATGCCTATTTGTAAACCGAGTTGCCAGGCCTCACCCTTCTTCCTATCAAAATGGGTTAAACCTGACTTGAATATCACACACCAGACCCCAGACCAGGGCCCGTGTGAAGAGCACTCATCCGTCCTTAGCCAAAACTCTAATGTTCCACTCTAAACAATCTGGGCTTCTGTCTCCTTAAACAGCCTCTTCTGCAGCCAGGCCCCAGGATCTGCCCACGTTCCAGAGAGGGTTAGGATTTCTCATCAATCTCTGTCTAAACCCTGTTCTCAGATTAGCAACCACTGAAATGCAATCCCTGTGATGAGAAATGAATGGCGTGACCCATCTGAAGTGTAGCCGATGAACTATCACTTCCCTGAGACCCATTGTCCCCAACTTCTCACCTCTCCTAGGCACAGCACATTGACTGAGAAAAGCCATTACTGTGTTCTCACTGCCAAGCATCCAGAAGGTGTGCAAAGGAGTCTTTCCTTCATAGCTTGCCATCTCTGCCCACATTTGGAATCCACAGAGGGCACAAAGGACAGTCTCCTGGAGTAGAGAAAGGGTATGCACCTAGTTCTAGATAGCAGAGTTGAGACTCTTTTTCCCAGAGTGAAAATAAAAGAACAGGGTCTAGAAAAGATCAATTCTGTAACAATTTGTTATTTTATACTTTGTGCTCATTTATTTCTAGAATGTCATACTGTGGCATTTGAGGGTAGAGGAGAAAAGGGTTATCTGGTGTAGAATATGGGAATACAGAAGGGATCCAGAGATCACACAAGGCCTTGGGGTTGGTAAGGGCAGAGGTAACCTCTTTTAGATTATCTCTGATACAGTTATTCTACACTCTTGCATGGTGCTGAAGAGCTCAGAGATACAACTCTAGCTGTGTAACCTCAGTAAAGTTACTTATATCCTTTATGCCTCAGTTTACTTTTATGTAAAATGGGAATAAAGGTGGTACTCAGGTTCTAGGAACATGATGAGGCTAAGTGAATTAATACATCTGAAGTGTTTATAGGGATGTGTAGGAAAGAGCAATAAATACTTCCTACTATTATTTATCATCAAAAGTATAAATCAGATGTTGAGTTGGAACCTTTCCAAAGTCAGTTCCACCTCTAAGATTCAAGTTTACAAGGGCCCCTTCTTCAGATACACATGTATTTTAAAAATTAAGGAATCTGTTGAGATGAATATTAAGCTTGGAAAAGAAACTCAATCTAAATAGAGATAGTCTTACCACCATTATAATTTTTTACTATAGCATTTCTCTTGAATTGATATGTAAAATTCTTTGTGTATGTGTGCATATATACAGAAATAAAGGGCTCACACCTTTCATCAACTTAAACTCTAAAAATAAGAAAAGAAAATTTTTGTACAGGGTTTATTGAAACATAGTGTACAGACCAAAAAACAATCTAAAGTGCAAGTTACTTGTATGGTTAAGTTAATTACCATATGTGTTTTCCATATATAAGTAAACAAAAAAAAGGAATTACATTGACAAAATTTCTTTTTTAAAAAAGATTTTATTTATTTATTAAAGAGTGAGAGAGAGAGCGAGCATGAGTGGGGGACAGAAGCAGGCGGAGAAGGAGAAGCAGACTCCCCTCTGAGCAGGGAGCCTGACGTGGGGTTTGATCCCAGGACCCTGAGATCATGACCAGAGCTGAAGGCAGATGCTTAACTGACTGAGCCACCCAGGTGCCCCTACACTGACAAATTTCTGAAATGTCCTGAAATTAGTTAAATGGATTGTAAATACTTAAAAGACAATAGAAGCTTGCTAAATGCCTCCTTACTGCAGATTTGGAGGAATGATCTAATAATACACTGTAATAATAAAGAAGCGATGATAAATCTCCTGAAAACAAGTAGAGAGAGCCAAAGACCAAGGACAAGTCCAGGATTTGCCCAGCAGAGGGTTAGCAGTTCTTTTTGGACAACCATCTTATATAGTGAATGTTTGCCTGTGGCCTCTTACTAAAGGCCTGGGGCCTGGCAACTCTGGATTATCCTTTTCACTGTAGATCTATTTCTCCAAACCAGGAGTCAATGACAGTGGGATCATCTCAGGAGCGGTCTCCATGGCCAGTCCTCTTCAGAGTGGCCATTCCTCTTAAAAATAATCTGAAGAAACTTCTGACATTATATGTGAGTGGGACAAGGATTTTCTGGAGGGTGGAAAGAGAAAGCCATTACTCTTCCCCCAGACACAGGTGGGGAAACTACTAAATCAAGTTTAGGAAGCTCTACTTGCTAACTTAAAGTTTCACTTGTATAGAAGGCAATATCTGAATCTATGTATGGGAATAGAATGATGTAAGTGTGTAATTAATGTAAACATAATATTTTCAGGTTCTTAGACATCATCATCATCTCTACAGATTCTCTCAAGAGCACAGACTTAGCGATCAAGCAGGCCTGGGTTCCCAACTATGTTCAGTCCTCTAACCAGCCACTAATCTTGGGCTATTCTTTTAAACTCTTCAAAGCTCAGTTTCCATACTTATGAAATATGGAATTTACATAAAAATATGTAAAACATCTATCTCACAGGGCTGTTGAAAAAGTTAAATAAAATCAAAGAGGTAAAGAACTCAGTTAGCATTTGCTAAGTGCTTAATACTACTATTACCCCAAGTTTGAAAGGAAATTCCAGAAGCCAAAGTGAGTAGGAGACAGAAAGAACTACTCCTCATGTAACTTTTGAGCCATGGAAAGGGCCAAAGGGCTAATATTCCAGAGATAGACTAACACTTCATGTCAAGAAATGGTAGCTTGACACAGAGCAACACCCAGAAGGGCCTAATGAACGGGACTCACAATGCCATTGCCTATTTCATTGCTTGGCGGGCCTGGCTCTCAAAATTTAAATTTCAGTTTTAACAGTAAGTATTGTCAGAGAACATCTGGCAGACACAGAGGGCCTGCTTGCCACATTCCTTTTTCCTTCTTGACAAATATTCCTAGAGGGGGTGAGAACCAGACATTCTTCCTTGACATCCTTTTGTTCTTCTTACAATAACCCATATCCTTTCTGTACACATATTTAAGGCAGCGGTGCAGGAAAATTGCAGCCTACTTATTCTTGCTAAGGTCCCAAGTGCAGGTGTTGGCTGCATTTCCAAGACACTCTTTTTAAAGAGTTCCTATCAAGAGACTGCCTAATTGCATTTTAGTGTATGACCTAAACATGTTACATGATTTAAAATTTTCTGATTATTTCCTGATCTCAGTAACTGAAGACACTCAGACACTGAAGACAGTTTTTGAGTATCTTCCAAGCTCGCCTCCTTTAGCCCACAGCCGGGGGTGGAGAGGATGGGGTACACCCAGCCATGCAGCATAGCTGAGTGGACAAGAAATGAGGCTCTGACATAGACCAGACCAGCTGGTAACCTTGCCAGTGAAAGGAGCATGGAGAGCAAGATCAAGGGCTACTGAGAAGGAGTCAGTCACTTCGTCAGTCACTCTGTGACTGACTTCTGTGGCTGAATCCAGAACAGGCAAACTGGGAAGCCCTGGTGGCCCATGTTTTCTGTTTTCTGTTACAGAGAAAAGGGAACAGAGAATGCCACCCGCAGGAAAAGAGAAAAATAAAGCATATGCTCAGAGAGAAGCCAGGGCTTGAGATGGAGAGGGTCTATTTCATGGGTTCCCAGGGGCTTTCTTATCTCTGGTCCCATCCTGAGGCCCAGCCTCACCCTTGAGTTTTATAAGGAATCCTTGCATCCATGTACTAAATGTTCCCCTTTTTGCCCAGCTAGACCACTGATCCAGTCTATTTCCCTACCTGCTGTTTCCCTTAGTGCCCTGGCCCTGCATTTTGTCCATGAGAAGGCACATTTCCCGTTTATAGCCCACATAGGATTAGACTACTTGAACTGAGTTTATATTTCCAGTTTTCGTGTGTCTAGCAAAGTTTCTGTCATTGGAAGGGGAAATGCTTCTTACTGTGTTTCTCAATTTCCATAGAGAGGCAGAGATTTTCATTCTACTTCCAGGAGAGATCAGTAGGGGAAGGAAGGAAGGAGGACTTTGGGCCCTTTTCCATCTTACTCCTTCCCCACAAAGAGCAGTGACTTCCCTTGTTGAGTTTGGGGAAACTGATTGGATTCACAGAGCAACATTGTCTTCCTTCTTACTCTTGTTTCACTGTGGAAAGAAAGCGTAGGTGCCTGATGCCTGACAAACCTTTCTTGTCAGTCTTCCATCCTCCCTGGGTCAGGAGAGATTGTAGATGTCCTTGTATCTGTCTTGGCAAATATGAACCCTTCAGACCTGAGTCTCCCCTGGTCAGGGTGCAGTGGGGTGCACTGTGCTGGTGGGGGCAGTCAAGCCCCAAGATCTAGACTTGTGGGGAAGGGGGGAAATGGGGCATGAGAGGGAGTCTTATTTGGGCTCCTGGCTTGCTTCACACTTAATTACATTAATATTTCATCCTTGATTCCTGAGTCCATATCTAAATTGGCTAAACTATTTAGAGGAAAAAAAATATGGTTCGTCCCTCGGAATCCTCACCAGTCTTGAAGGTACTTTAAGGAATGTTGAGTTCCATAAAAGAAAGAAATAGCTAATTACAGAATAGGGTGTACTCATGAAGCCTCTGCTGAGTGATTGCCTATTAAAAGGTGGGCCATCTGCCAAGGTATCTTAGTTGTTCTCATTTATTTCCTAAACTATAAAAGTTAATATATTCCACCCAGTGACTGTAGTTGAAAATCTTCAAGTCTTCCTTGATTCCTTTTTTTCTCTCACTAACCACACCCAATCAGTTGCCAACTCCTGTTGATTTCACTTTCCCTGCATTTCCTCTGCTCCTATGGGCACTGCCTAAGCTCAGGCCCTTTGATTTATAGTTTTACCTACCACGTAGCTGTCTGGTTATCTTCTCTGTCCCCAATCACTTGCTACATTGTGAAATAAACTGGTGAGTTAGTGCCCTGCTACAAACCTTAGGCAGCCCCTTTAGCTAATAGGAAAATCTGAATGTGTAAGACCTATCACAGTCTGCCCCAACTTACACATTTTAGCAACTTCATTTTCTTCCTCCACACTCTCTCATTCCCCAGCATTTCTACATTAGAGCCACTCCAGCCCGACTGGATGCCCTGGACAGATTCATATACTCACCATTTCTTAAATTCTGTGCCTTGGTACATGCTATTAAATGCCCAGCCATTTCACTATGTCTAAAATACTCTTTCCCAGCCTCTCCATATTAAGAACAACCACTTATCCTTGGAATCTTATACAAAATTTATTTTTTAAAGATTTTATTTATTTATTTGAAAGAGAGTGAATGAGTGAGAGAGAGAGAGAGCATGAGTGGAGAGGAGAGGGAGAAGCAGACTCCCTGCTGAGCAGGAAGCCCGATGTGGGGCTCAATCCCAAGACCCTGAAATCATGAGTTTAAATCAGATATGAGATAGGTGTGGTCCATGCTCCTCATTGCTATTCCCAAACCATTCTCCTCCCTCTCTCTCTTCCCTAGACATTCTCAGGATTGAATCTCATATAATTAAATCATATTGCCCATTATCCTTCATTGTGATGTCACCAACCAGCCCCTAGGATATATCTGTTTACTTCCCACTGGTTTAACCTCCTGGTTCACTTTCACTGTCTCCAATCCTGCTAACATCTCCATTCCTGGATGACTGCCATATACACAGTAGATGATTCAGTCCAACACTCTCGCCTCTCCATTTCTTGAACTCCTCTCTTCCAGTGATCTGGCCCTCCATACTGCTTCATTTATATGTTCATAACCCTAGACCTTGTTATTATCAATAATCCCTCCATAATCTCAATTTAATTCATTCCATTCTCTGACCATAACATCCATCTATCCCTTCATTTCCTCTAGTGACCCAATTCCAACTTCACCAGGATCTCAACCCAATGACCTATCTTTTCACTATCTCTAACCTTCTTGATATTCCCTCTCACCTCCTTACTTACTTCCTACCTGCAACCGGAGGGGATTCACCCATGAGTCTATTGAAAGTCAATCTCCTCACTCGCAAACGAGTTCCCATCTTTCTTAGTTTCTCAATGACATTGCTTTAACAATTCTTCCATTTCTTTTCCTAAATCACAAGTTCTCCCTCTCTACCAAATCTTTCCCATCAATGTATAAACACATAATTTATTTCTCCAATCTTAAAAACAAAAACAAAACCCTTCACTTGCCCTACTTCCCTTGCCTGATACTGCCTTGTTTACAAATTTCTAGCAAAACCCCTTGAACAAGTTGTCTATATCCATTCTCTATAATTCCTTTCCTCCCATAGTCACCTATAACTACTGCAATCCAATTTTTGTTCCTACCTGCTCCACCAAAACTGTTTATCCTCAGTTTTCCTCTTACTTGACTTATTAGAAAGATTGGATACAATCAGTCCCTCTGTTCTTGATATCTTTTCTTCACATGGCTTCCAGAACACCCCAATCTTGGTTTATTTTATTGGTCACTCCTTAGTCTCCCTTGCTGCTTTTGCCCTCTTCTTCCCAAGTTCTTAATGTTGACATGCTTTAGGGCTCACCCATTGTTCTCTTCTCTATTCACCCTCATTCTTCTGGTAAACTCATTCGAATCACAACACTGAATATGATCTCTATGCTGATTTTCCACCTCCATCCCAGACTTCTCTCCTGAATGTCAGACTTGCATATTCACTCAGCTTCTCAACATCTTCACTTGGTGTCATCTGAAAATTCAGAAATGTTGAGTTTAAGCTCTTCTGATTCCTGATTTCTCACCATGAAAACTGGGTCACCACCCACTTTCCATACATCAAATAATAACAACTATGTTCTTCTAGTGGTTCAGGTCAAAAATTTTAGACTTGGGGCACCTGGGTGGCTCAGTTGGTTGGGCAACTGCCTTCGGCTCGGGTCATGATCCTGGAGTCCCCGGATCGAGTCCCACATTGGGCTCCCTGCTCAGCGGGGAGTCTGCTTCTCTCTCTGACCCTCCCCCCTCTCATGGGCTCTCTCTCTCAAATAAATAAATAAAATAAAATAAAAAAGAACCCAAATTTAAAAAAAAAATTTAGGCTCATCCTTGGCTTCTCTCTTTATTACACTCCCACACATACCATTCACCAAGCCCAGTCAGCTTTCATTTCAAATATATCTACACTCCAAACATTTCTCACTGCTGTCAGTGCTACCACTCTGGTCTGAGCCACATTACTTTTCTCCTGAATTACTACAATATTCTCATTTAGGAATCAGCACAGTGTTTTTGTAAAGGGCCATATAGTAAATATTTTCTGCTTTACAGGCCACATAGTCATTGTGGCAACTACTCATCTCTGCTGTTATAATGCAAATGAGCACAACTGTGTTCCAATAAAAGTTTATTTACACAAAAGCAACAACCTGAATTTGGACCAGGAGTCATAGTTTACCAATTCCTGGTCTATCTGGTCTCCTTGCTTCCATCCATTGTTATCTGTTCTCAAGTCAAGAAAAGATCATGTCACTCTCTGCTCAAAACTCTCAATAGTTCCCCTTCTGAATCAGAATAAAAGCCCTTTCCATAATCTTCAAGACCCTACATGATCTGGCCACAGCCATATCCCTAAATCTCATACCTTATTGCACTCTCTCCTTCATCCACCCTGCTACAGCTGCACTGACCTCCTCACTGGTTCCCAAATAAGCCAAGCATATTCAAGATTTGAGGCATTTGCACTGGCTGTCCCCTCTTCTTCCAGACATCCACATGGCCAATGTCCTCACCCTCTTCACTTCTTTGCTCAAATGTCACCTCATCAAGGAAGCCAATGCTAGCCACTATTTTCAATTACAGCCTTCCTTCATGACTCTCAATCCCCCCCTTATTCTTCTCTATTTTTCCCTTTTTTTCTCCAAAACTTACCTCTTTCTAACATAACAAATAATTTACTAATTTATATTTACTGCATTCCCCAAATCTCCTAGAATACAAACTCCACAAGGCCAGGGATTTTTGGATTTGGTTCCCTGGTGTATCCTGAGACCCTTAAGCCCTGGATGACACATAGTAGGTATTCAAAAAATGTTGGATGAATGGATTCTGTGTGGCATTCCTCAAATCGCAGAGATGTGTTGAGTCATTCTGGTCTCTCTATTACTTTAATTCTTTGTCCATACTTCTGTTCTAGTCCTTTTTGTACTGATTCATTACTATTTATTTATCTGTCTTTCCAATTACAGAGCCATGATCTTCTTGGACATTTTCTATATGTCTATTTGCCTGTCATATAGCAAAAGGTCAGACCATGCCAACTTAATGAACCTACAAATGTACTGTATATGCATAGGTTTCTGTCACCAAATCACTAACTCTGCAAGTCAGTTATTATTTTTAAAGTCTCTCCTCAACTCCACTCTAGATACATCTATACACACACTCTACTAATTGAGATAATTTAAAACTATTTTTCACATATTTGCTTAATTAGCTTGCAGTGACCTCTGCAAAAACACTGGCCTCTGATGATTATAAGAGGTAGTTTTCTGGCATGGACACCAAAGCATCAAAGCGTCAGCTGGAACTAAAGAAAGCATAACACAACTGGTTTTAATTATACATGACAGGCAGCCGAATATATCTGACACAGGTCTTCTCCCCAATACATCACTCAAAGCAGGCCAGTTTCAGGAAATGGTAGAGATAGAAAAAAAACAGGATTGGGCCAAAATGTGTCCATAATACAAAGCAGATCATCTTTCACATGGATGACCTTATTCATTTTGTTTTATATTTTTATGATGGTCCCAAATCTATAAAATTGCTGACCCCTAAAGACTTGGCATGCTCCTATGTTGGTGTTTAGGAGTGGTGGCTCAGGTTCTCAGAAGAGGAGGTAGGTGAAGATTGCACCCATTCATGAATCACTACATAAACCAAGGGGTCCTCCAAAGTTCATCTAGAATTGCAGGCATGTTTGCAATTAATTCATCTGTGAAGTACAGGTGAGCACTTTCTACTTGTATTCAATATTCACAGAAGGATTAACTTCATCTATAACCTAGTTTGTTTCTTTGGATTTGTTGCCTACCAGGAAATGGGAGAGGATTAGGAGTTGCTTTGTTATGACGTACACACAATTTTAATGTATCTCTCTTATGAAATCCACCCTCTCACCTGATGAATCTATGGGATTTGGGTTGGCTATGCCCTTGGGTTGGCTCCTATTAGAAAAAGAGACCTCCTAATTAGACAGCATTTCACCTCAGAACCTAATTTCCTTGCTACAATCTCCTCCCAGATGCTTGATCCCTGAACTCACTGCCTTCTTGTTTCTGTGCATTTCCTAGTTCTTGTGAGCTTGAATTGTTTGATCACTGTTTTGACCAGTTTTACACATCCCAGTGCTCATGCAACTTCAGAAACCCTTGTTTTTTACCCACTGCTTTGCTCTGATTCATGTTTGATGCCAGAAACTTAGACTGCTCCTGAGTCTTTCTACTTGTAACATCACCTTTTATACTTTCAACAAAAGCTTGAATTTCTGCTGTACTAGGGCCTATGCCTATGACTGAGACTCTAATCATGAATGCTCCATTAAAGAGCTCAGAATTTAACAGAGGAAATATCAAGTAGCCTTGACTACAATGCCACATGACGAGGGCTGTGATATATTAAGCACGGGGTATGAAGGTAGCACAGAGCAAGGGCACCTGACCCAGCACCTAGGGGCTGTGGGAGGCTTTCCTAGAGTCAGCAACATCTGAAGAGTCTGGGCCAGACAAAAAAGAATGAGAGATGTTCTATGCTAAGGAAGTAATATCTATAACTGCCATGAGCTGTAAATCATAGCTCCTTTAGGGAACTGAAGTAGTTAAGTACAGCTGCAGAGGATGTGGAAAATCTGAAGCTGCAGAAGGAAAGCAGGACTAGATCACAAAAGGTTTTATATGTCATTCTAAGGAGATGGGAATTCACCCCATTTGTGATGGGGAGTCATTGAAAGTTTATACATGACATAGTCAGATTTATATTTCAGAAAGACTGCATCAGTGTGGAGAATGGATTTCACTATCTAGCTATTTCCCTGAAACAGGCCCATACTCTCACCTTCCCTACCTTATCTTTCTGTGGCTCTGAATAGCCCAGCTCCACACTTCTTTTCCCATCAGTATTCTCAAACAAAACTAATTATCAGAGTCAGTTTGAGACCTTATAAAAAATACAGATTATATCTGAGCTCACTTCACAAAACTAGATTCTCATGGGGACAGGACCTGTCAACCTCTATTTTATAAAAGCTTCCCACATGATTCCAAGGCAGGTGGAATATGGACAGAATTGGGGGACTAACATAGACTCTCACTTGCACCACAACACAGATGTATCAATGAACATCAGCAGTGTGTTTGGCTTGTTGAATTAGATTGAAGATGCCCAGAGTAGGTCTCACTCTAAATGTCTTCCTTCTACACGATCTACACCTCTACTCCCAGGACTAGGAAAATCAGTCCTTACTTAAATCCTCTAGAACTTTCTCTTATTGTTTGTATAACACATCCAAACCTTAGCATGACCCATTAGACAATATGATCTGGCTCCAATGACCTCTCCTCTCCAGCCACTCTTCCCTTTACCTTGTACTTGTTATTAGCAGTATTGAGAGGGGATGTTAATGCAATGTACTACCCAACTTCTACTTTCTCAATTAAGTTAGGATGGATATGGAGTTGGGAAATTGTGTAAAGCAGTAAAGATCTGAAAACTATCTGAGGAAAATTGTAAAGTGACTTGACTTAGGAACATAAAGGGACTACTGGTCAACCTCCAAGACTCATCTGAGTTAAAGAACATATTTCTTGAACAACCATGTTATTTCCTCCAAAGCTCAAAAACCCAGGAGCAGAGAAAATTGATGATTTGTCAACTAGCATTGGAATATTGGCAAAACAGAAAGTCAAGAGGTAAGAGAATTAAGGGTGCTGGTATAAAAGAAAAAGAAAATTTCTGAAATGGGCCTTAAAAAAATAATTTGGCTAATTTGCTCCAAGGCACAGAGGATTAAAACACGAATGCCCTTGTTTTGCCATACTCAGTTTGTTTAGCAATGGCTTGCCATTTGATTTAGTTCTGGTCTTTGGCTTGTTCTCTAATGGTTTCAGCTCACATTCTGTTATGTTACCCTAGAGCATGGTGAGTAACACAACAGGTAGAAAGTGCCAGAGGCAAACTAAGTGACTTAATTTTCAAGGACATAAATAAAACTAACACACTAATCCTTTAACAAGGTAATAAATGTTTCATAATGATTTTTTTCCTCCTAAGTTAGACCTCTGACTTACAAGTATGATTTTTATGGTTATAGCATATCCATGCAGTAGACCTTCTTTACTTAAATTGATATTTTGTATCTCATACAAGACTCAATATATATCAAGATACAAATATATGTCAATATACAAATATGTATATTTTCAACATAAAGATATTGGAGTGCCTTAAATCGGTTATATTTAAACATTCTGCTAATAAAAATTAAATTACATTTTTTAATGATTTTAGATTTTTTTTGAGGTGGGGAGGGGCAGAGGGAGAGGGAGAGAGAAGATCCTATGCCTAGCGTGGAGCCTGATACAGGACACAATCTCACAAGCCTGAGATCATGACCTGAGCCAAAATTAAAAATTAGATGCTTAAACAACTGAGCCACTCAGGTGCCCCTAGATTATTTTTAATTAAATCAATGCCTTAAATTAATCCAGTTAGCTTAGTTTTCATGGTTTATCATTTCCCTTCTCTTTCCAATGTACATTCATATAAAGAAACAGGAGTGGCTGCAATGAAGCAAGAAGTGTTGGAGGCCAATGGCTAAAATTAGATTATCAAGGACATTTACTTACATGTTCACAGCTGAAATTTCAACATATAATATTTTCTCCTGAAAGGAGACACTTCCTCATCACTGAAATGTAGACTTCTGTTATCAAATTACATCCATATTACATCATTCGGTGGTGAAATTGACCCAAAATAGAAAGTGAAACCACATATACTTTTTCTGGGAAGAGAAAAGCTAAAGAAAAAATTAAGCAATGGATTTGTTTTCATAAGATTATTTTGACTGGTGCCTTCTTAATTCGGGTGAGATTTTTGTCTAAAAGTAGTAGTCCCAAAGAGGAATGAAATTGAATGTATCTAGCATGAGGGCAAAGAAAGGGGGTCTAGACTTTAACCCACACATCCTGGGATACTCCATAATGCAAATCTTCACAGAGCAAGGCAGTTTAGAATTTGTGAACATTGATCCCTTTTCTGTTTTTGTATACACTTGTACAGTTTAGGTGTATACAAGCAGTTCTTAAAACATTTTTCCTGATGTTTCACTCTATTTATCTTCCAGAAAATCCATCAAGTGTGTGCATGTCCTTATAAAATTAGTGGAAACTTGTACATACTACATCAATCATTTCCAGACAGGCCTTGCATCTCTTCTCTCCATACTCCATGAATTATGAGGAGAGGACCTCTGTCCCAAAGCACCCTGTGCAGTCCAGCCCTACATTCCTACCGCCGATCAGAAGTGTCCATCACTGTGCAATGCAAATATCCACACTGGGATGCACTGCTCTGGAAAGCCATCCTGCTTCTCCTGGCCCAGCACCACCAGCCCACTCTTCCTAATGAGGCTCCAGAGGATGCCTATGTCCTGAGTCACACTGCTGTCAGAGAGATCGAAGAGACAGCCCTCCCAGGCCACGTTGTCCTTCAGTATGATGACACCATTTTCTTTCAGGCCAGCTCCGCACCAGGAAAGAAATGCAAGAACATCTTTATCAGTCAGGTACCCTACAGATGAGGCCAAGTAGATGGGGGAACAGGATGAAATGGTGAGTGGGAGGAAGGAGAGTAGGAAGGTAAGAAAGACCACAAGGCTAAGAATAAGGAGACCATTTGTTCACTCATCCATGAATTATTTAATAGCCTGAATTGGTCTAGTTGCAGGGGACTTTGAGAATTTAAGTAAGAGGACAGGTATCCTCTCTGAGGAGGTTCCGTGTCCCATCTATAAAATAGGTATTCAGGGCGCCTGGGTGGCTCAGTTGGTTAAGCGACTGCCTTCGGCTCAGGTCATGATCCTGGAGTCCCAGGATCGAGTCCTGCATCAGGCTCCCTGCTCAGCAGGGAGTCTGCTTCTCCCTCTGACCCTCTTCCCTCTCATGCTATCTCTCATTCTCTCTCTCTCAAATAAATAAATAAAATCTTTTAAAAAATAAATAAATAAAATAAAATAGGTAGTCAACTAGCTAGTCTACCTACCTCACAGGCACAAAATAAACTATTGCCTAGCCCAAGAGTCCCTGCCATTGTCCCCGGACAACCTAATTTTGTCATCACTCCTCTGTGTGTCCTAGACACACACACTCAGACCAAATTCTAATTCATTGCTACCTCATTTCCTGGAAATTTAAATCTAAGACAGTCTAGTTTTGCCAATAAATGGGGATAAACTTTTTTTGACTCCACTTTTTAAAGTTTTTCAAGTATTTGGTTTTCTTCTTAGAGTTAAGTTGATACTAAGGTATTCCATCATGGGAACTTTCAGGCTTGTAGCAGAGGATCCTAGGGGAGAGATTGGGAGTACCAGAGCTTTGGGGGTTTCTATGATTCCTAAGTCTAGCTAACTGCTCTAAACACAACTACAACTATATCTCCTTTTACGTCTTTGCTTCCTCTCCATAAATCCTCAAATTAGCCCCCGGTATTGTCTTCTCTATCTGGGAAGGGGAGAAAGGCAAATGTTAGACCATGTAGGACTAACCAGAGATCCACTGAATCCAGATGACATCATATCTGCCCAATGGGGGCGTAAATTCCTGCAGGCTGTGGCAGTGGTAGCTTTCTACCTTGTCCCCATTGACCTGCAGGTAGTTCTGGGCTTCCAGGAGGAACGATTCTGTCATGTCCACCAGTTCCATGCTGTTGAGAACCGGCAACAAGACATGCTTGCTGACCCTTCTTATCCCAGAGCCGCAATCCAAGGTGCAGTCTGTCCCAGCTCTCCCAGGGCCCTGCAGAAAGGTACCTTGTGGAACACTTTAAATACAGACATTGACCCTGAGTCTAGGATACTCCAATAACCTCTTTAAACCAACTTTATTTTGGTCAGTATCATGTAATAAAATGCACTATTTTAAATGTACCATTCAATGAGTTTGAACAAAGTATACAGGCATGTACCCACTACCATGATGAAGTTCTAGAACTTCCAGTTACCTTTTTCAAAAAATATCCAAATTTGCTAGTTTTCACTTTCTTTATTTTATCCAAATAAAGGTCTTCAAAAGAATTTCAAAGTAAGATTTTAAAAAATAATATCTTAGGTCTAAAAACTCGGTAATTTTCTCAAAGAAATGGGCCACTGAAAGCCCTTTAAAAAGAGAATTGTATTAATTGCAAATTCAGGTCAAGCCAACAGCTAAATGGACCTGCAGGGTAGCTTACTGCTATGTTTAAAAAAAGGAAGGAAGAAAGGAAGGAAGGAAGGAAGGAAGGAAGGAAGGAAGGAAGGAAGGAAGGAAGGAGAAAGGAGGAAGGAAGGAAGAAATAGAGGGAGGAAAGAAGAGGAGAGGAGAGGAGAAGAAGGGGAGGGGAGGAGGGGGAGGAGGAGGGGAGAGGAAATGAAAGGAAAGAGAAAAACAAAGCAGAGAGAGAGCCTTTCAGGCCAGAATTTTACTTCAAACCCAGCCCTGATGACAGACAGCACAGTCACATGGATAGAAGGTGTTTGCAGCAAAGTCTCCTTGTCTCTTTTCTTGCTAGATATTGTCTTCTGCCTTTGTAAGAGAAACTACATGGTTTACTGGGCACAAATTCCCCCTTAAATTGTTTTTATAAAGTATGTCTGTACACTAAATTAACTGGAGGTGAAGGATGGATAGATAGGTGGTGCAGGGGCAAATCAGCCAGTGAAAACTTTCTCAAACTTGCTTCTACATGAACAGACACTTCTCAAAAGAAGACATACAAATGGCAAACAGACACATGAAAAAATGTTCATCATCATTAGCCATCAGGGAAATTCAAATCAAAACCACACTGAGACACCACATTACACCAGTTAGAATGGCAAAAATTGACAAGGCAAGAAACTTCAAATGTTGGAGAGGTTGTGGAGAAAAGAAAACCCTCTTACACTGTTGGTGGGAATGCAAGTTGTTGCAGCCACTTTGGAAAACAGTGTGGAGGTGCCTCAAGTTGTTAAAAATAGAGCTAGCTACCCTATGACCCAGCAATTGCACTACTGGGTATTTACCCCAAAGACACAGATGTAGTGAAAAGGAGGGCCGTATGCACCCCAATGTTCATAGCAGCAATGTCCACAATAGTCAAGCTGTGGAAAGAGCCGAGATGCCCATCAACAGACAAATGGATAAAGATGTGGTCCAGATATACAATGGAATATTACTCAGCCATCAGAAAGGATGAATACCCAGCTTTTACATCAACATGGATGGGACTGGAGGAGATTATGCTAAGTGAAATAAGTCAAGCAGAGAAAGTCAATTATCATGTGGTTTCACTTATTTGTGGAACATAAGGAATAGCATGGAGGACATTAGGAGAAGGAAGGGAAAATGAAGGGGGGGAAATCGGAGGGAGAGATGAACCATGAGAGACGATGGACTCTAAGAAACAAACTGAGGGTTTTAGAGCAGAGGAGGGTGGGGAGATGGGTTAGCCCAGTGATGGGTCCTAAGGAAGGCATGTATTGAATGGAGCACTGGCTGTTATACACAAACAATGAATCGTGGAACACTACATCAAAACCTAATGATGTACTGTATGGTGACTAACATAACATAATAAAATTAAAAAAAAGAAAAAGAAAGAAGAAAAACACTTCCTTCTATAAAGTAACATACATAAACACAGACATATACATAGACACATAAATATATGACCAGCTGAAACTTTGAGATACATATTATTCAGTCTCTAAATATTATCTTGTCTAGATTACTTGGTCATAATTGGGATGACTGCTAAATATGTTTTGTGCTAGAAATTACAGTAATAAGATATTTATGTTGCCAATCAAGACCTTGAGAAACCTACTCTTGTTTTCACAGCAACTAAAGACTTTAAAAAAAACATTTGGCTGAGGACCAAGAGGTGATGTTTGAGCAGAAGGAAACAACAGAAATGCTGCTTTCTAGCCCACCCAAAAGGCCTTCTTTACAGCAATAAAGGCACAATGAAGAGCAAAAACTGAAGCAATTGTAGCTTCTTTTCAAATGGAATCATAATATCCATGATTTATCAAGTGCTTATACATAGAGGCTCTTTGCATCTGTAATAATTATAATAATCAAAACAATTCTATCAAATAATGATTATTCCCAAGTTTGAAGCTGAGGAAACTTAGATTTCTAATACCACACAGCTAATGGCAGAATTAGGACTTGAACAGGGAACTGTGTGAATCCAAAAACAGTTCTACCTTAGCGTTGTCACCTCAAGTGCCCCCTCAGATTTGCTTGGTAGTATCTGTCTAATGCTATGTTGAAAAAAATTCTAAGGCTTCATTGAGACTCAATGAAGGAAAGAGTTCTGTGATTGACTAGTAATGTCTGCCATGAGTATGCGAAAGGGAAGTGGTGGTACATGTGCCATGGATTTGCCATTCCTACTTACACTATGTCACTTCCCTCATTCAGATATTATAATGTAAACTAAATCAGAAAAATTAAAAGGCCTAGGCTAAAGGTTTATGTTGTGAACACCATAAAGAAACACTTTTAAGTAAATCTGTAACATAAACAAGATGGGGAAAGTATAGGAAAATTCATTTAGGCTACTGAAAATGATGTTAGTAGAAATTTATATGCTCAATTAGAGATTATAACTACAAATTTTTCTTATCATTACTTGGCCTTAAAGTCTCTATGGATCATGTTGCTCACATTATTGTAGCAAGTGGTCTTAGAATTAGAACCACAGAAAGATAAAGCAAAGAAGGCTCAGAGACCTGTGCCAGAGGAGTTTAGATGATAATAGCTGATCTCCTTTCTCTCAATGAACTAAATAAACACAAAGCTGCTCTGGTTAATGGGAGGTAGGGCCTCACCCACTCACCCTCCTTATCATTCTCCCAATAAGACCTTGAAGGATCTCAGCAAAACCCTAGCGTTTTTAAAGCACTCATGTCTAATTTCCCTACTTTTTTAGACAAAGAAACCGAGGCTCAGAGAAGCGAAATGTTTGAAATAGAATTCCTTTGAAAATTCTCACCTTCTGATTTGTATTTTTCTCCAATTTAGATGTGTGATATTTGACTATAGTTACTTCTGTAACAATGGTTATTTAAAAATACATTAAGGTAACTTTCACCCTAATTCTGTGTTCCACTAGCCTCTCACCACTGTTGCTTAGTTCTCTTTATTCTATTCCACTAATGTACTGGCACTGCCTCCCCTATCTTGGCACCGAATTTCTCTCTCTCTCATTCACATGCAGCTCCTCTGGGAAGGAGTATTTAAAGATGGATGTCAGGGACATCTCCTGCCTCTTGGATACCATGGCTGCCCCTACTGAAACCTGGTGTCTTTCCATGAATGTGATTAGACCTACACACAATGTATGAATTCAAAACAAGATGTTTTGTTATTTTCTTTTTTTAATTGAAAAACACTTTTATTATATAATGACTTTGAAAAAATATTACAGTTGAATATTGTGCTTATTTTTTTATTATGTTCAGTTAGCCACTGTATAGTACATCATTAGTTTTTGATGTAGTGTTCAGTGATTCATTATTTGCATATAACACCCAGTGCTCATCACAACACATTTTGTTATTCTTTTTTTTCTTTTTTTAATAATAAAGATTTTTTCCCATTCCTTGATTTTTTATTTTATTTTATTATGTTATGTTAGTCACCATACAATACATCATCAGTTTTTGATGTAGTGATCCACGATTCATTGTTTTCATATAACACCCAGTGCTCCATGCAGTACGTGCCCTCCTTAATACCCATCACCGGGCTAACCCATCCCCCCACAACCCCTCCCCTCTAAAACCCCCAGATTGTTTCTCAGAGTCCATAGTCTCTCATGGTTCATCTCCCCCTCTGATTTTCTCCCCTTCATTTTTCCCTTCCTTCTCCTAATGTCCTCCATGCTATTCCTTATGTTCCACAAATAAGTGAAACCACATGATAATTGACTTTCTCTGCTTGACTTATTTCACTTAACATAATCTCCTCCAGTCCCATCCACGTTGATGTAAAAGCTGGGTATTCATCCTTTCTGATGGCTGAGGAATATTCCATTGTATATATGGACCACATCTTCTTTATCCATTCGTCTGTTGAAGGGCATCTCGGCTCTTTCCACAGTTTGGCTATTGTGGACATTGCTGCTATGAACACTGGGGTGCATACGGCCCTTCTTTTCACTACATCTGTGTCTTTGGGGTAAATACCCAGTAGTGCAATTGCTGGGTCATAGGGTAGCTAGCTCTATTTTTAACATCTTGAGGCACCTCCACAGTTTTCCAAAGTGGCTGCAACAACTTGCATTCCCACCAACAGTGTAAGAGGATTTTCTTTTCTCCACAACCTCACCAACATTTGAAGTTTCTTGCCTTGTCAATTTTTGCCATTCTAACTGGTGTAATGTGGTGTCTCAGTGTGGTTTTGATTTGAATTTCCCTGATGGCTAATGATGATGAACATTTTTTCATGTGTCTGTTAGCCATTTGTATGTCTTCTTCGGAGAAGTGTCTGTTCATGTCTTCTGCCCAATTTTTTTTTTTTTAAGATTTTATTTATTTATTTGACAGAGAGAGAGATAGCGAGAGCAGGAACACAAGCAGGGGAAGTGCGAGAAGGGAGAAGCAGACTTCCTGCCGAGCAGGGAGCCCGATGTGGAACTCTATCCCAGGACCTGGGATCATGAGCTGAGCCGAAGGCAGACGCTTAACGACTGAGCCACCCAGGGGCCCTTCTTCTGCCCAATTTTTGGATTCTTTGTTTTTTGGGTGTTGAGTTTGAGAAGTTCTTTATAGATCTTGGATACCAGCCCTTTGTCTGTAATGTCATTTGCAAATATCTTCTCCCATTCTGTGGGTTGCCTCTTTGTTTTGTCAACTGTTTCCTTTGCTGTGCAAAAGCTTTTTATCTTGATGAAGTCCCAAAAGTTCATTTTTGCTTTTGTTTCATTAGCCTTTGGAGATGTATCTTGAAAGAAGTTGCTATGGACGATGTCAAAGAGGTTACTGCCGATGTTCTCCTCTAGGATTTTGATGGATTTCTGTCTCACATTGCGGTCTTTCATCCATTTTGAGTTTATCTTTGTGAATGGTGTTAGAGAATGGTCGAGTTTCCTTTTTCTGTGTATAGCTGTCCAATTTTCCCGGCACCATTTATTGAAGAGACTGTCTTTTTTCCATTGCATATTTTTTCCTGCTTTGTTAAAGATTATTTCACCATAGAGTTAAGGGTCCATATCTGGGCTCTTTATTCTGTTCCATTGGTCTATATGTCTGTTTTTGTGCCAGTACCATGCTGTCTTGGTGATCACTGCTTTGTAATATAGCTTGAAATTGGGCAATGTGATGCATCCAGGTTTGTTTTTCTTTTTCAACCTTTCCTTGGCGATTTGGGGTCCTTTCTGATTCCATACAAGTTTTAGGATTGTTTGTTCCAGCACTTTGAAAAATGTCATTGGAATTTTGATGGGGATGGCACTGAAGGTATAGATTGCTCTGGGTAGCATAGACATTTTAACAATGTTTATTCTTCTAATCCATAAGCATGGAATGTTTTTCCATCTTTTTGTGTCCTCTTCAATTTTTTTCATGAGTGTTCCATAGTTCCTAGAGTATAGACCTTTTGCCTCTTTGGTTAGGTTTATTCTGAGGTATCTTATGGTTTTTGGTGCTATTGTAAATGGGATCCTTTCTCTAATTTCTCTTTCTACAGTTGCATTGTTAGTGTATAAGAAAGCAACTGATTTCTGTGCATTGATTTTGTATCCTGCCACATTACTGAATTGCTATATGAGTTCTAGTAATTTGGGGGTGGAGTCTTTTGGGTTTTCCGCATAAAGTATCATGTCATCTGTGAAAAGAGATAGTTTGACTTCTTCTTTGCCAATTTGAATACATTTTATTTCTTTTTGTTGTCTGATTGCTGTTGCCAGGACTTCTAGTACTATGTTGAACAATAGTGGTGAGAGTGGGCATCCTTGACGTGTCCCTGAACTTAAGGGAAGGGCACTCAGCTTTTCCCCATTGAGGATGATATTTGCTGTGGGTTTTTCATAGATGGATTTTATGAACTTGAGGAATATTCCCTCTATCCCTATACTCTGAAGAGTTTTAGTCAGGAAAGGATGCTGTATTTTTTCAAATGCTTTTTGTGCCTCAATTGAGAGGACCATATGGTTCTTCTCTCTCCTCTTATTAATGTGTTCTACCACATTGATTGATTTGCGAATGTTGAACCACCTTTGCATCCCGGGAATAAATCCCACTTGATCATGGTGGATGATCCTTTTAATGTATTGTTGGATCCTATTAGCTAGGATTTTGTTGAGGATTTTGGAATCCATATTCATCAGGGATATCAGTCTGAAATTCTCCTTTTTGATGGGGTCTTTGCCTGGTTTGGGGATTAAGGTAATGCTGGCCTCATACAATGAGTCTGGAAGCTTTCCTTCTGTTTCTGTTTTTTGAAACAGCTTCAGGAAAATAGGTACTATATCTTCTTTGAATGTTTGGTAGAATTACCCCGGGAATCTATCAGGCCCTGGACTCTTGTTTTTTGGGAGGTTTTTGGTCACTGCTTCAATCTCGTTACTGGTTATTGGCCTATTCAAGTTGTCAATTTCTTCCTGTTTCAGTCTTGGCAGTTTCCAGGGAGGCATTCATTTAATCCAGATTGCTCAGTTTATTGGCATATAGTTGTTGATAATAATTTCTAATAATTGTTTCTATTTCCTTGGTGTTAGTCATGATCTCTCCCCTTTCATTCATAATTTTATTAATTTGGGTCCTTTCTCTTTTCTTTTGGATAAGTCTGGCCAGTGGTTTATTGATCTTATTAATTCTTTCAAAGAACCAACTTCTGGTTTCATTTATCTGATCTACTGTGTTTCTGGTTTCTAATTCATTGGTCTCTGCTCTAATCTTAATTATTTCTCTTCTAATGCATGGCTTAGGCATCATTTGTTGCCTTTTCTCTCGTTTTTTAAGGTGTACAGTTAGTTGGTGAATTCGGGATTTTTCTATTTTTTTGAGTGAAGCTTGGATGGCTATGTATTTCCCCCTTAGGACCGCCTTTGCTATATCCCATAGGTTTTGGACCGATGTGTTTTCATTCTCACTGGTTTCCATGAATTGTTTAAGTTCTTCTTTGATTTCCTGGTTGACCCAAACATTTTTGAGCAGAGTGGTCTTTAGCTTCCAAGTGTTTTAATTTCTTCCAAATTTTTTCTTGTGATTGAGTTCCAGTTTTAAAGCATTATGGTCTGAAAATATGCAGGGAATAATCTCAATCTTTTGGTATCGGTTGAGACCTGATTTGTAACCCAGTATGTGGTCTATTCTGGAGAAAGTTCCTTGTGCACTCAAAAGAATGAGTATTCTGTTGTTTTAGGGTGAAATGTTCTGTATATATCTATGAGGTCCATCTGGTCCAGTGTGTCATTCAAAGCTCTTGTTTCTTTGTTGATTTTCTGCTTAGATGATCTGTCTGTTGTTGAGAGTGAAGTATTGAAGTCTCCTACAATTAATGTATTGTTATCAATATGACTCTTTATTTTGGGTTACAGGTGGCTTATGTAGATGGCTGCTCCCATGTTGGGGGCATAGATATTTACAATTGTTAGGTCTTCTTGTTGGATAGACCCTTTAAGAATGATATAGTGTCCTTCTGTGTCTCTAACTACAGTTTTTAGTTCAAAATATAATTTGTCTGATATTAATAATTGCTACCCCAGCTTTCTTTTGAGGTCCGCTGGCATGGAAGATGGATCTCCATCCCTTCACTTTCAGTCTGGATGTATCTTTAGGTTCAAAAGGAGTGTCTTGTAGACAGCATATGGATGGGTCCTGTCTTTTTATCCAGTCTGCAACCTTGTGCCGTTTTATGGGAGCATTTAGGCCATTCAGGTTGAGAATGATTATTGAAAGATATGAATTTATTGTCATCATGTTGCCTATGAAGACCTCGTTTTTATAGATTGTCCCTGTAAATTTCTTTTCTATATCACTCTTGGGGTCTTTCTCTTTTATAGAATCCCCCTTAATATTTCTTGCAGGGCCGGCTTAGTGGTCACATATTCTTTCAGTTTCTGCTGGTCTTGGAAGCTCTTCGTCTCACCATCCATTCTGAATTGCAGCCTTGCCGAATAAAGTATTCTTGTCTGCATGTTCTTTTCATTTAGTACCTTGAATATGTCTTGCCAGGCCTTTCTGGCTTGCCAGGTCTCTGTGGATAGGTCTGACATTATTCTGATGTTCCTCCCTCTGAACATAAGGAATCTCTTCCCCCTAACTGCCCTTAAGATGGTTTCCTTGGTTCTAAGGTTTGCAAGTTTTACTATTACATGCCGGGATGTTGGCCTGTTTTCCTTGATCTTGGGAGGGGTCCTCTCTGCCTCTAGGACACGAATGTTTGTTTCATTCTCCAGATTAGGGAAGTTCTCTGCTACGATTTGCTCAAATATATCTTCTAGTCCTCTCTCTAAATGTTCCAATTATTCTGACATTGGAATGTTTCATGATGTCACTTATTTCTCTGATTCTATTTTCATGGATTCTGAGTTGTTTTTCCCTGGCCTCCTCTTTTCCCTTTTTATCTATTAAATGGTCTTCCAGGTCACTAATTCATTCTTCTGCCTCACTTACCCTAGCTGTTAGATTATCTAGATTAGATTGGATCTCATTGATAGCATTTTTAAGTTCTGCCAATTCAGCTTTCATTTCTGCCCTTAGAGACTCTATGTTGCCATTAATCAATTTCTCCATTCTAGCTATTGTCTTCACAACTGTTAGCCTGAATTCCTTCTCCAACATCTTGGTTATATCTGAATCCATTGTTAAGTCAGTGGCATAAGTCATAATCTCTGAGTCTTTCCTATTTTGGGGGTTCCTCCTCCTAGTCATTCTGTTGAGGGGTGGTTGAGGGAATGTATAGAATCCAAATTATTGACCACAACCCAAGCAAGATGCACCTGTTTTCTAGGGACCTTAGGGTGCTGGCCTCTTGTCTCCCAACCTGTCTTCTGGGGGAGGGGCCTGCCACACTGTTCTCAGGCAGCACTGTTTGGGCAGAGTTGCCCTGTCCCCTGTGGTGGGGGATGGGCTCAGTGAAAACCAGTTTTTGGGGGCTTTTGTTCTCTGGCAGTTTTCCCTGTCTCTTCCAAGAGTCAGAGCAGAAAAGAACATTTCCAACCCTCTGCCTCAGAGCAAAGAGATTGCAGTCTGTTCTTCAGTGAGCTCTCCAGGCCACACTATCTCCGTTTCTGTCTGTGCTGCTATAAACTGCTGTCCTGGGTTGTGTGCCCCTCTTCAGTGCTCCCAGTCCTCACCTCCAGGTTGGGGTATGTCTCTGCCCTTTGTGCTTCTAAAGCCACTAGCCGCCCCCAGTTCGCCTGGCAGCCCAGCCACTCCAGGGTTCCGTCTGGGGAGCTGCCCTAAAGTCCTTTCCCCACCGCTACCAGTCTGCAAGTCTGTGCCCTGTCACCAGTGTGGGAGGCTATCGTTCACTGATAGCTGATGGCCAGGCTCCCTCCCCTTGCTGTTTATCCTCTGATACCTGCCTGAGGAATCACGGCTCCCCCTTTGTACCTCGAAACCAACTGCCTGTAATATTCTGTTTGTAGAGATCCAGATCTATCTTCTTACATCTCAGGCTTATTTTGTGGGTGTTCAGAGTGGTCTGGTAGACATCCAGCTCAATTCTGGGGCTGGCTGGAATAGAGCACCCTACCCCTCTTCCATCTTTTCCCATTTTGTTAGTTTCATTGACACTTATGATGCTTTCTTCCTACGTATGGATTAATATAAAATAGCAAAATTCTCTTAGGAATTTCATTTTAGTTTTGATTCTGCCTATATATTTTGTTTTGAGGAAGATCATTTTAAGTTCATCTAGTGGAATTTAAAACTAAAAGGAAAGTGTTAAATGCCACTGTATAAAAACCACGAAATAGAACAAGTCAGACCTAGAGCTGCAAGAGGTCAAAAGATAAACACCATCAAATACTGGTCACTTTTTATAAATTGCTGCTTTCCCCCACTAGAAAGCTAAAACTGAGGAAAGTTATTGGCCATGCCATTGACATCATCTTGGTATCATTTGTTTATTTGCTAAAGTAAACATATTTGTAACAAGTTTAAAAACCTTTTCCCACTGTCCTGTGTCACTAAGTGGTGAAAGGAAAACAAAACTTTAAATTAAACAATCTGCCTTTCCCCAGTTTACATAAGGATAAATCATGTCAGATACTCATATTCCCTAGCTCCTTGTATCTTGACCTGGTTACTAATTTAGCAGATTATTAAGGTCAAAGGACCAAAATATCATTTCTTAAAAAAGACTGTTTGTACTTAGTTAGAGGTCATGGTTTCACAATGAGCCTTGTCTACTAAGAAGGACTCCTTATATTTGTTTGAAAAAAGCAGGTTTTTCTTTTCCAACATAAATATGCAAGCATAAGGCTGTTTCCTTTCCCAGGTCCATGGGCGTGTGCATGGGCTCTGTCTGACCAGCATCTTTGTGGTCATCTTGGCATTCCACATGGAGTGACAAGACAGCTGGATTACTAACTAAGCTTCTTAAATGCACTGGGATCAAAGTCGGCCTCACCACAAGGCAAGCAGGAGGGATTACTTTCGGCCAGGCTGGAGGAGAACTGAGGTCTGTGGTACACACACACACACGCCCACACCCACACACGCACACACACACACACACACACACACACAAAGCAAGGATTTTTCCACTTCATGAGACAAATGGGAAAAAAAATATGTTCTGGTTAAGAGTAAAGAGTTTGGTGTCAGAAGACCTGGTTGGGCTTTAAGTCCCAGCTCTGTCTCTTACCACCTGCATCACCTTTGCAACTTATTTAACATCTCCAAACCTCAGTTTCCACAACGTAAAAAAACAAGGATAATAATAGTACTGCCCTTCTAGAATTCTTGTGAAACATAATCGAGACAATACTTCTAAAGTGCTTAGCAGATTGACTATCTCAGAAAAACCTCTCCATGAAATCAGTCAGCAATACTGATTAGAAATATTCCAGGTTTCCCTGATCTATAAACAGCCATGGCCATCATCTTCAGCCTTATAGTCCTTTGTAGCTACAGCTGATGCTCACACACGTCGGCCCCAGTGGGTGCCCCATCCTGATCCAATTCTTTCTGCTCGGGCACTTGGTGCTCCAGGGAGGTTGGATACGAAGTGAACCTCACCTCAACACTAGGGATATTCTTAAGAGTGTGCTTCTAAGGAAGTTGACAACCTAACCCAAATATTTATAATGTTTCTTTTTTTTACATTTTTTATTTAAATTCAATTAATTAACATATAATGTATTATTGGTTTCAGAGGTACAGGCCTATGATTCATCAGTCTTATATAATACCCAGTGCTTTTATCAGAATAAAATGGGCTCCAAATTTCCAATAGATGACTTCAAAATGATTTGGGATGAAACCTGTTTGCCAATTAAAACTTTGTCTTTAGTAGGACCAACAGCAGCTTTATTGTTTCAGCAGCTCTATTAAGTTTATTCTAACTAAATAAAGTTTCTTAAACTGTAATGAATGCATTTTATGAAAGCCTGTTATTATTAGTAGTAGAAATAAAGTACATTTATTGGGTGATAATTATTTACAACAAAACAAGCACTTGATACATATCTAATTTGATCTTCACATTATCCTGAGGTAGGTTCTATGGTTATGCCCTAGTCAGAGGTGAGAAAACTGAGACTTAGAGCATTTAAGAAACAATTCCAAGGTTGCTTATACCCTAAATAGAAGAACCTAATGATTCTGAAGCCCAGGATTTTGGCCACTACACTATACAGTCTGTCTCCATATGATGGGGAAGCAAGGAAATAGTTTCACCCAAGACCAGAGCTACAAAGAGATCATATTCTTTCAAGGCAAAGTCTGCACTATGTATTTAATAATATGAAGAGATTCTACTGTACTTATTATTTTAAAACCAAACACAAGCATGCATTTCCTTACTATATTGAATTTGTATTACAGGAAATCAATAAATCGCCCCAGGATCCCAAATAGCATGATCGCTCATCAATCATTTGGGTGTCAACTGTTTCATCTGTGAGACTCTAAAAAGAGATGTCTTCTTAATCCCCAAATTATAATATTAGCACTGCTAGTTCACCTTCCTCTGAAGCATGAGAGATTAGCTGGTACTAGGATGATGAAATGCCAAGTGGTTTGATGCAACCCATCCTTTCTGAATATCTTAAAACAGGCTTTCAGGCTAAACTCTTGACTGAGTTATATGTCTTCAATACGACTTAAATGACAACACAGAAACATATGAGCTCAATGTTTGCAATGACTTTGCTTCCTTATCAAGCTGCAGTTGAATAACTCACCCCAACAAATTTCCTAAGAAATTCCTGAGAAGCCCGGATATCTGGGTTAGACAGTTCAGTGAAATTTCCCATCATACTCTCTTCTGTAGCAGGTACTTCTTGGTAGAAAAGTTTAGCTCTGGCATAGACCTGCATCTCACCATTGATGACTTGACTTGTTAACGCATACAATTTCACTGCAAATGAAATATTACTAATATTTATTAATATTAATATGACAGGACAAATTAAAACTTATCATATATTGAATTGCTTCTTAGAAGTCTCTGAATTTCTGCTGTGGAGGAAAGGCATAGTCAGAAGATCTGGGTTTGAGTTCTGGTTCAGTGACTTACTCATTATGGAACCTTAGGAAAACTTCTTAACCCCTCCGATTTTCAGGTATCTCATGCATAGTGGCATTTTCATGACTTACTAACTCTATAGTTTAATGAAATTTTAGCTTATTCCTGTATTTTTTAAAAGTTTAACAGCATTTGCTATACTAGAATGAAGAACATCACAAGTTTCATGGTGAGTTTTATCTTTGAGCTCCAAATGTTTTATGAGAATTTAATCATTAGTCCTTACTTCTAATCACAAGGTACATTCAGGGTAGCTATTTTTTTTTTCACCAATTTTTCAAGCAACTCATACTGAACTATCTCTTTGTACCAACATTACAGAAGATGTGCTTGAGCTCTTTCTTCTGAAAATAAAATAATAAAAAAAGATGAAAAGATTTATCGAGCAACTATCTATACCAGCTAGTGTGTTACACACATTCACATATACTATGTCACTTCATTATTTAAGAAACCATATGAGATATTATTTTAAGACATTTATTTTTAAAAAAACATACATTCCAATTTCTGAAGAGTAAATGTGGATGCATGTGGGTTTTTTGTAGACGAAAATGCACCTCTTCAGATATAAAATCTTTTCATTAGAGGACATTCAGGAGGAAATGATAGAGAGTGGATGAAAGGAAGGAATTTCTGTTTCAAGACTGTAGGCTGAATACATGCATTTGTCTTCCTTTTTTCCTCATATTCCCCCCAAATTGTTTTAATAAACTCAACACATAACAGTGAAGAAAATGAGAGGGGAGCCCCTGATGGATTCATGATTTCAACAAATGTCTGGAAGAAAAAAGCAGATGGAACAAAGCTAAAAGATTTTGCAGCCTTGGATAGATGAAAAAGGAAATAAGAGTTAATCAAAAATCTCTCTACAAAGCAACCAGGGAGAAGACAAATGCACCTCCCAAGAGCAACAGGCAGCACAGCTATAATCCTGGGTGTGGGAGTGTCTTCTCTAAAAAAATTGTTTTAACTTAATTGCCTAAGGAGACCTAAAGCAGTTAGTGTTAGGATCCTGGAATACTACTCATTTTACCATATAGATGACTCCAAGCCTCTCATCTGCTCACACAGATCAGAGTATGGTCAGATCTACCTGCACATGTACAGCTCCTTGTCATCTTTTCTATTCAGGAAAGACATATTTAACAGAGGAAACCTTCCCCATTACCTAGAATCATTGAACCTGTCCTTTATTCCTAACTATGG
This sequence comes from Callorhinus ursinus, assembly GCF_003265705.2. Lineage (NCBI taxonomy): Eukaryota > Metazoa > Chordata > Mammalia > Carnivora > Otariidae > Callorhinus > Callorhinus ursinus. The sequence goes on along the minus strand of NW_027397075.1, from coordinate 28,781,586 downwards.
ATAAAAAATGATTTCCAAACACATGGGGGTAAAACAGCAGTCTGAAAGAAAAAGATAGAGATAAAGTATTAGAAATGACCCCAAAGGAAATAGAAATAGTTCAGGAAATGGACGAGAATTTAAAACAAAGCTAAACAGAAAAAATATATCCTTGGAGAGATATGAGAACTGGTGCATCCATAAATCAAAAATAAGATTCCAAGAAAGTGATATTTTGAAGAATAACAAAGAATTCTTAGAAATTAAAGTTTTGATTACCAAAAACTTTGGAATAGAACATTGAATAAATGTGTCAGAACATAATAAAAAGCAGATATGAAAAACTGAGATAAATAGATTAGAGTTATAAAGACAATTCAGGAGGCCCAAACATCAAGCCAATTAGGAATCTCAATAACCAAGTAATGGAAGGAAGAAAATTATTGAAGAAATAATAGAAGAAAATTCCCCAGAGCTGAAAGTGATTGTAGGGTCCAACAAGTACTGAGCAGCATGGATTTAAAATAATAATAATAAAAATAATAATAATAAATTAAGTAAAAGCCACATTTACACAAATCCTTAGGAAATTTCAAAACACAAAGAGTAAGAATCCTAAAAGTAGAAGATCCTAAAGCTATTTAGAACGAAAAAGGTGACTGACCCTCAAGGACGGTTGCCAGATTTAGCAAATAAAAATATGAGACAAGCAATTAGTTTTGAATTTCATATAAACAATAAAGATTTCTTAGTATATGTATACTTGAAATGTTGTATATTGCACAGGGCATACTTATAAAAAAATATTTGTTGATCCTTTTAAATTCAAATTTATCTGGAGTTTTATATTTTATCTGGCAAATATATTCAAAGGACTAGAATCAGGCTTATAACATAGATCTCATCAGAGCAGTGGGTGTTATATGCAACTAATGAATCATTGAATACTACATCAAAAACTAATGGTGTACTATACGGTGGCTAACTGAAAATAATAGAAAAAGAAAGAAGAAAGAAAGAAAGAAAGAAAGAAAGAAAGAAAGAAAGAAAGAAAGAAAGAAAGAAAGAGGAAGAAAGGGAAAGAAAGACTAGAAAACAGGGGCACCTGGCTGGCTCAGTCAGTAGCACATGACTCTTGATCTGGGGATTGTGAGCTCAAGCCCCATATTGGGTGTAGAGATTCCTTAAAAATAAAATCTTTAAGAAAAAAATAAACACTAGAAAACAAAGAAGCAATGTCATCAATATTCTGAGAGAAAATGATTTTGAACCTAAAACTTAATACCCAGTCAAACTGTGAAAGAATATTTACCCACCATGGATTCATTCTTCAGAAGTTTCTTGAAGCTATATTCCAAACCAATAAGGGTTAAAATCAAGAGAAGATATGTGTCAAAAGATAATGAAATTAACCCAGGAATCCAATGAAAAGAAATCCCAAAATGACAGATACTTATCAGATCTAGAAAGAAATCAGTCTTTATTACAACAGAAACTATAGGCTTCAGAAACATAAGTTCATCCAGAAGTAGAATGAATTGGATTCTAGGCAATAGAGTAAGTAAGAATCAAAGAGACGTTAGTGATATTCTAAAGAAGATTTTTTTTTTATCTCAACTGTCACAAATAAAAGACAGGTGAAAGCTCCAAGCAAAATATATAACAGTACAAAAATGTTATGATCAGGATATAAAGCAAATCAAAATATACATAATTTTCAGTAGAAAGAGTATAAGAAAAGAGAATCTATTTAACCTTAACTAGAATCATTTTTCATCAGGTAACACCACAGTTGTGAAATTGGACTAATGCACTGCTTGGCTCTTGATTGAATAACAATTACATAGTCCCAAATTTTGATTCTAAAAGTTGAAAATCCAACAAACACCACTTATAATGTTTCATCATAATACATTCCATCTGTGGAGTTACACCGGTATTTTCCAACTCAAAGACATTGGAGCCAATTTTTGGACCCTTGAATGGTCCTGAGTTTCCTGAAAGGGATATAAGAATCATTTCCAATGTACATTTTCTAGAGACTAACAATATTATATACTATAGCTCCATATATATTAACTGTTATAGATTGTTTTTTAATACAAATCTTTTAAAATTATTAAATATATAGATGCCTTTTTGCCATTTTATACACATATTAACAACTGACTGAGAAAATACATTAAAAGGAGAGTCCTCAGGTTCAAAACATTGGGAACCACTACCCTACACCAATCTCTCTCCCCTAGCACTTAGTAAAGTATTGTGTAAACAGCAGGTGGCTCAATAAATTCTACAGGGATGACAAAAATCAAGTATAGCCATCCCAGTAACACATGAGTGCTCCAAATTCTTCTATATGTCTCAGAAAACCAAGCTAAGAAATCACAGCTCATAGAGTCTTCCCCAAGTTGCATGCTGCCCAGGATCACAAGCAAGCCACAGTCCAGTACTCTCGTTGATCCAACCAAAGCAGCAAAGCAGCCACACTCATCATCACCTGCTTAAGTCAACTAGTTGGTGAAGTCTATTAAAACCCTTAATCTGGAAATGGGAATGGTCCATTATGCCAGCAACATTTAGACCACAAGTGAATGCCAAGCCCAGCAGGGGTCAGACTCAATAGGTAGGTTTTTATGGTTATGGGCTTGAGTTCTCATTTTCACCTAATTGACAGGAGCATTTCACTAAAACGATATATGAGGTGTCATGGCAAGCCCCAGGTTCTCCTTTCTTGATAACTCCTGCAATGGTGCAAGTTGACTCAGATAAGGTAATCAGTCATCAGCCTGTGCTTTTTTATTATAGAAATACATCTAGCATCTCATTCTTGTAGGATTGCAATGCCTCTGTGAAATTTGGGGTAGTCTAAGACAGAGTTCTTGATAGAGTTCTAGTCATTCTTGATATAATATGGTACTTATGTCTTGTCCTACATTATGGGCTGAACTCCCAAGACACTTGCAATGGTTTACTTGTTACAAAAAGGAAAGTAGTACACAAGTTGATTTGCCCTGAAGAAGAATTTGGATCTTGTGAACTCTCTAAGGAAAATTTTGTTAAAAGCTAAGCACTTATGTCTGCTGAGTATCTTCTTGTCTTTTTGTTTCCATTTCCTTCCTTTTTTGTATTTCTAAATGGTTGGTTGAGGTCATTTTACACTTCGTTTCAGATGTTAAAACTGTTTGTCAACTGAAAAGTGATCTGAGAGGATAGGTAGGTTAAGTTTAGACATTTAGTTTGAAATGATTTGAGATAGGATATTAGATCATGTTAGCCTTTTATTTATTATTTTTTTAAAAAGCCCAATTAGGAGATGGCTTTATGAAGGGTAAGACCTTCCATAAAAGAGATTTGCAAATGAGCACTTCCCAATTTAGCCATTAAAGAATTAATGGTAAAAATGGAAAGAAGGATGGAAGGAAGGAAGGAAAGAAAGAAGGGAGGGAGGGAGGGAGAAAGTATCTAGGTACCATGGAATATTATTCAACCAATAAAAAGAAGGAAATCCTTCATTTATGACAACATAGATGGACCCTGAGGGCATTATGCTAAGTGATATAAGTTAAACAGGGAAAGATAAACACCTTATATGTGGAATCATAAAAAAAGTGAACTCATTTCTTTTTTTTTCACTAGCAGGGGAGAGTGGGAAGTAAGACTTTATCAGTGTTTCTGGTGGAATCCAAAGGTCTGGTGTGTCATAATACTAGAATACTTGTCATTATCAAGTCTTGGAATTGCCCTGAGGGGCCCTCTAAGTTTGATTTGCTCCCTGAATGCTTTAGGTGTCTGGTGTTTTTTATCTCTAAAATAATGCACTACCTACCCTGAAAGTTTTAGAGGGCTTCTTCTTTTTCAGCTGAGGGCTAATTCAGTTGTTCCTAATTCTTTCCAGGTTTGAACACAAATGAGGTGACCAAAGGGAGGGCAGGAGAGACAGCACACTTTCCCCACTTCAGCAAGGATCTACCACCACACGTCACATTCCCTACCCACTTGGCTGAACGTCTTCCCAACTCTCTATTCCTACTTGAGCATTCCACCTCACCTATTATGAAATTTTAGAAGTCTAGAAGTCAGGCCAAGATAGTAGGGACAGATTTCTCATGGGGAGATTTGCATCGGAAGAGTCAGACACTGATTCAGCAGTCACCCACATGTCCTGTGCACCTCTGCTGCATCCTGTGGGGGTCTCTATCACTCTATTTCTATATTCCACAAAAAATCTCTCTGTAGGTCTCTCTCCTACACTGAATTATTCAGGATAAGGCTGTATCTTACTTGTTTTTGCAACCCAGCACTTACCATTATCTCAACACATAGTTGGCCTCTTTCCACAAACTAAAAGAATATTGTCTCACTTTTTGTTCTTTTAATAGCATACAAGTTCAACAAAGTAGAGAGTGGCTAGAGGGAAAAGCTGACATAAGTGACACAAGTTACACTTTTCAAATAGTTTATAAGATATCTATCCTAACTAGGCATACCCATATAATAAAAAAATAGTAACTACCATTGATCAAACATGGATGTATGCACTACCAATGCTTAGTGTTCATATCTAACAGAATAGGTAAGATGTATGTTATTACTATGGAAGAACACAAGACAGCAAGAGGTTACCTAAATTACCCAAGATCGAGTAGCTAGTGAGGACACAACTGGAATTTAAACCCAGGTCTATTTAAATCCAAAACCCATATCTCATCCTTCTCATACCATGTGTGTATCTAAAAGCCTGCTAAATAAAAAAGGAAGTTATCTGGTTCTCCACTTCTTTAAACCAAAATAATCTTGCAGCATCTGCATTGCAAAAGTAATGGCAAACGGGGGAAAGAGCAAGATGGCAGAGGAGTAGGAGACCTAAATTTCATCTGGTCCCAGGAATTCAGCTAGATAGGGATCAAATCATTCTGAACACCTACAAACTCAACAGGAGATCAAAGAAAAGAATAGCAACAACTCTCTGAACAGAAAAGCGGCCACTTTCTGGGAGGTAGGGCATGAGGAGAAGTGACTCTGAGGTGATATTTGGGAGGCTAGATGGCGGGGGGAGAGGACCTCCATCAGCTGCTTCTGGCAAATGATAGAGAGCGGAGCACAAAATTGGAACTTTTAGAAGTCAGCTCTGCTGAGGGACGTCGCTCCAGTGGCTAAGCAGAGGGTGGAACCCTCACTGGGACAGTGTGGTCTCAGGACCTTTGGGGTCACAAAAAGTCAGGGGTGCCTGAGAGTGGCAGAACTCCCAGGTATTGGAGCGGGGAAGCCGGCTGCAAAGATGAAGCCAAGGAGCAGGCTCTCACCTCGGGGTTGCCATAAACCATGATCTGCGGCACAGTCAGGCCTCTGCTCTTCCAGCAGGGACCCAACAAGCGGCAAATCTGGAGAGACTCCCCTTCCACCCCTGGGAGGAGCAGTGCTAGTGCACCACAGGGATCTGCTGGGTTTGGAGACTCTACACAGGGTCGGGTGCCAGAGATAGAAATGCTTGGTCACAGGCCGGGTGAGCATGGAGTGTGGCCGGAGACCGGGGAGATGGGAGTGATTGATTGCTTTTCTCTGGGGGCTCACTGAGGAGCAGGGCCCAAGTTCTCGGCTCCTCCAGGATGGAGATTGGGAGGCCGCCATTTTCACTCTCGTCCTTCAATGCTGTAAGGAAAGCTTGCAGGGAACAAAAGCTAAGGAGAGCAAAACCAAGCAGATTACTTAGCCCGGACCAGCAAGGGCAGGGCAATTCCGCCTCCAGCAAAGACATCTGAGAACCACGGCAACAGGCCCCTCCCCCAGAAGATCAGCAAGAACAGCCAGCCAAGACCAAGTTTACTGAGCAATGAGAATGGCAGAATTCCAGCGCTAGGGGAATACTGCACATAGAATTCATTTCTTTTTTCCTATGATTCTTTAGTCTTTCAAAGTTAAATTTTTTTTAACTTTCCTTTTCTTTTTTTTGAATTTTTCTTTTTCCCTTTTTCAACCAACATCTTATCAATCCCTTTTTTAAAAAATCTTTTTTATTTTTCATATTTACAGTCATATTCTATCCCTTCATAGTAGTTACCCTTATTTTTGGTATATATATAAGTTGTTCTCTCTTTAAAATTTTGGGATAGTTTCTTCTAACAGACCAAAATATACCCTAAATCTCTAGTCTATGGCTTTATTCTAGTCTCCCGCCAGATCACATTCTTTCCCTCTTTTTTTTAATTCCTCTTCTTTTGTCAACCAACTTCTTATCTTATCAATTCCTTTTATAAAATCTTTTATAATTTTCATCTTTACAGTCACATTCCATCCCTTCATCGTACTTACCCTTATTTTTGAACATACATAAGTTTTCCTTTCTTTAAAATTTGGGAGGCACTTTTCTTCTAAGAGACCAAAATATGCCCAAAATCTAGTGTGTGGCACTGATCTATGCAACAGCCTGATCATATTTGATCATATTCTGGTGTTTGTTTGTTTGTTTGTTTGTTTTCTTTTTTCTTTCCTTCCCTTTCTTTTCTCCTGGTTTCGGGTCTCTTCTGATTTGTTTAGTGTATATTTTTCTGAGGTTGTTGTTACCCTGTTAGCATTTTGTTCTCTCATTCATCTATTCCCCTCTGGACAAAATGACAAGACAGAAAAAAGTCACCTCAACGAAAAGAACAAGAGGCAGTACCAACTGCCAGGGACCTAATCAATATGGACATTAATCTTACTAATGTAAGATGTCAAAACTAGAGTTCAGAATGACGATTTTAAAGATACTAGCTGGGCTTGAAAAAAGCATGGAAGATATTAGAGAACCCATTTCTGGAGAAATAAAAGAACTAAAATCTAACCAAGTCGAAATCAAAAAAGCTATTAATGAGGTGCAATCAAAAAGGGAGGCTCTAACTGTTAGGATAAATGTGGCAGAAGAGAGAATTAGTGATATAGAAGACCAAATGGTGGAAAATAAAGAAGCTGAGAAAAGGAGAGCTGAACAACTACTGGATCACGAGGGCAGAATTTGAGAGATAAGTGATATCATAAGATGAAACAATATTAGAATAATTGGGATCCCAGAAGAAGAAGGGAGGGGCAGAAGGTATATTGGAGCAAATTATAGCAGAGAACGTACCTAATTTGGGGAAGGAAACAGGCATCAAAATCCAGGAGGCACAGAGAAACCCCCTCAAAATCAATAAAATTAGGTCAGCACCCCGAAATCTAATAGTAAAACTATGAGTCTCAGAGACAGAGAGAAAATCCTGAAAGCAGGCCAGGACAAGAGATCTGTAACCTACAATGGTAGAAACATTAGATTGACAACAGACTTATCCACAGAGACCTGGTAGGCTAGAAGGGCTACCATGATATATTCAGAGCACTAAATGAGAAAAATATGCAGCCAAGAATACTATATCCAGCTAGGCTGTCATTGAAAATAGAGGGAGAGATAAAAATCTTCCAGGAGAAACAAAATTAAAGGAATTTGCAAATACAAAACCAGCCCTACCAGAAATATTGAAAGGGGTCCTCTAAGCAAAGAGAGAGCCTAAAAGTAACATAGACCTGAAAGGAGCACAGACAGTATACAGTAACAGTCACCTGACAGGCAATACAATGGCACTAAATTCATATCTTTCAATAGTTACCCTGAATGTAAATGGGCTAAATGCCCCAATCAAAATACACAGGCTATCAGGTTGGATTAAAAACAAGACCCATCGATATGCTGTCTGCAAGAGACTCATTTTAGACCCAAAGACACCCCCAGATTGAAAGTGAGGGGGTGGAAAACCATTTACCATGCTAATGGACACCAAAAGAAAGCTGGGGTGGCAATCCTTATATCAGACAAATTAGATTTTAAACCAAAGACTGTAATAAGAGATGAAGAAGGACACTATATCCTACTTAAAGTGTCTCTCCAACAAGAAGATCTAACAATTGTAAATATCTATGCCCCGAACATGGGAGCAGCCAATTACATAAGGCAATTAATAACAAAGGCAAAGAAACACATCGACAATAATACAATAATAGTGGGGGACTTTAACATCCCCCTCACTGAAATGGACAGATCATCTAAGCAAAAGATCAACAAGGAAATAAAAACTTTAAACAACACACTGGACCGAATGGACTTCACAGATATATTCAGAACATTCCATCCCAAAGCAACAGAATACACATTCTTCTCTAGTGCCCATGGAACATTATCCAAAATAGATCACATCTTAGGTCTCAAATCAGGTCTCAACTGGTACCAAAAGATTGGGATCAGTCCCTGCATATTTTCAGACCACAGTGCTTTAAAACTAGAACTCAATTACAAGAGGAAAGTCAGAAAGAACTCAAATACATGGAGGCTAAAGAGCATCCTACTAAAGAATGAATGGGTCAACCAGGAAATTAAAGAAGAATTAAAAAAAATTCATGAAAAACAATGAAATGAAAACACAACTGTTCAAAATCTTTGGGATGCTGCAAAGGCAGTCCTGAGAGGAAAGTATATAGCAATCCAAGCCTTTCTCAAGAAACAAGAAAGGTCTCAAATACACAACCTAACCTTACACCTAAAGGAGCTGGAGAAAGAACAGCAAATAAAGCCTAAACCCCGCAGGAGAAGAGAAATTATAAAAATCAAGCAGAAATCCATGAAATAGAAACCAAAAGAACAGGAGAACAGATCAACGAAACTAGGAGCTGGTTCTCTGAAAGAATTCACAAGATTGATAAACCCCTGGCCAGACTGATCAAAAAGAAAAGAGAAATGACCCAACTCAACAAAATCATGAATGAAAGAGGAGAGATCACAACCAACACCAAAGAAATACAAACAATTATAAGAACATATTATGAGTAACTCTATGCCAGCAAATTAGATAATCTGGAAGAAATAGATGAATTCCTAGAGATGTATCAACTACCAAAACTGAACCAGGAAGAAATAGAAAACCTGAACAGACCTATAACCACTAAGGAAATTGAAGCAGTCATCAAAAATCTCCCAACAAACAAAAGCCCAGGGCCAGATGGCTTCTCAGGGGAATTCTACCAAACATTTCAAGAAGAATTAATACCTATTCTCCTGAAACTGTTCCAAAAAATAGAAATGGAAGGAAAACGTCCAAACTCCTTTTATGAGGCCACCATTACCTTGATCCCAAAACCAGATAAAGACCCCATTCAAAAGGAGAATTATAGACCAATATCCTTGATGAACATGGATGCAAAACTTCTCACCAAAATACTAGCCAATAGGATCCAAAAGTACATTAAAAGGATTATTCACCATGACCAAGTGGGATTTATCCCTGGGCTGCAAGGTTGGTTCCACATCCGCAAATCAATCCATGTGCTACAATACATTAATAAAAGAAAGAACAAGAACCATATATCCTCTCAATAGATGCAGAAAAAGCATTTGACAAAGTACAACATCCTTTCTTGATCAAAACTCTTCAGAGTAGAGGTATAGAGGGTACATACCTCAAGATCATAAAAGCCATCTATGAAAAATCCACAGCAAATATCATTATCAATGGGGGAAAACTGAGCACTTTCCCCCTCAGGTCAGGAACACAGCTAGGATGTCCACTATCACCACTGCTATTCAACATAGTATTAGGAGTCCTAGTCACAGCAATCAGACAACAAAAAGAAATCAAAGCCATCCAAATTGGCAAAGAAGAAGTCAAACTCTCACTCTTGGCAGATGATATGACACTTTGTGTGGAAAACCCAAAAGACTCCACCCCAAAACTGCTAGAACTCATACAGGAATTCAGTAAGTGGCAGGATATAAAATCAATGCACAGAAATCAGTGGCATTCTTATATGCCAAAAACAAGACAGAAGAAAGAGAAATTATGGAGTCGATCCCATTTACAATTGCATGCAAAACCATAAGATACCTAGGAGTAAATCTCATGAAAGAGGCAAAGAATCTGTACTCAGAAAACTCATGAAAGAAATTGAGGAAGACACAAAGAAATGGAAAAATGTTCCATGTTCATGGATTGGAAGAACACATATTGTGAAGATGCCAATGCTATCTAGAGCAATCTACACATTCAAAGCAATCCTATCAAAATACCATCCACTTTTTTCAAAGAAATGGAACAAAGAATCCTAAAACTTGTATGGAACCAGAAAAGACCCCAAATAGCTAGTGGAATGTTGAAAAAGAAAAGAAAAGCTGGCGGCATCACAGTTCTGGACTTCCAGCTCTTTTACAAAGCTGTCATCATCAAGACAGTATGGTACTGGCACAAAAACAGACACTTAGATCAGTGGAACAGATTAGAGAGCCCAGAAGTGGACCCTCAACTCTATGGTCAACTAATCTTCGAAAAAGCAGGAAAGAATGTCCAATGGAAAAAAGACAGTCTCTTCAACAAATGGTACTGGGAAAATTGGACAGCCCCATGCAGAAGAATGAAACTGGACCATTTCCTTACACCACACACACAAAAAGAGACTCAAAATAGTTGAAAGACCTAAATGTGAGATAGGAGTCCATCAAAATCCTAAAGGAGAACACAGGCAGCAACCTCTTCGACCTCAGCCACAGCAATTTCTTCCTAGAAACATCACCAAAGGCAAGGGAAGGAAGGGCAAAAGTGAACTATTGGGACTTCATCAAGATAAGAAGCTTTTGCACAGCAAAAGAAACAGTCCACAAAACCAAAAGACAACCGACAGAATGGGAGAAGATCTTTGCCAATGACAGATCAGATAAAGGGCTAGTATCCAAAATCTATAAAGAACTTATGAAACTCAACACCCAAAGAACAAATGATCCAATCAAGAAATGGGCAGAAGACAGGAACAGACATTTTTCCAAAGAAGACATCCAAATGGCCAAAAGACACATGAAAAAAGTGCTCAACATCACTCGGGATCAGGGAAATCCAAATCAAAACCTCAATGAGATATCACCTCACACCAGTCAGAATGGCTAGAATTAACAAGTCAGGAAATGACAGATGTTGGCAGGGATGCGGAGAAAGGGGAACCGTCCTACACGGTTGGTGGGAATGCAAGCTGGTGCAGCCACTCTGGAAAACAGTATGGAGGTTCCTCAAAAAGTTGAAAATAGAGTTACCCTATGACCCAGCAACTGCACTACTGGATATTTACTCCAAAGATACAAATGTAGGGACCCAAAGGGGTACGTGTACCCCGATGTTTATAGCAGCAATGTCCACAATAGCCAAACTATGGAAAGAGCCAAGATGTCCATTGACAGATGAATGGATAAAGAAGATGTGGTATATATTTACAATAGAATATTATGAAGCCATCAAAAGGAATGAAATCTTGCCATTTGCAATGACGCGGATGGAACTGGAGGGTGTTATGCTGAGCGAAATTAGTCAATCAGAGAAAGAAACGTATCATATGACCTCACTGATATGAGGAATTCTTAATCTCAGGAAACAAACTGAGGGTGATAGACATTGGGGAGGGTATGTGCTATGGTGAGTGCTGTGAATTGTGTAAGACTGTTGAATCACAGCCCTGTACCTCTGAAACAAATAATACATTGTACGTTAAAAAAAGAAGAAGAAGATAGCAGGAAGGGGAAAATGAAGGGGGGGAAATCGGAGGGGAGACAAACCATGAGAGACTATGGACTCTGAGAAACAAACTGAGGGTTCCAGAGGGGTTGGCGGATGGGTTAGCCTGGTGATGGGTATTAAAGAGGGCACGTACTGCATGGAGCACTGTGTGTTATATGCAAACAGTGAATCATGGAACACTACATCAAAGACTAATGATGTAATGTATGGTGATTAACATAAGATAATAATTTAAAACAGCAAACGTTTGAACAATGTATCACTCTTCAATGAGTTGTGCAGCCATGCCTCCACAGGGCATCAATTTCAAAAATGCCAATGGTTATATGCTGAGTTTTATTTGACAGTCCCACATGTCTTATGGGAAGTGTTTCTATTAACTCTGGCTTTTAATTGTGATGGCAAAGAGGTGACCATTGTTATCAATTTCCTCCTTAGGAACTTATTCCAGGTGAAAGAAAGAGGTAAGTGAAGGATGTGCACTAAAAATTGGTGGGTACCTCCCAGGCACCAGGCATTATACTAAGCACTTTCATATTATCTCTTCACATTATCTCTTTCAATCCTCACAATAATAACACAAAACTTGGGTTATATTCACCATTTTGCAGATGAGTGGTGAGAGACTCAGAAAGATTTAGTAACTTAATATCACATAGAAATGAAGTGTCATAGCCATGTCCTACCCCATCCCTATTCTGCTAAACTCTCTGGAACCACTGTTCTAAATGTGAAGTAAGACTAAGCCTTTAACAATGTACAGGAGTAATAGACTCTTAGTCAGCATATGATTAACAAATAGTCATTGACTTCTATGTACTCGGAAATACACTGTGGATAAGCGTTAGAGGATTACTGAGTGGTTAACTTATAGAAACATCTCCATTGGGCCTTAAATAAGCCCCCTTGAGCACTGGTATACAAACTGGAGATGTATACAATTTTTTTCCTATTTATTTCCTATTTGATCGCAAACAGCCACCTTTGGAAAAATCATTCACTCCAAACCCCCAAGTGCACTTTTGCTGGTATAACTAGATGACGTGAACCTACTCACCGGCCTGCCTATCTTGTTGATTATCTCAGTACAAAGCCAATGCTCTTCATAGACTAGATTTTATGTTCCTGTCAAAAAAAAACGTGGTAAAACTTAAATTGCTGCCTACATAACTCAAGTTGCCATTTTCACTGGGAGGCAACCTGATTTTGAGGCTCAAAAAAGGCAGACTCTGGAGTCAGTCTGCCTGGGTTCTAACCCTGCTCCCCCACTCACAGCCACGTGACATTCAGTAGGTTACTTAACTCCAGGGCACATCAGTCCCTTGTATATAAGGTGCGGAAAAAAACAGTACCACCTAATAGGCACACTGTCAGGAGTCCCTGAGATAGTAACATGCAAACCACTGAGAACAGTAACAGGCTTGCTCCCATTTCTTCCTGAACAGGTGTTGTATTTGGTGGCATAGCTAAGCCTTCATTGGAGATTTGCAGTATGTGTGCTCTTGCTTCTCCACAAATTTCTGAAGCTAGCCATGGCTATTCCAGCAAATGTCCCCATGACTGAATGTCCCTGCATAGTGTGCTTGTGGGACTGGCTACCTAATGCAGGGAGTTGGAAGGAGGAAGGCAGGAAAGAGGGAATCAAAGAATTACCTGAAACAATAAACTCTCTGTGCGGACCCTACACTATCCATTCCCTAACCTTTCAAAAGTAGGGCTTTATTTTCATTTCTATGAAGTTTTGAAATCATCAAAAAGGAGGGGAAACCAATTCCAAAACACTTGAGTGGAGCTGGGGAGGGCTCCACTGGCTAAGTTTTCATTTCAAACTGAAAAGCTTACTATCCCCTGCTACCTGAAAAGTCCCATACAGCGAGCTAAGCCTATTGTCTTTGGTAATGCCTGTTCTAGAGAAGACCACATGGTAACATTAAAAGAGGCCTGGCTCTGAGGAAGGAAAAGAAAAAACTCATCCTTATTGAGCATTGACTATTTACTATATACATATGCTTTCAATTGCCCTGAGGAAAATGATAGTCAGAGACTTTAGTAACTTGCAGTGGTGACTTTCTCTATCAGTAGCAGTATCAGGATTTGAACTCAAGACTTTAGTGATCTGCATTTATTACTAAGGGGGCATTTAATCTGCTGTGAACAGATACTGAGTTCTTTCTATGTGCCAGGAACCATGGTAAATGCTAAATTCTATAGATATAGAAGAGGATGAGATAAATGAGTCATGGGAACTAGATTCCCATCAGGGAACTAATAGAGGTACATGCATTCCACAAATAGAACTTATAAATCTCCTAGGGGCAAAACCCAAGGGTTAAGCAAGATAATCAAGGGTTTGCGGAAGACTTGTGATTGGATAAAAGTCATACTGGCGGATGAGACACATGTGTTGGTTCCTTTCTGCACCTGCAAGTAGCTTATGGTCTCCTGGAGAGGCTTTAGCTTCTGCCATGAGAAGAAAACACTGCAAAAAAGCTGAGTTTTCACAAAGTTGACAGCCTGCCTTTCCTGTTGCCTCCATTTCCAGTTTATAAAATTCTGAAGAACAGAGACTGTGTTTTATTGTTTGAATCTTCTCCAATACACCAAACAGCGTTTTGCACGACAGAGCTCTCTAAATGTCTCTTACACTAAATTGAATTGATCAGAAATGTCCAGTGTTTCTATCTCTAAAATGCAATGTTTTCCCCCCAGCAGAAACATTTGCCAGTGACCAGATATACATATACTCCCTTACATTGCTCAGCATCCTTGCAGTTTGACAGGGCCATATAACTGGTTCTGGGCAATGGTATCTAAATACTTGTAATGTATGTCCCTCTGGGACGAAATATTTCCGGGCTAAAAGGCAAAACTTTAGCTCCTATCTTTCCTTACCATGGTGACTAGCAGTGTCCCAGAGGGTGGAGCCTTTATCATCCTAGATCCCTGAATGCCTATGTGGAACACAGCCCCCCTCCCCCATAATGCGTGTTGAAATGATACAGCAAAAACATAAAATAAACTTTTATATGCTCAGCCATTGGGATTTTAGGGTTAGTTTGTTATTGCAGGATAGCATAGTCCATACAGACTAATATAGCCCCTGATTGCTAAAATCAGTGAGATACTGTGGATAGGCTACCTCTGTTACTCTCAGGGGAAACCAATTCCTGGGCTGAATTATCAGAGTCAGAGAAAATAAGCAGTACCTATTTATGGAAAATGGACTATGTAAAATGGAGTCACGTTTGGCTTAGAAATGGACTAAGGGTTTTCAAACAGTATTAATGGAAACCGATGGGTGTTACAGAAGTGCCTCAGGAGCCACTGGTGAGGCTGGGATAGAGCAGGGAACACACCCTGTCCCCAACCCTAAGCAGAAAATTTTCACTTTTTCCTGTTTTACACTGGGCTTCCGTGGAAGACTTTGTCAAAACGTTTGTTTTTTTTAATAATTTTTTAAAGATTGGAAATCACTGATAAACCATCAGCACACTTACAGAGGAGAAAAATTAATATAATCAGAATGACTCTACTGATCAGAAAAAAGGGATTGAGACCAAAAATAAATTATAGTCTCCTTTTCCCCAATTAATTTTCACCTGATTTTCAGAAGATACTGTTTTATTCTTCCTTTTTAATTCATCTTCTGCTACTTTCAGAGTTGAGTTCCTTTTTCTCTCTAGTAATTATTTTTAAAATTTGGCAGCCATCTGCCCCTTAGTGAGTATCTTAGTCATTGTAATTGATATCTTTCTCCAGTCTACTGTAGCTAAGGCCACCAAGCTACTGTTATTGAGATGCAACACACAAGACTCTCAAGAGTGTCTCTAGAAAAGCAGTGCTTTGCTAGTGTGTGGAGCAACCAAAACGTTCTCACCTTCCAAATGGACTGCTCTAGTTTTCCCATTTGGATACAAATGAGACGCATAATACATCCTAAAAGAATTACTTATGGGCAATGTGATCTACCGGAAAAAGCTCTTGTCTTGATTCTTGCTTTGATATCTAAATGAGATCTGTCTAGATAAGATCTCATCATCTCTAAATTTTCTTTTCCCCATTTGAAAAAGTAAGATGGGGGGTGACGGTGCGAAGGTGGGAGTAGAAAAATAGTGATACTTATCCTCTCCATCCCTAATGTAGCTGTGAGGATCAAATAAAATCATAAATAAGGAAATTTTTAAAGAAGCATTGCATAAATATGAGATGAAAGCATTGTATGTATAGATTTAAAGATCCCTTCAGAAATGCGTTTATACAAAGAAAATCTGGTAGGCTTCTAGCAACTAGTTTCTTGAATGCAGTACAAAGAGTTACATAGCTCCTATGATGTCTACAAATGCTGGCCACATCAAGTGCACAATGGGGCTTAAGAAAAGAGACTGGGGGTCATACATACTGGTCCTGCTTTCATTGGGGGGGAAATATAAATCAAAGGGGGACACTTCACTCTTTAATCACAAGTTATTTCCTCTTCAGTGCTGTTAAGAGTTCCTTGAAGTAACCCCTTTCACAGAGGCTGAGAAAAGTAGTGTAGACAAACCCGATAAGCTTTTTATAGCCCTATTGTCTAATTCCCTGAAAACTAGAGGAAATAGGGAAAAGGGAGCCAGACCACTGCCCCAGGTTTTTTTCTTAATATTCAAAGAACAGACTAAAATCTGCTCCTTTTCGGCTCTCTATTACTGTGACTCAGGAAAACCAGAAAGGATTGTGTGGAGTGTGGGCTCATGTACACACACACACACACACACACACACACACACACACACACAGAACAAGGACACCTTATCGTTTAGTCTTTCTTTTTAACTCTTAGTTGCCATACTACCACATTAATACTCTCATCTTTGAGTTACCTAATTTGCCCCCCTTCTCAATTTTGGCAAATATTAAAAATGTCCTTCAAAAATCAGGAAATGAATTTCTGTAAGCCTGGTACTCAGGCCAACCAACACCCAGGGAAGCAAATCACAGTTCCTGAGTGTGCATGGGAATCCCAAAATAGAGGCCTGACTTGCCAGGCAGCACCTCATCTTTGCACCCTGCAAGAAAGAGTGCCATTGAAACATTTAAGCCCCCTGACACTGGTTGTGGGTTCTTCTTATCTGAAAAGTGTCCTTGTTCTAAGGACAAGAACTCTTGCAGAGGTCCCACGACTTCACACAGTCCCCCTTTCTTGTCCCTTATCTAGTAGTTCTGACTCACTTACCCAGGGGAATTTTTTCCAGCAGGTAGCGATAACTCTGAAAGAAGTCACTGCGAATGGCTTTGTGAAGGATAAAGGACATGCTGTGTCGACAGAGTTCATCATCGGTCCTCTGCCAGCGGGATCTAAAGGCAAAATGGGCTCCCAGGTGAGCCATGGTGAAGGGGGATGATAATTATTCCTACAGAGAAAGGAAGCTTGCCTGGCTGTTTCTTTGAATTAGCCCTCTCTTCCTACACGAACTTGAGACTGTCATTTTAAACCAGCCCCTGTCCATCTGTATCAAGAGAGGCTGTCATGGGGCGTGGGGGAGGGGCAGCATGCGCGGGAGGTCAAGCTCCTGGCACGTCCCCCCTGTCTGACTGCTTGGGCGACACCACTCCAAGTCAGCAGGTGCTAAGTAAAGATGAAAACAGGCTGAGTGTGATCCTGCTTCATCCAGGAAAAAGCAGCATGCCTTCTTTAGCTGCCACTTCAAACAGGGGGGAGCACAACCCACTAACACCCTGACTATTCGTTTTAATTTGATTCCTAAATTGGAATAGCTCAATTTCCATTTCAAAGCATGGGGAATATTTCGCAGGAGATCCTGTTTCCTGATTTCCATCACGTCTCCTGGAACGCAGAATCCTCAAGTTACAAGGACCCTTCTAAGTCATCCTAGCCAACCATGCTCCTCTCATCAGTGCAATCTTGCCCAAATCATGTCATAAGGGTGGATATGTGTTTCCCATTTCTAAGGGTTCTTCAAGAGACACAACTGTATGAAAGCCTGTTTTGATGTTAAATACCCATCTCTGCCAGCAAACCAAACCCTTCCATCTAGCTTGCTCTAAACAACACCTCATCCTGTAAGCCTGTTTCTTCTTCTCTCTCTATCATGGGGATGATTTTCCTCATAAGTACTCACTTGGTTTCTGTACTTCTGATCATTCCTCTGGGTCCATTCTCCACTCTTCCCACATACTGTGTATCCCCGAGGCTGACCTGTGTTGACAACACCAGTGGACTCCCTTGCCTTCTTGGTTCTAGTTGAGTTCAGCCAATGGGTAGTGAAAGCAAGAGACTGGAGGAGAGTGAGCTGATATATTTATTTCCCCTGGCCCTTTCCCTGTGGAGATGCCATAGGCTGACTGCTTCCTTTGGTGGAAAGTCACAGCTCCTGCCCAGCGTCTTCTCATACAGATATCTTGTCCTACTTCTGATAACTGCTCCCTCCTTTACTGTTTCAGCCCTTGGGGTAGTGATGTGTCAGGCTGTTCCAAACCCTGGAGTAATGCCCTATTCCTTGCAATTTTGCTATACTTACCTACACCTTTGTAAATAGTCCCTTTATTAAACTGGCTCAAACTCTCAACTTGCAAATGCCATTTGTTTCTTATAGGAAACATGACTACCATTTTATCCCCCTAATGTCCTTAACAGGAAAGTCCATAAGAACTCAATACTCTATTGGACCCATATCATGTGTGACTCCAGACCACCCACCAACTCCAAATGTAGACACACAAACACAGATGCATCAATGCATACAATATGGTAGGCAGCATCTAAGATGGCCCCTAAAGATCCCCTTCTCCTGCTTGATATTCACACATTTGCATCATCCTCTTTCTTAAAAGTGGGGTAGACTTACTGACTCACTTCTAAAGAATAAAATATGGCAGACATGACAGGATGTCACTTCTAAGATCAGGATATAAAAAGACTATCTTGGACTTTTTTTTTTTTCCTCTGTTGCTTGCTTGCTCTGAGGGAAGCCAGTGCCTGTTGGGAGCTGCCCTATGGAGAGGCCCTCCGTACAGCAGGCCTGGAGTGCAACAGGAGGAACTAGATTCTACCAACAATACTGAGTGAGCTTGGAAGAAGATCTTCCCCCAGCCAACTTGGCAAAAATCCCTGAGCCAACTAAGCTATGCCCAAGTTACTGACCTATGGAAATAAATGTCTCTTCTTTTAAGCACCTAATTTTGGGATAATTTGTTTCAACACAACAATAGATAGCTAATTCACACATCATCAGTGGAAGTTTTCTAAGATGTGGAATCTAACCATGATCTTTCTTTATGTTTAATTTACATGTTAATTTTACTGGACAAGGAAGTAAGGATTCCATTTGCTTGACTCTGACTTATTTTCCTTTATTTTCCTAAGCTTCTATTTTCTCATTTCCCCTCAATCCACCTCAAGGGGCAGCCATTCAATTTTGAAGAAATTGTCCCCATCCCTGGCTTCAGGAATTGCCCAAATTGCAATCTGAGTTATCCATTTTCCCCTTGCTGCAGCGTGTGGATCATGGAGGGGTACAACATCCCATCCTGAGCCAATCAATACACAGTGTTCTCCCAGGTCCCATTTTCAGTTGGAAGCTGATACATTATCTAAATCTATTGTTTTTAATGCCAGCTTCGGTTGGCATTGCTGGCAACATGGAGTCTCATCTAACACAAATACCATCCTGCCTCATTTGTACTCAGTTCTCATGAAGATGGATATAAAGTAGATGATACCAAACAGAACAGGGAAACAAAGTGAGCATTTCATGGTGTTAAGAAGAAAAGTTCTTAACTGAAGCAGCTTTGTCTAAGATAGAAGCTCATTTCTACCACTTACATACTGAACAACCTTGATGAATTCTTAGTCTCTGAGCCTCACTTCCCTCTTCTGTAATAGGAGTATAATGATAATAGTATATATGTCATATAATCATTGTGAGAACCAAATATACTCCATGTAAAAAAAAAAAAAAAAAGCACCCTGGTTGTCACACAATATATGTTCAATAAGTGCTAGGTATTATCATTATGATCTTTGGAAGAAAGTTGGTAAGTTATAGGTTTTGAAAATACTTTGTCTATATGGCTCTTCTTGGGTTATTTTCAATGTGACACTGCCTCTTACCTTGAAATTTCACCACCTACCCAGGACATTATTTGTACAGGATGCATTTCCAAGTTGAAAAGAAAATAAATCCAAATGAAAGGTGCCATTAGAGCTCAGTCATCTATTCTTCAGAATTTTCTATTGCTATAGGGAAAACTAAGCAGCAGCAGAAGAAAACTAAGGGATCTTCCTTTGTTACTTGCTTTTGCCAATACATCTAATAGGAGGCAGGTTCTTAACCTCAACATCAGTGACGTTTTGATGGCCTTTGATATGCTGAAAAGGTTGGGATATTTGGTCCTAGGAAAGAGACTGGCAGTCACTGACCTCAGCTACCCAGTATTCTTCATTTGGCAATGGATATTGGCAAGTTTCTCTGTTTTTACATAAAAAATTAATTTCTTTCACTATAAAATGGACATTAATTATTTGTGTTTGGAGAAGGATTATTAAATGCTCTAAAACCTCTATATTTCAGACCCATAATTCCTGAGTGGAGATGAAAGACTGATTGGTTTATACAAAATGCCTTTGTCAGCTTTTGTTTATCTCTATGAGTCGTGCTAGATTTTGTGACTATTTCTCATACTGGTATAGCTTGCACCAAGTTTCTGGCTCATTGCATTTGTTTCCTTATGCAAATAATTTTTCCTTCCCAGCTGAAATGCTCTCTTTGTTACCACCTCACACCACTCACCTATATTCACACAGAGTGAGTGAGGTTAAGATCTAGATCTTGAGTCTACCACAGGCATCTAATTTCCAGGCAGGAAAGGAAGGCAACAAATGTAGAGGAAAGAAACATGACAGTAGCAAGAGAAGGTAGGAACTCTGAATTTATTCAGATTGGTTTGCCTTCTCACAGATGATCATGAAGAGAGACCCAGAGTAAAAAAAGATAAAGGAAAAAATATATAGAAAACATTTTCATTCAGTAGTATGATAAGCTAAGTATTTTGGAAATTCCACTAAATGTAAACTGCCTATCAAATTAAAATTCCATAATACTTGATACTGAAAATTCAACAAAATGAATAAAATAAAGTTATTTTCAGGTCAAGACTGAATTTACCATTCATAGGCACTCACTGAAAAATTAACTTAAAAAATCTACTTCAGGAGAAGAAAATGAGGACAGTGTATTATTAGTACAGGAATAGGTAAAAAGATTACTAAAACAAGGTAGAGCTCCCAAACAAATCTATTTATACATAGTAAGTTGATATAAGACAGAGACAGTATTGCAATAGGGAAAAAATATTTTCAATAAAAGTCCTGATGTTGGTACAAATTGGGTCCCTACCTCATATCCTGCACAAACCAACTCCAGGTAGATTGAAGACTTAAGGGTGGAAAGCACAATTTTAAAACTCTTTGAACAAGTTATAGGGAAACATATTTAGGATGCCAGGGTGAAAAAGAATACATTTTTTTAAGATGCAAAAAAACAAAAACCATAGGGGGTGCCTGGGTGGCTCAGTCACTTAAGCATCTGCCTTTGGTTCAGGTCATGATCCCGTGGTCCTGGGATGGAGCGAAACCCCATGGCAGTGAGTCTGCTTCTCTCTCAGCCCCCTCCCCTGCTCATGCTCTCTCTCTCTCTCAAATAAATAAATAAAATATTTTTTAAAAATACAGGAAAAGAGTTAATTAATTTGACTAGATTAATATTTGAATAATGAACTCCTAGTCATCAAAAGAAACCAAAAAGAAAGTGAAAGGTCAGCTAACAAAAAGATAAGAAATATTTAGAGCATCAATAATCAATAAAAATTTGTGTACTAAATAAATAGTTCCTATAAAAGAATTTAGGAAAAGTTCCTAAAAAGAAAAATTTGGGTACTAAATAAATAGTTCCTATAAAAGAATAGTTCCTATAAAAGAATAGTTCCTATAAAAAAAAAAAGTCCAAGATTCAGGTACAAACTGGTAGAATAACACAAACAATCCTATAGAAAAAAAGATGAAGAATAATATATATAGATTGGTGGCTAAAGCAAGGCTGAAATAAAAGCACCTGAATGAGGATTCTCAACTGCAACCCAGGGAGGTAGATTTAGAAGGCTAAAATAATAATCCAAAATCAGTGAAATTAAATTTAGGATAAAATCATCAATGTATATTCTCATATACAGGTTTTAGTAAAAATTAATGATGAGAATAGAGAATAAGTAATTCTGCTTGATAAATTCAATGCGTCTTTCTGCTAAAGTGGGCATGGAAGTAGACTTTAAGCTAGAATGAGACAGCAGTATGAAAAATAGTTCAAAAAAGGAGCAACTCAAACTGACCACCAGGCCTCACTCTACCCTGTACTGGTCCAACTTCATATAGAGTATTTGCCTCTTTCTTTATCTTGTTTTGTTTAAGGAACAGGCACCCAATCAAGATTACTCCTGATTATAATTTGGAAGTCTTAACAAAGTCCATTACCTGATATGTGATTGGAATATATGGTACAAGAGTCAAGTTTAGTTGACTATTTACATCCACCATAGAGCTTCACAGAGTACAGAAAGGCTGCCTGTTGGGTATATAAACCAATTAGATTAAAAGTTAGCAGTCAGATTTCAACTTCATGTTCCTTATTAAATTAAAATGGGGTTTGAGATAAGTGACCCTTTGCAGCTGAAGAAATATTTAAGCCCATAGTTTTCAGGTCAAGTCATTCAATTTAACAGATGGAAAGGTGGAAGCAGTCCTTGAAGGACTCCTTCCTGTCTTACTGAGGAGGAGAAGATTCTAACTGAGCTGCCTAGTTCTCATTAGGGGGTTTGATTCCCCAAACATTTAAATTAAAAAAATATATATTCACATCTCTAATAAAGGGAATAATGTCCCTGTCTAAAGCATCTGTTTGGGGGTGTGTGTGTGTGTGTGTGTGTGTGTGTGTGTGTGTGTGTACTTTTCTCTTTTTCCTCACTTAATGTTAGTTGAAGAAAGTATAAACTATAGAATTATAAAACATT
Source organism: Callorhinus ursinus (assembly GCF_003265705.2). NCBI lineage: Eukaryota > Metazoa > Chordata > Mammalia > Carnivora > Otariidae > Callorhinus > Callorhinus ursinus. Next base: position 28,758,988 of record NW_027397075.1, on the reverse strand, counting down.
ATATAAAAATTATATATATTATTGTATTATAGATAATATAATAGAACATTCAACTTCTTATCAAACTCTCCCTTAAAATATCATGAAGCTTGATTTCACATAATTTCCATAATTTCATATTTCAATAGGACTTTGAATAGATAAAAGTGCATAGAACACTATCTAGGCAAATTAATCTTTACACCTTAACCAAAAAATATTAGATAATAATTATTAATATAATAAAATAAAGTTATACTTCTTTTCTTCATCTTAGTTAGAGTTAATAAGTATGATGAAGTCTCAGACTGACATCTTCATGTTTCAGTTTTCAACCCTTATTTCCCCTTTCGGTAGGAAGGCAAGTTGAGGGAAGAAGTTGAAATGTGGATTGGAATGTGAAGAGAATTTGCCTTATCAGTACTAATAGGTCTTCTTTAAAGATTAGGGCCTGAGCATGATGAAGTGGACAAGCAAGTGGACTCTCTCCCCACCCTCTCATGGGCCAGAAGAGCAGACTTTAATTTTTATATATGAGAATTCTGTGTAGACTTATCTTTGAAAACAGTGCTGTGCTCCCATCCCCCCCTTCATCATACTTCCCTTCCACCTGATACCCTGGCTCCTACTTAATTTGCCCCTGGCTTTCTACTCAACAATGTTTTCATAAGTATATGAGCCTCCATACTTAACCCATTGTGCATTTAGCGAACTAGGTTTGGGGTTAAGCATTCTGTTTAAACTAATCTCTGATATTGTGAAACGGAACATAGGTCAGGACCAGATATAAATTTTTAGGAGCCCTAAGTACAGAAAAGAATATGCTGCCCCATCCACAATATATAATACAAAATAAAATATTCTCTCTTTCTAAAACAAGCATTCATGTGACCATCTAATGTTATCAAATGTAGTATACCGTGTAAGCTTCAGATTATTTTATCTTTTTAAGAATTAGACAGTTGTATAAATACAGTGAGGAACTTTTCCCTACCTTCATTGCTCTGCTGCCTTCCTTGGAAAATATGTATATTAATGTAGTAATATATATATGAAAATATATATTAATCAGCTAATTCCATGAGATGCAATGGTAACCATTCCAACTTTTCACTCTCGCTTTGAGTTCCCTTCTTGTTTCTGGGGCCTTGAAATTTCCCCATTATTTTTAGGCACAAGAAAGTGTTTAAAATTTGTAATTGTTGTCGGGCTGCTGTAAAAAATACCGTAGACTGGGTAGCTTAAACACAGATATTTATTTTTCACAGTTCTGGAGACTGGGAAGTCCAAGATTCAGGTACAAACTGGTAGACCCATTCTTTATTTCCAATACTTAGTGTTCTATCATGATTTAATCCATTCAAGAGAACTGTCTATAAAATGGGGAAAAAATGGCAAAAAAAAAAATCTGTCATATTATCAGTAAAGTAACAAGACAGTCTTATTGTTACAATTTTCCATCTCAAATTATTTCAATGAGGCTCTTCTGTGGGAGAGGAAAAAAAAATCTCCTGTTGTGTAAGCTGTACCGGGCCCTGGGAAAGCAGACTCAGAATAGTTGAGATGCCCAAAGGTTGTCACTGGGGACTAGGGATTAGAACCTGGTCAAAGCAGCAAATAAAAAAAATTTAAAAAGCTCTTAAAAGAACCTGACAAGGGAAGCTTAAATCTTATTTAAGGGGTTGGGTTGTACTAAGCCTTGAAAAATTCAATCCTCTGGAGGACTATATCTCACTAAGAAAGCTCCATGTAAGTTTATCATGTATCCAACACCTAGACATTGGGCCTTGGAGACCACTAGGATAATATTTCCTCTGGATTAGCACTGAAGCTTGGAAGTGACATTTGTACGAGGTATACTTTAAACTCCAGGGCTTTTCTGATTACAAAATGATAATTCTGAGGGGAAAAAAGGGCTTACTACAGAGAGAAGTCGTCATGATTTATATGTGTTGGACAGTCTTCCTTTTTCACACAGGGTAACTTCTTAGACCAAGTATGTTTTGCTTTTCCTTTTTTTTTTTTAAGCTAAAGTTGTCTTTTGATTGATATTAAGGATAGAACATATTTGTTTTAGTTCCACTATGTCCAAAAGAATAATTGTATAAATCCTGGGCACAGGTGACACCAGCAATTCAATTGTATGCATCACACAAAAACATTAATGTGAAATACCAACGTGAGGCTAGGGTGAGCCCTGCAGCTTCACTGACTGGCCCTTCTCTGCACAGACTCAGTAGACCACTCTCCAACTGCTCTGGCTCTCTGATGAAAGCCAGACAAAAATGGAGTGATGCTGAAAAGCTGTCCCTCCTTTGCTCCTGGTGTATCTATCAAGATCTCTGAGATCACTGTGAAAGCTCCTATCATTCCAGTTATAAAGGTACTTTGGATGAATTAAATAACTAGTGACAACCAAAGTCATAAACTACTTGACTCCCTTGGGTCATTTTTCGGGCTGATGTTAATAGTGTTTTGGCCAGCAAGTATATTTTGTGCAGTTGGGAACGTTGGCGGGTTCAGGGATGTCATTTAAAATATTGTGTCTATTAGCATTCACATGCGTACATCCACGCTATCTAGAGAATAAGTGAGGCAGACTTGCATTTGAAGCCAAATTAAACCTTCTAACTTTTGTTCCACTTTATAACTGCAGGCTGGATTCCTAATTGACTCATCTCTTTTATAAATCTATAAAACCTGCCAGTGGTGGGACTGAGTAAAAGATGAGGGCTACATCAACAGCAAATCCATCACCTCTGGTAGAAAAACAACTCCTAGATTTACTGATGAGGCCAGTAAAATAATCATTATACAGAGAATTCTTCCTTCTCAAAATGAAAATGAATCTTGAAACCAAATGCCATAAGCCAAACATCAGCCAGATTTTTTTTTACACTTCCACATATTCTATAGAACAAGGATTAGAAACCCAGTGCAAAAAAAATTCCTGGTGGCAATTCACTTATCCACACTGTCCCCTCCTTGCTTTTTCTATTTTTCCATCGCTCATTCCCTGTTCCTCTCCTCATCTCCTACACTTCTTTTATCTGGATTCTGGAGGTTTTATCAAGGCCTGAAAGTCATCGTAGGTTTTTGACATGTGTGAAAGTTCTGTACATACTCAGAGCAGTTTTACCAAATAATTAAAAAATAATTAAGATATACACATTTTTAGGAAACCATGAGGATTGGTTGTTCTTAAAATCAGGTAACTCTAGAACCACATTTAAAATCAGCATTAACCAATGTGAGACCAGAATAATATAAAATTGATAGTAATTTTAATATTAATTAATGTTAATATTCAATTGTCAATATTCAAGTGATTGAAATCAAAATTCCAGATTTGAAGAGGCACACAAAGCAGCTATTTACAAAAGGAGGACCAGCAGAAGAGCAGGTGTACAGATCATCTAGGACTTTGTAGACTTTACTGCGTATCACCTGAGAGGGAGCAAACCCTAAAGCTTAGAACACCTGTAGTTTGGGGGAATCATGGAACATTGATGGTTGGATAAGATCTAATATAGAATGAAAATTCGTGTCTAAACACCCTATTCTACACCTATGTATTCATTTAAAAATAGGTTTTTGAACACCTAGCATGATCCTGCCACTGTACAGGGCACCAAAGATCAAGTAGTGAACAAACATAATCTTAATCCGTTATTCTCATGAAGTTTACAGCCTAGTGAGGACAATAGGAATTGGCCAGATAATCACAGAAACATGAAAGCATGTCTTTATGATGAGTGCTAAGAAGGAAAGACATGCATGCCATGAAAACCCGTCAGAGGAGGATATGTTCTAGTCAGGGAACATTGTCCTGGGAAAGTCACCCTTGAGCTGAGCTCTGAGGAATAAGCAGGACTTAACTAGATGCATAACTGCTGCATCTGTTATGTCCTTCATGCTAATCTGTTTCTCAGGCCAACCTGTAACCTAATCTTGATCTTGATTGCCCCAGTTGATTGAGGATTTGGTTTAGTACTCATGACACTATTTCTGAGTAATGTTACCAAGTGGTCAAAACCTTTTCTCCTGGCAGTGTTGTTACTGTGCCAGTATTGGTTGGCTTCTGCTTAAAAGCAATAGTAGCCAAACCATGTTCAGGCAGTTAAACCAGAAGATTGGATAGGTTAGATCAGATACTGTCAATGAAGAAATTAAAATATGCTCCTGGGATAAACAAATCACAATAGGAGACCCTTGGATGCAGACAGACCTGCTCTCCAGCCCCTTTTTCCAGAGAAGGAAAAGAGTCCAAAGAAAGGGCTCAAACGACATACAAGAACTTCAGCTCTCAGAGGAATGCCCTGAGTTTACTTTAGTGTTAGAAGGCTTAACTCTCAGCACTCCCACAGTGCCTGTAAACCTAACTGGATGCTAGAATTTTTTTTTAAATTTATTTATTAAAGAGAGAGAGAGACAGCATGAGTGGGTGAAGGGCAGAGGGAGAAGCAGACTCCCCACTGACCAGGGAGCCTGACATGGGGCTCGATCCCAAGACCCCGAGATCATGACCTGAGCCGAAGGCAGACACTTAACCGACTGAGCCACCCAGGCGCCCTAATGTTAAAATTCTTAAAGATAAAGAATATTTAGGTGTCTGGATAGTTTACAGTCTCTGTATATCAGCACCTCCTCAAAGTGGATAAAATAGTTCTTGCCTGATTAAATTTCAGTATATTAATATGGACACACCCATATTTGACTCTCAGGATTCTTTTTGGCTTTCTTTTGTTCTGTTTTGTCAACAGCTCCTGAGTAAATCAGTTAAGATAAAACCAAGTAAAGAAGAAAGAAAAGAGGCAATTTAATAATATACTGGATCTAGAAGACGGAAATATGTGAAATTGCTTGTTCCTTCTTAGAAAGTCCTTTTAATGGATGGTAACTTTCTTCCCTTCTTAGAAAAACAATAAGGAGGGGATCAAAGAGTAGTGAAAACAATACCTACCTCTTATTGAATATGTACTAGGTTCTGGGTCTTTGTACACATTAGTTCAGTTAATTCTTACACCAACTCAATGAGATAGGTATTTAATGAATAAGGAAAATGAGATTCTGAGTCATTAAATAATTGCCTAAAGTCAATCAGCTACTAGTTGAGGAGATGGGACAAAAACAGACTATATAATGCCAGACCATGATCATAACTTCAAGGATATATGACATTCCCAACAACACTAGGAATGGAAGGAGATGATAATTCAAACTGTTAATGAAACAACTAGGGTTTAGGTGGCACTGTTCAAATCCAAAAAGAAGTAATCACCCTTCCTTTATCATTCAGCCAAGAACCCAAAATATCTTCCAGGAAATCAAGTGACAATTTCAATTCCATTCAACAAATATTTTCTTGAGTGCCCCCCTAATACCAGGCTCCACAGTAGAGTCTAGGGTATATAACAGTGAGTTAATACAGGCATAATCTCTGCCTTCAAGAAAGTTACAGACATTTTAAAATGTCTGTAAAAGTACGATAACTACTACAAACAGGGGAGGGGAACAAACACCTGTGGGAGGGAAAAGAAGGGGCATTTTATGATGTAGAACATAGAAACTCTGACTTAAGAAATGAAGGTTAAGCTAAATGTAAATGATAATATGACTTAACTAAGTTAAGGCTTCAGTCTGATGTCAAAAAGTAACCTAATGAACTAGAACAAGAAGAGTGGCAAGTTCCTTTAAGGAGAAACAATATGCATGACTGTTTCACCTTTAAAAGAGCAGCAGAATGGGAAGGAAGTTACCACAGCCATGAGTAAGAAGAAAACAGTTGAAATTTTAAAGGTCAAGAGGCTACATGTGGGCTGACACAGCATTATAAAATCTTGAGAGTTCTGGACACAAGGAGAGTCTTCAGTATTCATCCACTCTTTTCATTGTCTTTAGCTGAGAGTTCATGAAAAGATTGAGAACAGGGCAGGAGAGTAGAAAGTTGTCTGCTAAGTCACAGGTATGCAGAGCATGCCTAAGCCTGAGGACAGAGTGGGGAAAGTCAGTGAAGCCCCTCTGTGCTCTGGACCCCGCACTGAGTATAAGACAGTAACTGTCTGCCACTGGAGAAGGAAAACGAGACTTGAAAGAGATTCCTTCCGAGGCTCTGGCAAGCAAGGGCTGCTTAAGTCCAAGGGCAGATAGAAAAGCAAGTGGAATCTCCTCTCTCTTCCCCTAGACGCCCCCCCCACACCCTCCAAGCCTTGCACCAAGCCCTAGGCAAGAGCAGTCTGATGCTGAGGGAAGCAAAGGAGCATTGAGAGAGATGGCACTCTGAAGACACAAGAACACAACTCTCCCCGAATCTAAGGGAGGAGCAGCAGAACTGAGAAAACCCTCCTGCACTCTAGGCACTGCCAAAGATGAGGCAATAGTAGTCCAATTCTAGAGGAGAGGAAGAAGAATGAGAGAAGATCACCTTTTTACATAGATACATAGGCCTGCTAAATTCTGAGGCAGCTGCTTAACCAACTGAGCCACCCAGGTGCCCAAATTACAGACTACTTTAAATGAATTCTGTAATTAATGACCTCACAGAAGAAGAGAAATGCCCTTTTCAGAGAGTAAATGTTATTTACTACATTATATATTATATTTCTACTCCGTGTCTTGCATTCACTCAAAAATTATGAGATACAATCAAAAAACAAGAAAATATGACCCATGATGAAATGATAAAATGGAACAAACCCAGGAGTAGCCCACATATTGGAATTACTAGACAAGGACTTTAAAATAATTATGATAAAAATGTTTTTTAAAATCGAATGGAAAAAATGGACAACCTACATGAATAAATGGGGAATTATAGCAAAGAGATTATTTTATATAAAATAACTCAAATGGAAAATCTAGAAATGACAAAACAGAATGCTGGGGATGGATAATACTTTCAATAAGTTTCTCAGCAAATTAGGAATAGCAGAGAAAAGAATCATTGAACAAACCCAAAAGGAAGTATTGGTGAATTCTATAAAACATTTTAAAAAGAAATACTATGGGAGGGAGGAGTTAAGATGGCAGAGGAGTGGGGGACCCTAGTTTTGTCTGGTCCCTGAAATTCAGTTAGATAGTTATCAAATCATTCTGAACACCTGTGAAATCAACTGGAAACCTGAGAAAAGAATTGCTGCAATTCTACAAATAGAAAAACAACCACTTTTTGCAAGGTAGGAGGTGTGGAGAAGTGAACCTGAAGTGATATAGCAGAAGATAAATGGTGGGGGGAGGGAGCCTCTGTAAGCCAGCTACTGAAAAGTGATATAGCAGTGGAGCACAAAATTGGAACTTTTATTTTTTTTAATTTTTTTAAAAGATTTTATTTATTTGACAGAGAGAGACACAGCGAGAGAGGGAACCCAAGCAGGGGGAGTGGGAGAGGGAGAAGCAGGCCTCCTGCTGAGCAGGGAGCCCGATGCGGGGCTCTATCCCAGGACCCTGGGACCATGACCTGAGCCAAAGGCAGACGCTTAACGACTGAGCCACCCAGGCGCCCCCAAAATTGGAACTTTTAGAAGTCTGCTCCAGTAAGGGACCTCCCTGCCTGAAAGGTGCCCAGGTGGCAAAGTGGGGCAAAATCCCAGGTGGGACAGCATGGTCTCAGGATCCCCAGGGTCACAAAAAGAACAGAGGTGCCTGATTGTGGCAAAGTTCCCAAGCATCAGAGCAGGGAAGCCAGCTTCAGAGAGCCCAGGAGTGGGCTTTCTGCTCAGTGTTGCCATAAACCGTGAACCGCTGTGTGGTCAGGCAACTGCTCTCTGAGCAGCAGCCCAGTAAGAGGCAGAACAGTAGGGAGACCCCCCTCTTCTCCCCCAAGGAGGAATGGCGGGTCCATGCCATAGGAGTCTATAAATTTGGAGACTGGAAAGAGGGTTGCATGCCTGAGATAAAAATGCTCAGTCACAGGTGGATGAACACAGAGTCTGGACTGAAACCAGGGAGACATGAATTACTGACTGCTTTTCTGTGAGGGCTCACTGAAGAGTGGGAGGTGGGAACTTTCAGCTCCAGGGCTAGAGATCAGGGCGCCACCATTTTCAAAGCCCCCACCCCTCATTGGTGTTGAAAGACTTCAGGGAGCAAAACAGCCACATAGAGCAATCCGGAGCTGCTTGCACTGAGCCCAGCCCCCTGGCAAGAGAGTGCAGCCCTGAAAGACCTCTGAGAATCAGCACAACAGGACCCTCCCCCAGAAGACCAGCAGGAGCATCCAGCTAACACCAAGTTTATAGATTATAGAGAACTGCAAAACTCCAGCGCTAGCAGAAAACAGTATAGAGCATCCATGTTTTTTTATTATTATTCTTTAGTCTTACAGGTTTTTTTTTCCCTCTTCAGCTATTTCTTACTTTACCAACTCTTTTTTTAAGTCTTTTTAATTTTTATTTTTAGATTTATGTTATATATATATTTTTTTCATTTTTGGTTTCCGTCCATTGTATTCAATTCTATTTTTGATTATATATATACAAGTTTTTCTTTCCTTCCTATTTTGGGATCTAGTTTCTTCTAACAAACAGACCAAAATACACCCAGGATATAGTTTATTTTTATGTTCTGTTTTTATTTCTTGTTTGATTTTTTTTCTTTTTTCTTTTTTGGTTTCTGTTTTCTTCTGATTTGTTTTGTTTGTATTTTTCTGGTGTTTTTGTTGCTATTTTTTGTACTTTCTCTCCCTTTCATCTATTCTTTTCTGGATGTAGTGATGAGGCAGAGAAAGTCACCCAAAAAGAAAGAACAGGAGGCAGCACTCACTGCCAGGGATTTAATCAATATGGATACAAGTAAGTGTTGGAACTAGAAATCAAAACAGTGATTATAAAGATACTACCTGGTTTGAAAAAGCATAGAAGACACTAGAGAATCCCTTTCTAGAGAAATAAAAGAACTAAAATCTAATCAGGTCGAAATCAAGATGGGTATTATTGAGATACAGTAATAAAATGGAGGCTCTACTGGGATAAATGAGGCACAAGAGAGAGTTAGTGATGTAGAATACAAAATGATGGAGAAAAAGGAAGCTGAGAAATAGAGAGAAAAACAACTACTGGATCACAAAGGGAGGATCCAGGAAATCAACGATACCATAAAGCAAAATAATATTAGAATAATATGGGTCCCAGAGGAAGGGGAGCAGAAGTTTTATTTGAACAAATTACAGTTGAGAACTTCCCTAATCTGGGGAAGATAACAGGCATTCATGTCTAGAAGGCACAGAGATCCCCCCTCAAAATCAATAAAAATAAGTCAACACCTCAACATTTAATAGTGAAGCTTGCAAATTTCAGAGATAAAGAGAAAATCCTGAAAGCAGTTTGGGACAAGCAGTCCTTAACCTACAAGGGTAGAAACATAAGGCTGGCAGCAGACCTGTCCACAGAGACCTCACAGGCCAGAAGGGACTGGCATGATATATTCAATGTGCTAAATGGGAAAAATATGCAGCCAAGAATACTTTATCCAGCAAGGCTGTCATTCAGAATAGGAGAGATCAAGAGTTTCTGGGACAAACAAAAGCTAACAGATTTTGTGAACACTAAACCAGCCCTGCAAGAAATATTAAAGGGGATCCTTTGAATGAAGAGAGAGGCAAAGAGTTAACAAAGACCAGAAAGGAACAGAGACAATCTAGAGAAACAGTGACTTTGCAGGTAATACAATGGCACTAAATTCATATCTTTTGATAATTACTTTAATGTAAATGGATAAATGCTCCAATCAAAAGACACAGGGTATCAGATTGGATTCAAGACCCATCAATATGCTGTCTTCAAAAGACTCATTTTAGACCCAAAGGCACCCCCCAGATTGAAAGTGAGAGGGTGGGGAATGATTTATCATGCTAATGGACATGAAAAGAAAGCTGGGTAGCAATCCTTATATCAGACAAACTAGATTTTAAACCAAAGGCAGTAATAACAGATAAAGAAGGACACTATATCTTAGTAAAAGGGTCTATCCAACAAGAAGATCTAACAATTGTAAATATTTATGCCCCTACCTTGGGAGCAGCCAGTTATATAAACCAATTAATAACAAAGTTAAAGAAATGCACTGATAATACAATAATAATAGGGGACTTTAACACCCCACTCACTGCAATGGACAGATCATCTAAGCAGAAGATCAACAAGGAAACAGGGCTTTGAATGACACACGGGACTGGATGAACTTCACAGATATATTCAAGCATTTCATCCTAAAGGAACAGAATGTACATTCTTCACAAGTGTACATGGAACATTCTCCAGAATAGATCACATACTCGGTCACAAATCAGGTCTCAACCAGTATCAAAAGGTCAAGATTATACCATGCATATTCTCAGACCACAATGCTTTAAAATTTTCTCAATTTAAATTGAACTCAATTACAAGAGAAATTTTGGAAGGACCACGAATACATGGAAGTTAAAGAGCATCATACTAAAGAATGAATGGGTCAAACAGGAAGTTAAAGAAATTAAAAAACTCATGGAAAGAAATGAAAATGAAAACAGTTCAGAACCTCCTTCAGCAAAGAAAGCTCTAAGAGGGAAGTATGTAGCAATACAGGCCTTTCTCAAGAAACAAGAAAAGTCTCAAATACATGACCTAACATTACACCTAAAGGGGCTGGAGAAAGAACAGCAAATAATGCCTAATTCCAGCAGGAGAAGAGAAATAATAAAGATTAGAGCAGGGGCACCTGGATGGCTCAGATGGTTAAGCATCTGCCTTCAGCTCAGGTCATGATCCCAGAGTCCTCGGATCGAGCCCCACATCAGGCTTCCTGCTCAGCAGTAAGCCTGGCTTCTCCCTCTCTTACTCCCCCTGCTTGTGTTCTCTCTCTCTCTCTGTCTCTCTCTATGTCAAATAAATAAAATTAAAAAAAAATCTTAACCAAAAAAAAAAAAAGATTAGAGCAGAAATCAATGTAAAAATATCAAAAGAACAGTAGAACAGGTCAATAAAATATGAGCTGGTTCTTTGAAAGAATTAATAAGTTCAGGGCGCCTGGGTGGCTCGGTCGTTGGGCGTCTGCCTTCGGCTCAGGTCATCATCCCAGGGTGCTGGGATTGAGCCCCGCATTGGGCTCCCTGCTCCACGGGAGGCCTGCTTCTCCCTCTCCCACTCCCCCTGCTTGGGTTCCCTCTCTTGCTGTGTCTATCTCTGTCAAATAAATAAAATCTTCAAAAAAAAAAAAAGAATTAATAAGTTCAATAAACCCTAGCCAGACTTTTCAAAAAGAAAAGGGAAAGGACCCAAATAAATAAAATCATAAATGAAATAGGGGAGATCACAACCAACACTAAAGAAACACAAGCAATTATAAGAGCATAATATGAGCAACTATATGCCAACAAATTAGGCAATCTGGAAAAAAATGGATGCATTCCTAGAAACATATAAACTACCAAAACTGAAACAGGAAGAAATAGAAAACCTGAACAGACCAATAAGCACCAAAGAAATTGAAGCAGTAATCAAAAGTCTCCCAACAAACAAGAGTCTGGGACCAGATGTCCTCCCAGAAGAATTCTACAAAACATTTAAAGAAGAATCAGTACCTATTTTTCTGAAGCTATTTCAAAAAATAGAAATGGAAGGAAAACTTCCAAACTCATTCTATGAGGCCAGCATTACCTTGATCTCAAAACCAGACAAAGACCCCAATAAAAAGGGAGAATTAGAGAACAATTTCCTTGATGAACATGGATGCAAAAATTCTCACCAAGATACTAGCTAATAGGATCCAACAGTACATTAAAAGGATTATTCACCATGACCAAGTGGAATTTATTCATGGGCTGCAAGGGTTGTTCAACATCCACAAATAAATCAATGTGAGAATAATTAATAAAAGAAAGAATATTAATAAAAGAAAGGACAAGAACCATATGATACTCTCAATAGATGCAGAAAAAGCATTTGACAAAATACAGCATCATTTCTTGATTAAAGCTCTCTGCAATGTAGGGATAGACAGAACATACCTCAATATCATAAAAACCATATACAAAAAACCCACAGCAAATATCATCCTCAATGGGGAAAAACTGAGAGCTTTTCCCCTAAAGTCAGGAACACGGCAGGGTTGTTTACTCTCACCACTTTTATTCAACATACTACTGGAAGTCCTAACCTCAGCAATCAGACAACAAAAAGAAATGAAAGGCAACCAAAATAGATGAAGTCAAACTTTAACTTTCACAGATGACATGATACTCTATATTGAAAAACCAAAAGACTCCACCCCAAAATTGCTAGAACTCATGCAGGAATTCAGTAAAGTAGCAGGATATAAAATCAATGCTCAGAAGTCTGTTGCACTTCTATATATTAACAATGAGACAGAAGAAAGAGAAATCAAGGAACTGATCCCATTTACAACGGCACCAAAAACCAAAAGATACATAGGAATAACCCTGACCAAAAAGGTAAAAGATCTGTACTCTGAAAACTATAGAACACTTATGAAAGAAATTGAGAAAGACGCAATGAAAATGGAAAAACATTCCATACTCATGGAATACACATATTCAAAGCAACCCCTATCAAAAGACCATCAACTTTTTTCACAGAGCTGGAACAAATAATCCTAAAATTTGTATGGAGCCAGAAAAGACCCTGAAGAGCCAAAGGAACATTTAAAAAATAAACCAAAGCTGGTGGCATCACAATTTGGACTTTAAGCTCTGTTATAAAACTGTAATAATCAAGACAGTATGGTACTGCCACAAAAGCAGATTCATAGATCAATGGAACAAAATAGAGGACTCAGAAATGGACCCTCAACTCTATGGCCAACTAATCTTTGACAAAGCAGGAAAGAATATCCAATGGAAAAGAGATAGTCTCTTCAACAAATGGTGTTGGGAAAATTGGACAGCCACATGCAGAAGAATGAAACTGGACTATTTTCTTACACCATGGCTGAAAATGGCTGAAAGACCTAAATGTGAGACAGAAATCCATCAAAATCCTAAAGGAGAACACAGGCAGCAACCTTTGTGACCTCGGCCTCAGCAACATTTTGCTAGACACATCTCCAAAGGCAAGGGAAACAAAAGCAAAAATGAACTATTGGGACTGCATCAAGATAAAAAGCTTTTGCACAGCAAAGAAACAGTTAACAAAACTAAAAGACAACCTACAGAATGGGAGAAGATATTTGCAAATGTCTCATCAGATAAAGGGCTAGTATCCAAAATCTATAAAGAACTTATCAAACTCAACACCTAAAAAACAAATAATCCGGTCAAGAAATGGGCAGAAGACATGAACAGACATTTCTCAAAAAAGGCATACAAATGGCCAACAGACACATGAAAAAAAATGCTCAATAGATCACTTGGCATCAGGGAAATACAAATAAAAACCGCAATGAGATTCCACCTCACACCATGTGGATGGCTAAAATATACAAGTCAGGAAACAACAGATTTTGGTGAGGATGTGGAGAAAAGGGAACCCTCTTACATTGTTAGTGGGAATGCAAACTGGTACAGCCACTCTGGAAAATAGTGGAGGTCCCTCAAAAATTTTAAAGTAGAGCTACCCTATGACCCAGAAATTGCAGTACTAGGTATTTATGCAAAGGATACAAACATAGTGATTCCAAGGGGCACATGCACCCCAACGTTTATAGCAGCAATGTCCAAAAGAGCCCAGAGATCCATTGACAGACGAATGGATAAAGAAGTGGCATATATATAATGGAATATTACTCAGTCATCAAAAATGAAATCTTACCATTCACAACGACATGGATAGAACTAGAGGGCATTATGCTAAGTGAAATAAGTCAATCAGAGAAAGACAATTATCATATGATTTCACTCATATGTGGAATTTAAGAGACAAAACAGGGTAAGGGAGGGAAAAGTAAAATAAGATGAAATCAGAGAGGAAGACAAACAAGAGACTCTTAGCTATAGGAAACAACTGAAGGTTGCTGGAGGGGAGGTGGGTGGGGAGATGGGGTTACCGGGTAATGGGCATTAAGGGGGGCACTTGTAATGAGCACTGGGTGTTATATGCAATTGATGAATCACTAAGCTCTACCTTTGAAACTAATAATACACTATGTGTTAATTAATTGATTTTAAATAAAATAAAAATAATAAAGTTAACCCTCATGATAATATTATACTGTAAAATAAAAACTATCTAAATTTTAAAAAATTAAAATAAATGCTATGAATATTGTACAAAAAGTTTTTAAAAAGAGGAGGTGGGGACACTTATAGTGTATACACTATATATACTAGCTGTATACATATATATATATATAAGTGTATACACTTATATACTAGCTGGTTTTATGAGGCTAGTATTACCCTGATACTAAAACCAAAGAAAACAAAAACAAAAGAAACAAAAACTGCAGACCAACATGAACATAGATGCAAAATTCCTTAGCACAAATGAGCAAATTAAATCCAGCACTAGATAAAAAGGACAATACATCATGATAAATTGGATTTAGCACCAGAATACAAAGTTTCTTTAACATTTGAAAAATACTCAATATAAATCACCACATCAACAAATCAAAGAAGAAAAGTATTATGATTATTCAGTAGATGCAGAAAAAGCATTTCACACATTCATGATAAAAAAAAAAAACCTTTCACCACATAATAACAGAAGAAAACTTCTGCAACCTTATAAAAGACATCTACAAAAAGTTCACAGTCAATATTACACCTAATAGTGAAATAGTGAATGCAATTTCCCCTAAGATTGGGAACAAAACAAAGATGTTCATTCTAATCACTTCTATTGAATTTTATACTGGAGATGTAGCTTGTACAACAAGACAAAAGAAAAAATCATTAAAATGGAAAAGGGAAAAGTTGTATTTGCAGATGACATGATTATGTGCATTAAAAACTCCCAAAGTATCTATTAGAAAACTACTAGAATTAATAAGCTATTTTAATAATTTTGCATAATACAAAGTCAATAGGCAAAAATCAACAGCATTTCTATGTGGTAGCAATGAATAATTAGGAAAATATTTTAAATAGCACCGCTTACAATAGCTTCAAGAAACATTAAAAGTTAGGGGTAGGAGTGACTGGGTGGCCCAGCCGGTTGGGCGGCTCCTGGCATAGAGCCCCATGTCTGGCTCTCTGCCCAACAGGGAGTCTACTTCTCCCTCTCCCTCTGCCTAATTGTTCTCTCTCTCTCTCTGATTCTTTAATCATTCAAAATTAATTTTTTTAATTTTCTTTTTTTCTTTTGAAATTTTTTCCCTTTTTCTACCAATATCTTCTCAATCCCTTTGTTAAAAAATCTTTTTTATTTTTCGTTTTTAGAGTCATATTCTATCCCTTCATAGTAGTTAACCTTATTTTTGGTGTATATATATAAGTTGTTCTCTCTTTAAAATTTTGGGATACAGTTTCTTATAACAGACCAAAATATACCCTTAATCTCCAGTGTATGGCTTTGTTCTAGTCTCCTGCCTGATCACATTCTCTCCCTTTTTTTTTTTAATTCCTCTTCTTTCTCTTTTCAACCAACTTCTTATCTTATCAATTCCTTTTATAAAATCTTTTATAATTTTCATCTTTACAGTCATATTCCATCCCTTCATCATATTTACCCTTATTTTTGTACATATACGTTTCTCTTTCTTTAACATATTGGGAGGCAGTTTCTTCTAACAGACCAAAATACACCCAAAAACAAGTGTGTGGCACTGATCTATGCAACAGCCTGATCGTATTTGATCATATTCTGGTTTTCTGTTTCTTTGTTTTTTTTTTTATCTTTTTCTTTTTCTTTTTTTCTTTCTTTCCCTTTCTTTTCCCCTGGTTTCAGGCCTCTTCTGATTTGTTTAGTGTATATTTTTCTGGGTCATTGTTACCCTGTTAGCATTTTGTTCTCTCATTCATCTATTCTCATCTGGACAAAATGACAAGACAGAAAAAAAACCTCAAAAAAAAACAAAAAGAACAAGAGGCAGTACCGAATGCCAGGGACCTAATCAATACAGACATTAGTAAGATGTTGGAACTAGACTTCAGAATGACGATTTTAAAGATACTACCTAGGCTTGAAGAAAGCAAGGAAGATATTAGAGAAACAATTTCTGGAGAAAAAAAAGAACTAAAATCTAACCAAGCTGAAATCAAAAAGGCTATTAACGAGGTGCAATCAAAAAGGGAGGCTCTAACTGCTAGGATAAACGAGGCAGAAGAGAGAATTAGTGATTTAGATGACCAAATGATGGAAAGTAAAGAAGCTGAGAAAAAGAGAGATAAACAACTACCGAATCACGAGGGCAGAATTTGAGAGATAAGTGCTACCATAAGATGAAACAATATTAGAATAATTGGGATCCGAGAAGAAGAAGAAAGAAAGAGAGGGGCAGAAGATATATTGGAACAAATTATACAAGAGAAGTTCCCTAACTTGGGGAAGGAAACAGGCATCTAAGACCAGGAGGCACAGAGAACCCCCCTCAAAATCAATAGAAATAGGTCAACACCCTGACATCTAATAGTAAAACTTACTAATCTCAGAGACAAAGAGAAAATCCTGAAAGCAGCTCGGGACAAGAGATCTGTAACCTACAATGCTGGATACATTAGACTGACAACAGACCTATCCACAGACACCTGGCAGCCCAGTAAGGACTGACATGATATATTCAGAGGACTAAATGAGAAAAACACGCAGCCATGTATACTATATCCAGCTAGCCTGTCATGGACATTAGAAGCGGAGATAAAAAGCTACCAGGACAAACAAAAACTGAAGGAATTTGCAAACACAAAACCAGCCCTACAAGAAATATTGAAAGGGGTCCTCTAAGCAAAGAGAGAACCTAAAAGAAGCATAGACCAGAAAGGAACACAGACAATATACAGTAACAGTCACCTGACAGGCAATACAATGGCACTAAATTCATATCTTTCAAAAGTTACCCTGAATGAGAATGGGCTAAATGCCCCAATCAAAATACACAGGCTATCAGATTGGATTAAAAACAAGACCCATAGATATGCTGTCTGCAAGAGACTCATTTTAGACCCAAAGACACTCCCAGATTGAAAGTGAGGGGGTGGAAAACCATTTACCATGCTAATGGACACCAAAAGAAAGCTGGGGTGGCAATCCTCATATCAGACAAATTAGATTTTAAACCAAAGACTGTAATAAGAGATGAGGAAAGACACTATATCCTACTTAAAGGGTCTCTCCAACAAGAAGATCTAACAATTGTAAATATCTATGCCCCTAACATGGGAGCAGCTAATTACATAAGGCAATTAATAACAAAAGCAAAGAAACACACTGACAACAATACATAATAGTGGGGGACTTTAACATCCCCCTCACTGAAATGGACAGATCATCTAAGCAAAAGATCAACAAGGAAATAAAGACTTTAAATGACACACTGGACCAAATAGACTTCACAGACATATTCAGAACATTCCATCCAAAAGCAACGGAATGCACATTCTTCTCTAGTGTCCATGAAACATTCTCCAGAATTGATCACATCCTAGGTCACAAATCAGGTCTCAACCGGTACCAAAAGATTGGGATCAGTCCCTGCATATTTTCAGACCACAGTGCTTGGAAACCAGAACTCGATCACAAGAGGAAAGTCAGAAAGAACTCAAATACATGGAGGCTAAAAGCATCCTACTAAAGAATGAATGGGTCAACCAGGAAATTAAAGCAGATTTTTAAAAATTCATGTAAACCAATGAAAATGAAAACACAACTGTTCAAAATCTTTGTGATGAAGCAAAGGCAGTCCTAAGAGGAAAGTATATAGCAATCCAAGCCTTTCTCAAGAAACAACAAAGGTCTCAAATACACAACCTAACCTTACACCTAAAGAATTGGAGAAAGAACAGCAAATAAAGCCTAAACCCCGCAGGAGAAGAGAAATAATAAAGATCAAGCAGAAATCCGTGAAATAGAAACCAAAAGAACAATAGAACAGATCAACGAAACTAAGAGCTGGTTCTCTGAGAGAATTAACAAGACTGATAAACCCCTGGCCAGACTTATCAAAAAGAAAAAAGAAATGACCCAACTCAACAAAATCGTGAATGAAAAAGGAGAGATCACAACCAACACCAAAGAAATACAAACAACTATAAGAACGTATTATGAGCAACTCTATGCCAGCAAATTAGATAATCTGGAAGAAATGGATGCATTCCTAGAGATGTATCAACTACCAAAACTGAACCAGGAAGAAATAGAAAACCTGAACAGACCTATAACCACTAAGGAAATTGAAGCCGTCATCAAAAATCTCCCAACAAACAAAAGCCCAGGGCCAGATGGCTTCTCAGGGGAATTCTACCAAACATTTCAAGAAGAATTAATGCCTATTCTCCTGAAACTGTTCCAAAAATAGAAATGGAAGGAAAACTTCCAAACTCGTTTTATGAGGCCACCATTACCTTGACCCCAAAACCAGACAAAGGCCCCATCCAAAAGGAGAACTACAGACCAATATCCTTGATGAACATGGATGCAAAACTTCTCACCAAAATACTAGCCAATAGGATCCAAAAGTACATTAAAAGGATTATTCACCATGACCAAGTGGGATTTATCCCTGGGCTGCAAGGTTGGTTTCACATCCACAAATCAATCCATGGGATACAATATATTAATAAAAGAAAGAACAAGAGTCATATGATCCTCTCAATAGATGCAGAAAAAGCATTTGACAAAGTACAGCATCCTTTCTTGATTAAAACTCTTCAGAGTATAGGGATAGAGGGTGCATACCTCAATATCATAAAAGCCATCTATGAAAAACCCACAGCGAATATCATTCTCAATGGGGAAAAACTGAGAGCTTTCCCCCTAAGGTCAGGAACATGGCAGGGATGTCCACTATCCCCACTGCTATTCAACATAGTAGTAGAAGTCCTAGTCACAGCAATCAGACAACAAAAAGAAATCAAAGGCATCCAAATCGGCAAAGAAGAAGTCAAACTCTCACTGTTTGCAGATGATATGATACTTTATGTGGAAAACCCAAAAGACTCCACCCCAAAACTGCTAGAACTCATACAGGAATTCAGTAAGTGGCAGGATATAAAATCAATGCACAGAAATCAGTTGCATTCCTATACACCAACAACAAGACAGAAGAAGGAGAAATTAAGGAGTCGATCCCATTTACAATTGCATGCAAAACCATAAGATACCTAGGAATAAATCTAACTAATGAGGCAAAGAATCTGTACTGAGAAAATTATAAAATACTCATGAAAGAAATTGAGGAAGCCACAAAGAAATGGAAAAATGTTCCATGCTCATGGTTTGGAAGAACAAATATTGTGAAGATGTCAATATTACCTAGAGCAATCTACACATTTAATGCAATCCCTATCAAAATACCATCCACTTTTTTCAAAGAAATGGAACAAATAATCCTAAAATTTGTATGGAACCAGAAAAGACCCTGAATAGCCAGAGGAATGTTGAAAAAGAAAAGCAAAGCTCGTGGCATCACAATTCTGGACTTCCAGCTCTATTACAAAGCTGTCATCATCAAGATGGTATGGTACTGGCACAAAAACAGACACATAGATCAATGGAACAGATTAGAGAGCCCAGAAATGGACCCTCAACTCTATGGTCAACTAATCTTCGACAAAGCAGGAGAGAATGTCCAATGGAAAAAAGACAGTCTCTTCAACAAATGGTGCTGGGAAAATTGGACAGCCCCATGCAGAAGAATAAAACTGGACCATTTCCTTACACCACACAGAAAAATAGACTCCAAATGGTTGAAAGACCTAAATGTGAGATAGGAGTCCATCAAAATCCTAAAGGAGAACACAGGCAGCAACCTCTTCGACTTCAGCCACAGCAACTTCTTCCTAGAAACATCACCAAAGGCAAGGGAAGCAAGGGCAAAAATGAACTATTGGAACTTCATCAAGATAAGAAGCTTTTGCACAGCAAAAGAAACAGTCCACAAAACCAAAAGACAACTGACAGAATGGGAGAAGATATTTGCAAATGACATATCAGATAAAGGGCTAGTATCCAAAATCTATAAAGAACTTATGAAACTCAGCACTCAAAGAACAAATGATCCAATCAAGAAATGGGCAGAAGACAGGAACAAACATTTTTCCAAAGAAGTCATCCAAATGGCCAAAAGACACATGAAAAAAGTGCTCAACATCACTCGGGATCAGGGAAATCCAAATCAAAACCTCAATGAGATATCACCTCACACCAGTCAGAATGGCTAAATTTAACAAGTCAGGAAATGGCAGATGTTGGCGGGGATGCGGAGAAAGGGGAACCCTCCTACATGGTTGGTGGGAATGCAAGCTGGTGCAGCCACTCTGGAAAACAGTATGGAGGTTCCTCAAAAAGTTGAAAATAGAGTTACCCTATGACCCAGCAACTGCACTACTGGATATTTACTCCAAAGATACAAATGTAGGGACCCAAAGGGGTACGTGTACCCCGATGTTTATAGCAGCAATGTCCACAATAGCCAAACTATGGAAAGAGCCAAGATGTCCATTGACAGATGAATGGATAAAGAAGATGTGGTATATATTTACAATAGAATATTATGAAGCCATCAAAAGGAATGAAATCTTGCCATTTGCAATGACGCGGATGGAACTGGAGGGTGTTATGCTGAGCGAAATTAGTCAATCAGAGAAAGAAATGTATCATATGATCTCACTGATATGAGGAATTCTTAATCTCAGGAAACAAACTGAGGGTGATAGACATTGGGGAGGTTATGTGCTATGGTGAGTGCTGTGAATTGTGTAAGACTGTTGAATCACAGCCCTGTACCTCTGAAACAAATAATACATTATATGTTAAAAAAAGAAAAAGAAGATAGTAGGAAGGGAAAAATGAAGGGAGCGAAATCGGAGGGAGAGATGAACCATGAGCGACTATGGACTCTGAAAAACAAACTGAGGTTTCTAGGAGGGGAAGGGGGTGGGGGAATCGGTTAGCCTGGTGGTGGGTATTAAAGAGGGCATGTACTGAATGGAGCACTGTGTGTTATACGCAAAGAATGAATCATGGAACACTACTTCAAAAACTAATGATGTAATGTATGGTGATTAACATAACAAAATTTAAAAATCCCAGAAGGGTTTTTATATATAAATTTATAAGCTGATTATAACATGTATATGAAAATCCAATGACATTAGAGTTGTCAAACAATCTTTAAGACAACAAAACTGGAGAACTCATACTACTCAATTTTAAAACTTTTTTTGCCACTAACAGTGCAAGGGTTCCTTTTTCTCCACATCCTCGCCAACACTTATTGTTTCTTGTGTTTTTTATTTTAGCCATTCTGACCGGTATAAGGTGATATCTCATTATAGTTTTGATTTGCATTTCCCTGATGATGAGTAATGTAAGCGTCTTTTCATGAGTATATTGGCCATCTGGATTCTCCTTTGGAGAATGTCTGTTCATTTCTTTTCCTCACTTTTTAATTGGATTATTATTTGAGGGGGGTATTGAGTGTGTAAGTTCTTTATGTATTTTGGATACTATCCCTTTATCAAATATGTCCTGTGCAAATATCTTCTCCCATTTAGCATGTTGCTCCTTAGTTTATTGATTGTTTCCTTCACTATGCAGAAGCTTTTTATTTTGATATAGTCCCAATAGTTTATTTTTGCTTTTATTTCCCTTGCCTCAGGAGACATATCTGGAAAGAATGTTGCTACAACCAATGTCAGAGACATTACTGCCTGTGCTCTCTTCTAGGATTTTTATGGTTTCAGTTCTCGCATTCAGGAACTAGGCACTTATGCTGAGCACTGGTGGATGATGTATGGAATTGTTGAATCACTATATTGTACACCTGAAACTAATATAACACTTTTGTTAACTGTACTGGAATTAAAATAAAATAATAATTAAAAAGAATATATATATTCAATTACTTAATGTATGTGTAGATAAACAATTTACTACTAAAATGAAACAGGACTGATCATAAATTCTATTACAATTTGTTTTAATAGGTGTAGACACTGAGAAATAGTTCTCATGGTATGGGAATGGAAGTTTTATTACACTATATCTATATATTTATTTATAGTTATTATTGTTTATGTCAAAAATCCTATATGACCTACTGCCAAAAATTATTTTAATTATATATCAGCTAGTATTTTTTTAATCTTCTTTCTATTTTGTTGAAAGCAAAGAAGTGGAAATTTTATTTGCAGATGCAGCTGTTACCATAAGCAACCATTTACTCAATATCATATTAATATTTCAAATTGTCCTATTGATTGGAGCCATGGATATTTTTTACCCTCCAGAAAACTGAATCATAATATTATCCTAAATAGGATATCTAGGTTGGAAAGTGAGAAGAAGACAACTGCATAAAGGAAGGTAGGAAAGGTGCTTTGTCAGGCAGATGAGTTTTGAGAACAAGTACATATCAAAGTCAAAGATCTGAACATCTATTCCTTTGATTTTTTTCAGATTTTTTTCCCTGAGAAGTTCTTCACATACCACCCAGAGTTCATGTATTCTAGTTTGAAGAGTAGAATAAAAGGTGAAAAGCCTCAGAATCCAGACCCAACTTGAAAAAGTAGTAACAAAATTTTGCATTTGCATAGGAAGTTTAGTTTATAAAATGTGTTTATATTCATTATTTCAATTCACTCTTTCAGCAATAACGTGAGATAAGTAAGACAAAAATACAGAACAACAACAACAACAACAACAAAAAAAACCTTAAAATGTGGCTTTAGATAGTCTCTTTAAAAATGTCTTTGGCTCAATTGGTTCATGTCTGCTTTCGGCTCAGGTCATGATCCTGAGGTCCCGGGATTGAGCCCCGTGTCGGGCTCCCTTCTCAGTGGAGAGTCTGCTTCTCTCTTTCTCCCCCTGCCCCTTCCCCATCTTATGCTTTCTCTCTCTCTCTCTCTCTGTCTCTGTCTCTGTCTCAAATGGATAGATAAAATCTTTAAAAAATATTTTTTAATGTTTTAGCAACAATGTTTAAAGATTTGTCCATTTATTTCTTCTCTATATTTGGATAATATTATCCAATGACCTTCACATAAACAGATGTTGGAAGAAATATATATAGCGACATTTCACTACTTCCACATTGCAGTTCCATTCAGGCCTAAGCTACATGCCCATATAAAAATACTCATCCACTGGGGCTCCTGGGTGGTTCAGTTCATTAAGCATCTGCCTGTGGCTCAGGTCATGATCTCAGAGTCCTGGGATTGAGCCCCACATCAGGCTCTCTGCTCAGCTGCGAGTCTGCTTCTCCTTCTCACTCTCCCTCTGTGCTCTCTCTCTCTTTCTCTCTCAAATAAATAAATAAAATATTTTTAAAAAGTATTCATCTACAAGTAAAGCTAACATAATAGAAAAACAGATCTCAAGATTAATGTCATCAGGTACACTTAACTCAGAATTTTCCTACACTAGGCAGCTTTCCTGACTTCTTACTAAATGTATTAAAACTATGTCTGAAAGTAAAAAATTGTCCAATTACTAAATTTGAGGATGAATATCAATCTACACAGTAAATCTAATTTTCTTCAATGAAGTTCCTGCCTCTCATGAATGCTTATTGGTACTTGTATCATGATTTGCTTGACAAAGCCTTAATTTTATGAAGTCATATATAGTACTTTCACAAGGAGTTGTGATAAGAGTATGATGGATAACTACACTCACATTTTAAATCCCTACAGAAAAATGAAAAGATTCAGGAATGATTTACTTCAATCTTCTCTGTATTGAGAAATACTAGTTAGAAATGATAAGTGTTGTGAGCATCGATAGCATTATATAAAGGCAGACGTTAAAATATTATCTATGAAATAAATTAAACTTGCCCTAGACTGGCACTGATTTAATTTTTAAGATGTTGTGTTAGACCATATGGCTGAGATCATCACATGTAATTTAACTCTTCAGCACCATGGCCAGCATCTACTTTGCCTATAAGCTTCTGCATAAGCTAGCAATGAATATCAGAGGTATCATTTATTTTCAGAGGTTAAGGAATCCTTAGGTCAACCAATCAACCATCCATTTAATCCCTCAATTTTCTCTACTGCCATTGAGACTCTGGCTTGGATGATCAGCATCAATCTATGGTTATAGTAATATGTACAATTCACTTTGCTAATACAATTAATATAAACAAAAAACCAAGACTAATGCAGTTCTTTAGCTCAAAAAGAAGTATCTGTTCTAAATATATAACCTGACTTTAGTGTCCAGCATATGCTGGTTCATTAATTTACTGACTTTATTTATTACTACAAGCCTCCACTGAGGCAAACTGCTATAGGTTGCTAGGAACTGAAATGGGCTAAGAAGGAAAAAAAACAAGTATGTGGAAGATACAATCCTTTATCTTAAAGAATTCATACCCAATGGGTGATACAGACAAGGATACAGAAAGCTATAGCATTGTAATAAATTCTATAATCTAGATAAGAGTGCTGGGAGAGAAGGAGGAGCAATTCATTTTATTTTGAGAATCAATAACTATTATCCCAGGAGAAGTGGCACTGAAAGATGAGTCCGAATTTTGAAAAGAGATAAGCAAGAGAAGAGAAATCCAGAGAAAGCAAACTACTGAGCTAAGTTGTAGAGTAGTGAAAATACACAATGTTTTGGTGCTTTAGTAACAGTCTGATGTGACTTGAAAAGAGAATATGTGGTGGGTAGACTGAGAAGATAATGAGAAGCCAGATTGGAAACATCTTCAAATGGCATACTAATGTGCACAAATCCAATTACTATGCTGGGCGTTTAGTTTACAGAGCTGGGGCAGAAATCTGTGTGGTAATTAACCAGTAGCCTAAAGAGTAAACATTGAATAGATCAAGAAATCAAAATGTCAAATTCCTGCTGGACACACCACAGAAATTTTAGTTAGCTCAATTAAAAGGAAACTTTAATTATTTTTAGCCAGAATTTCTGCAAATTGGATTTGGTCATATGGAAAGTTTGGTCATGTGGGAAGAATTCACAGTGAATTAATTTGTGAAGTTCCAAAGTTACTTAAATGTAGCAGCAAAAAGCAACCAGAGGTAGTGGCTTACTTAGCATAATTTAACCAGAACTAGAAAGTCTCATGCCCACCAGATAGACTTCCCCTATTCAGGTGTCTTGGTTCCTAAAATTACAAAATTCATTCTTACAACTTAGTGTTAACTACTATAAGACATAATCTCTCAATTCTCTCAATGAAAGAAGTCTGCTGGAAAACCATGAAGACAAGGGGACTATGCACTAAAAGTTAGGAAAGGAGATTATAGCAGAAGAATGCCAGAAACAAACTTCACATTCTGCCTAGTGTCAGCCCTGAAAGTATATTTGGTATATAAAATATATTATGCATCAAATTTCAATAAAGTTAATAACCATTGACTGAGTACCTACTGTGTGTCAGGAACACTGGAATAAAATCAATAAAGCATGTTTCCTTTCTTTGAAGAGATTTCACTCAATTGGAAAAAATATATGGTAGAGAAAATTTCAATATATGTGGCTTGGGCAATTGTACATGGAAGAGACAATAGTAAAGCTGGTTCTTAAAGAGTGGCTCTTTAAAAGAATGAGAATGGGAAGGATATTCTAAGTAGAGAAAACAACATAAGCAAATTCACACCTGTGAAACAGCATCCTTCGTTTGTATAGAGAACAATACACAGGGTGGGTGTTATTTTTTTTTTTTCCTGTATTATAAATACCTAGATAGGTAGTTTGAATGCAGGAGATCCTGAAACATGGAAAACTTCAGATTACTCTTTGTTTGCTAATGATAAATATTTTGTTATGGTGATCCTTACATTTTGAGCTGCAAATTTGTTGGTCAATACTTCTACTGAAGCAAACTAAACATTATACCTATTTATTTAAATATGTATTAAGTTACTTAGTAGGGAACAAATTTTAAGAAAGCAGCAACTGGAAAAGTCAAATGACAGTATTATTTTTTATTTTGAGAATCAATATCAGGATGTCATTATCTGCATAGGGAAATGTATGTCATTTTAAGTCCAGCTTTATTAAAGATTGGTCATTCTCCTATTAACTGAACAGTGCACTCCACAAGTAGTTGAACCTTTGTTAAAGGTTTGTTAAAGAGGTTTCTTTGTTAAATGCACGTTTTGCATTTAATGGATAAATGATCTCTAAAAATGGGAAGGAGGAAAATCAAACAAGAAGGGGTCAAGTGCATTGAACCCATTGAGGAGAATAAAGAGTTGAATTCACTGTTTAATAACTTATTTTAGTATATATTTAGTGAACACCTCTGATATGCTAGGCACCACCATTCTCAGAGCTAGAAAAACAATAAAAATAAAATAGTCCAATGGCTTGAAAAACATATAGTCTAGCTAAAGAGGCCATCACAGGGGCTTGTGACAAGCTACAAAATCAAACAAAAAAATCAGTTAATTTTGAGCAATTGAAGGGTTAGGAAAGTTTTCATAGTGATGACATTAAAACTGAGTCTAAAATGAGTTCATCGGTTGAACAAATATTGGAGGAAGAGGAAATTCATGGAAGTTTAAAGTGTTATTTTTATTTGGGCATTTCCCAAGTAATGTGGGATGGCTAGAGGTATCTCACACAGGGTTATATATGATATGCTGAGTTTAGCTATTCTGTAGGTAAATGAGGATGTAATATGTCTGTGTTTAGAAAGAAAGGTTTATTAGCAAATAGAAAATTAGTTAGAGGTGAGGGAACCTTTTAGAAGGCAGTTCTACTTGCTGAAGTTGGTTCCATTTCACTATTAAAAACTGTTTCTTTTGCCCTCAGCACTTTGCACTTTCTATTCCCTCTGTAGTCTCTGTGCCCTGATATCCCCTCTATGGTGAGTTCAGCCCAGCACTTTCCCAGGTAGTGAAAATTCATTGCCCACTAGACTATAAAACCAATGAGGGTGGGGACTGGGCCAATCTCATTCACCATCAAATTCCTATAACCTGGCACATAAAAAGTTCTCAATAAATGCTTGTTAAATGGATGAATGAATTCAGAAGTTTAAGAGAGAGAATCATCATGATTACCTGTGAGAGATGTGAAAGTAGAAGGAATGAAAAGCAATTCCATTAACTGAGAAAAATAATCCAGATGAGAGAATTCTTAAAGAA
This sequence comes from Callorhinus ursinus, assembly GCF_003265705.2. NCBI lineage: Eukaryota > Metazoa > Chordata > Mammalia > Carnivora > Otariidae > Callorhinus > Callorhinus ursinus. Next base: position 28,731,858 of record NW_027397075.1, on the reverse strand, counting down.
GAAAATACATGTTTTGCTTCAGGCATGATGACAACTAGGAATAAAGCAGAAAGAAGGTGAGAACAAAGAGAAATTTAGGGGTAAATCAAAGGAAGTGTGTGTAATAACTGGTGGCAGGACCTAGGAAATTTTTTTTCAAAGGATCCATGATTTAGGAACCAGGATGGACTGAATGACTAACTTGAAGTGCTAGGGAGTGGCCTGAGCAGGAAATTTTACCCTGATTTGGATTTTTTACCTAATACTCACCAAAAGGAATTTGTGTTTCTTTGGGAAAAGAGTCTAAGACACAAAGTCTAATGGACCTGGAAGAGACAGGGTGGAAATTACTAAAAAAGGGTCCCAAATTCCAAACGGAACAAAACTGGCTTCTATAATCATGATGTGTAATTGTAAATGGCCTGTCCATATTCAGCTAGAATTCTGGGATTTTCATGATGGAGTGTGAAGCTAGGTTAACAATATGATGAACAAGATGATTTCCTCTGAAATATTCTTAAAAATCCCATTTTAGAGAGAAAGAGAATTTAACACCATAAACTATTTCATCCTGTGTGTAGTAGCAATGGAAAGAACCAGCCGCAAAAATGTGAAGTCTTTCTAGTGGACAATATCCAACACTAAAAAGCAGAAAATTTAACTCCAAAATCTCAGATATAAATTTGCTTCTTGTTCTACTATCTCAATTTAATAAATACACAGAATAAAATTGTTTAGTTAAAATTTAAATTTTGAACACTTAACATGGTTCAGCCCTTTGGTAGGCTTTGGAAAGAAATTCTGAGGGGTGCCTGGGTGGCTCAGTCGTTAAGCAGACGCTTTAACTCAGGTCCTGGGATCAAGCCCCACTTTGGGCTCCCTGCTCAGTGGGAAGCCTGCTTCTCCCTCTCCCACTCCCCCTGCTTGTGTTTCTGCTCTCGCTGTCTCTCTCTCTCTCAAATAAATAAATAAAATCTTAAAAAAAAAAAAAGAAAGAAAGAAATTCTGGGCAGTATTATCCTCCTTTTCTTTTCCTTTTTTTTTTTATTATGTCATGTTAGTCACCATACAATATATCATTAGTTTTTGATGTAGTGTTCCATGATTCATTGTTTGTGTATAACACCCAGTGCTCCATGCAGAATGTGCCCTCTTTAATACCCATCACCGGGCTAACCCATCCTCCAACCCCCCTCTCCTCTAAAACCCTCAGTTTGTTTCTCAGAGTCCATAGTCTCTCATGATTCATCTCCCCCTCTGATTCCCGCCCCCTTATTTTTCCCTTCCTTCGCCTAATGTCCTCCATGCTATTCCTTATGTTCCACAAAAAGTGAAACCACATGATAATTGACTTTCTCTGCTTGACTTATTTCACTTAGCATGATGCCCTCCATTCCATCCATGTCAGTGCAAATGGTAGGTATTCATCCTTTCTGATGGCTGAGTAATATTCCATTGTATATATGGACCACATCTTCTTTATCCATTCATCTGTTGAAGGGCATCTCGGCTCTTTCCACAGTTTGGCTGTTGTGGACATTGGCCCTTCTTTTCACTACATCTGTATTTTTGGGGTGTCCTCCTTTTCAAATATAAAGTAATTGTTCTAGTAACTTGGTTTGTGTCCCCTTAGATTCATATGTTGAAGCCCCAACCCCCAGTATATCTGTATTTGGAGATGAGGCCTCTAGGAAAGTGATTAGGTTAAGTGAGGTCATAGGGTGGGGCCATGATCTGGTGAAATTGGTCTCCTTATAAGAACAGATGCCAGAGGAACTTTCCAGAACTCTTGGTGTGCCCAGCAATGTGCTCCTCCCTGCTCCGCCACACTGGCCTCAGCCCTCTCACTGGCTGTAGAAAATGGTGAAAGAAACCACTTAATATGATGTTTTGGGGGTCAAACCCAATGCCACGCAGGAAGAATTGAAAAAGGCCTATAGGAAACTGGCCTTGAAGTACCACCCTGATAAGAATCCAAATGAAGGGGAGAAGTTTAAACAGATTTCTCAAGCTTATGAAATGCTCTCTGATACAAAGAAAAGGGAGTTGTATGACAAAGGAGGAAAACAGGCAATTAAAGAAAGTGGAGCTGGTGGTGGTTTGACTCCCCCATGGATATCTTTGATATGTTTTTTGGTGGAGGAGGAAGCATCAGCTCTCAGTAACCTTAGAAGGTTTATATAATGGTGTAACAAGAAAACTAGCTCTGTAAAAGAATGTGATATGTAATAAATGTGAAGGCCGAGGTGGTAAGAAAGGAGCAAATATTGTCCCAATTGCCAAGGTACTGGAATGCAAACAAGAATTCATCAGATAGGACCTGGAATGGTTCAGCAAATTCAATCTGTGTGCATGGGGAACAGATCAGTCCCAAAGATAGATATAAAAGCTGCAGTGGAAAGAAGCCGGTTTGAGAGAAGATTCTAGAAGTTCATATTGACAAAGGCATATGGCCAGAAGATAACATTCCATGGTGAAGGAGACCAAGAACCAGGACTGGAACCAGGAGATATTATCATTGTTTTAGATCAGAAGGACCATGCTGTTTTTACTGGGTGAGGAGAAGACCTTTTCTCGTGTGTGGACACACAGCTAGTTGAACCACTGTGCGGCTTTCAAAAGCCAGTGTCTACTCTTGGCGACCGAACCATCATCATCACCTCTCATCCAGGACAAATTGTCAAGCATGGAGAGGAGATATCAAGTGTGTGTGCTAAATGAAGGCATGCCCATTTATCATAGACCACATGAGAAGAGTCTCCTAATCATCGAATTTAAGCTAAACTTTCCTGAGAATGGCTTTCTTTCTCTTGATAAACTCTCTTTGCTGGAAAAACTCCTACCTGAGAGGAAGGAAGTAGAAAAGACTGATGAAATGGACCAGGAAGAACTCGTGGACTTTAATCCAAATCAGGAAAGATGTCACCATTACAATGGGGAAGACTATGAGGATGATGAACATCATCCCAGGGGTGGTGTTCATGTCAGACCTCTTAATGGGGCCAGTGAATAACACTGCTGGCATTTTATATGCAGTAGTGAGTGAGTGAAGGACTATAATGATAGCTCACTACTTGCCCTTGTTTTTGTTTTAATATTCAACTATAGTAGTGTTTTAAAAGTTAAATGAAGAATAAACTAAAAAAAAAGAACAGATGCCAGAGAACTCCTTGTCTTTCTCTCTTTCCATATGAATGGGAAGACCATATGATTTCTCTCTCATCCTCTCTCTCAAATAAATAAATAAAATCTTTAAAACAAATAAAAGGTGGGGGGCGCCTGGGTGGCTCAGTTGGTTAAGGGACTGCCTTCAGCTCAGGTCATGATCCTGGAGTCCCGGGATCAAGTCCCACATCCAGCTCCCTGCTCAGCAGGGAGTCTGCTTCTCCCTCTGACCCTCCCCCCATCATGCTCTCTCTCTCAAATAAATAAATAAAATCTTTTTTTTTAAAAAAAAAAGAAAGACCATATGAAGGTTCAGTGAGAGGTGGTTGTTTACAAGCCGGGAAGAGTCCTCACTAGGAACCAACCCTACCTGACCTTGATCTGGGATTTCTAGCCTCTAGAACTGTGAGAAAATAAATCTCTGTTGTTGAAGTCACCCCACCTGTGGTTTTTGTTATGGATGTCCAAGCAGCCTAACATAGCTTGTAAGTCATAGACTTAGCACATATGCTCAAGTCCTCTGTCCAAATTTCAAGCACATGAAATAGAAAGAGACAACAAATGATAAAATGTTCAACTAAATATAATCAAATGCAAGGAAGAGGGTAATATTGGAGATTTCACAGAAGATTGAAGGACAGGTACAACTTTGACTAGGTAGTCAAAAGATGGTTGGGTGGGGATAGTGGAGAAAATTATAAGAAATAGCAGAAACAAGCCCGGACAATTGGGCAGAAGGCTCTTTACTTCATGGGAGAACTGGGATCTGAAGTTGGGATTAGTGCAGCAAGTGAGGCTAGTTGTGGTTAGAGATAAAGCAGAGCCTAGGGCAGGTGCAGCCGAGAAGCACATCACAATTAAACTCATCTCTACCCCTGAGGGAGAAGTGGAGATTGGGTTATGCCTGGCAGGATGGAGCACCTTTACCCCAAAAGCCAGGGGCAGGCTGATGTCTAATTGCCTGTTAGTTCAAGGAACTCCTCTGGGATAGGAGTTTTATAAGAGGGCACCTCCTCAGAAGAAGGGTGGTTAGCCTACACCAAAAAGCAGTAGCTAGGGTCCAGAGTCAGAAAGCTCTTTAATAATAGGAAAAAGGGGGCTAGAGACAGGCCAAGAGTCTACAACAGGAATGGGTGCCAAAGGGTATGAAAATGTCCCCCGAATTTGTTTAGATCAGGTATGGCGAGGCCACAGATCAGAAAACTGCTATTGAAAAGATAGTTTATTATCTACAGTTCTCAAGAGAAAGGGGCACTCCATGGCTTGCCAGGCCACAAGATGAAGCACTTGGGTCAGTTAGGAGGCAGAAGGAGAAAAGAGAAAATAACGGACCAGAGCCTTTATTTGTGTTTTAAGGGAAGGAATGAGCGAGACAGAGTAAGTACACTGCATTAAGTTTAGGATTGGATAGTCTGAAAAATTTCTGCGGACTCTGGGCTATAGAGGTGGTCCCTGGTTGTCTGGTACTTGCCCCTAGGGTGATTTAGGGTGGGAATACTACTGGCTTGGTATGTGAAATTTGAAAAAGGAGAGGATTGGAGGGATGGGCTCTGATTGGTTGGTTTTCATATCATAGGTGTGCTCACAGGCAAGATGTTTGCTATCTTGATGGAACCTTGGGAGGGGCAGTCCCTCTCTGGGTCCCCAAGCTGCCCAAGATGTCAAATATAGAAAATAGAAAATATGATTAATATCTAAAACATTATTTAAAATATGTAGGATGAAAAAGTAAACTGAAAGATAATAAGGAGTCAAGAAGCAACATGAACCTGATATCTGGATCTTGAAACACTTGATTTAGCCACTTGGATTCAGATATTTAGGTAGATGATAGATAGATGATGATGACAGATAGATTGATAGATGATAGATAGATAAATAGATAAATAGACAGATAGATGATAGATAGATGATGGCGTTTTTTTCCCTTTTGTCTTAGAGAGTCCAGGGCATTACCAAGCTGAGTTTGGGGAGAGACTGTAGTTAAGTAAAATAGAAATAGATTCATGGGCGCCTGGGTGGCTCAGTCGTTAAATGTCTGCCTTCGGCTCAGGTCGTGATCACAGGGTCCTGGGATCAAGCCCCACATCGGGCTCCTTCCTCAGTGGAGAGCCTGCTTCTCCCTCTCCCGCTCCCCCTGCTTGTGTTCCCTCTCTCACTGTGTCTCTCTCTGTTAAATAAATAAAATCTTAAAAAAAATAGAAATAGATTCAAATAACTGCACTTTTGGAAATTTATGAAGTCATCCAGGCTTACGTATGTTATGTTGTGTATGATGCTTTACCAAATCATGCCCTTGTGGGGTGAAACAATGCACCTCCAAATTTACAGTTATTATATTGAACTATCAGCTTACTTACCTTTCAGTCTCAGGCCCAATACCCTGAAGATATATTTACAATAGACATGATTTTAAACCACATTCCATTAAAACAGAGCTTGTTTTAAATGACTTTTTTTTGTATAAGTAATGCTGCTTTGTGCTTGATTTGCTCAAAAGCTATTTAAAATCCTTTGAACGTCAAATGTATTACTACATCTTACGCCACTCTCATTTTTGGAAACATGTAAAGGGAGCAGAAATATTTCATTTTCCTGTGCTGTTTGCTCCCCCAGAGCAAGCTAATGGTGCTGCTTTAAAGCAAAGTGACAATTTTTGATACAGGTTTATTTAATTAAAAAAACTACTTAGAACAATCAAACATGAGCGTTAACAAGAAACATATGTGAGGCTCCAAATATTCTGAAAATGAATGCAAAGCAACGTTCCAATCAACATGAGGTCAGGTTTCCTGGCCTGTTTCTTCTGCACATGCAAAATCAGAGAGCATGAGAGGGTGAGCGTAGGTGCATGACCGTTCGTGACTGTGAGTGTATCTGTACATGTTGTGAAAGACCCACCTCTGCTGCAGCTCCCAGCGGCCTTGAGAAGCAATCTTTTACATGTAGCAGGACACACTCTAGGATATTAACACTCTACCATTTCCAAGAGCCTCTGTTCACACCAGCTCCAGAGTAAACACCATGAAAGAAGGAGCCTCAAGCTGCTAAAAAGCACACAAAGCAACAAGGAGAAACAGTTCCAAATTTCATATAAATGGAAAATGTTTCAAGAACAACTGCCCGTTTGTTCAGAGAGTGCCCACAGAGCAGGAGGGTAAATAAAACTCAGTACCTGTTAGCTTTATAGGCAAATAACCATTATCTACTATGTGTAGATGAGTGAATGATAATTTTATGCAAACCACAATAAGTAAATTCAAACAGTATAAACTAAGCCTGCACAGTAAGAGCAGGAAGTTCAAGGAAAGAAAAATAAGGAAAGGGTGTTTTCTGTGTGGTGTATCACCAACCTGGGAAATCCATTATAGAGCCAAAAACTGGAACAGGATTTTATAAAAGCACTGGCTTAAAATAGAGCTATAAGTCCCTTAGGACTTGTATGGTGACTTCATACCTTAAGTAAAACTCTGCTCTCCACGATCTGATTACTGATTAGCTTTACATAGAGGATTATGGAGAATTTGTACATTGGACTTTTTATATGACAGAATATATAGTATAAATTCCTTGGGAGCCTTCATGGTGCATTCAGTTTTTTTTAATGAATCCGAGTCAAGTATCATCAATAGCCAAGCATCCTAACCAACAGAGCTTAGAAGTTTATGGACTTGTGTCTGAGAGCTGCAGTTTTCTAATCAAAATAGCACTTTTATAAGATTTTTCAAAAGCAGAACATTCAACTTTGGCCAATTTTAAAATCTCTTTGGGTACTGTGAATTTTACATTTGAAAGTGAAATCAAGGTTTTTCAGATTCAGATTTCATTGACTCCTTATCTTCTGTGGTTTCCTGGGTGGTAGTAGGAGACAAGAAAGAAGGCTTTTAAAGGATTATATAAAATGTCTATAAATGGATTCATTAAAATAAGGGCACCACTTTACTTCTAACAAACCATATTTTAATGAAGCATGTGTCAAAGAACCTAACATTCGTAGATTCCATTTGAAAATCATGTGAGCATAAAAACATAGAGGAAAATGTTGTTAGAGCAAGATGACTATCGGTTTTGGTAAAGCTACTTTTGTTTAAATTTGTTTAAAAGCTCTAGCGATGTCACATTATGGGGTAGAAGCAGAGCATATTAAATGAGCTTGCAGAGGCTTTGAGGTCAGAAATAACTGAGTTTAAATTTAGGCTATGGAGGAAATGAGGGAGAATTGGAGAAAGGAAGGAAGGGAAGAAGGTTGGGGAGAAGAGAGGGAGGCAAGGAAGAAGGAAGGAAAGAGCATGCATTAGACAGTTTCTCAGTACCCAGCATTATCAAGGGGCTTTAAATATACATTTACCTTCTGCTTCTAGCTGCGTGATCTTGGGCAAATAAATTTACCTCTTTGGGCTTCAGATTCCTTACCTATAAAAAGAGCACCTGTCGGGGCGCCTGGGTAGCTCAGTCGTTAAGCGTCTGCCTTTGGCTCAGGTCATGATCCTGGGCTCCTGGGATCAAGCCCCACATCGGGTTCCCTGCTCCGCGGGAAGCCTGCTTCTCCCTCCCCCACTCTCCCTGCTTGTGTTCCTGCTCTCTGTGTCTCTCTCTGTCAAATAAATAAATAAAATCTTTAAAAAGGGGGGGGGCACCTGTTATAAGTTCTAGAAAGATGGTAGTGGCAGCATAATTTGGGGGGTTCCTTCCAAATTACATTAAAAAGACAGCATCTCAATAGCAAAAACCAAAATCCAACAAAACTGGGAAACTAGGTACAACACAAGCCTCAACATACAAGCAGGTAGAGACAAATTACCAATAGCCACTAGATTTGTGTGTCATTGGCATCTGTGTGGGGAAAAAGCAGGGGGAAATAGCAAGCCATTTGATGATGTTCAGAATAACAGAACCAAAAAACACCCAACAGATAATACCTGAAAAGTACAACAGGTCAATTTGAGAAGAGTGGCAGACATTGAGATGGGTATGGTTTACTCCAGCAACATGTGAGTATAAAGCACCTGCTGTAAGCTCTATAAAGGTGAAGCAGGGGCACCTGGGTGGCTTAGTTGGTTGAGCGTCTGGCCCATGTCGTCCGGCTCCCTGCTCATTGGGGAGTCTGCTTCTCCCTCTCCCTCTGCCTCTCTCCCTTCTTGTGCTCTCTCTGTCTCTTTTTCTCTCAAATAAATAAATAAACATCTTAAAAAGAAAAAAAAGGTGAAGCAGTTTACTGTCTGGGAACTCTCAAACCTGACCCATCAGGGCACGGGGCTCCACACTTAGGAGAAATTACTGGGACTGGAAGCATTTAGCAAGAAAGAGACTAGAGAGGTAAAGGAAAGAAGATACAGATAAAAGTGGGGAAGGCAAACAGAGCTAGGAAATCCCAGAAAGCAAAGTGCAATATTTTTTAACACTGATGCTAACTGCAGAAGAGCAAGGTCTATGAAGTTAGAAACACTACTACTTTCTAAACATTCAGGAAAACTAATTTCAAAGAAAATAAATTAAAATAAATGTACCGAGGTCGAATTCCAAACAATTACACTAGAAAGACATGAAAAAGAGAGAGATCAAAACCGCAACTTACTATTTCAAAAAACCCCAACTATATTAATGACATAAAACATGAAATAATAACACAATCAAAATTAGAAAAGTCAGAAATAGGTTGAAACAACTCAAAAAGAGAATTAGAAGTTTAAAATCCTAGAATACATGAGTAATAAATGTGAGAAATAATGTATTAATAACAGAAAATCAAAAGAGGAAAACATTAAATTACAAGATGAAGAAAGATAAAAAAGAATTTGAGAAAAAATGACAAATATTGAAGAGAGGCAAAGAAGAGATGAGTCCCTGAAAATGAAAACCCAAACAAGAGAACAAAATAAATTTTAAAAACTATAATTCAAGATAATGTTCCTGATATTTTTTAAAAAGAATGTGAAACTACATATTGAAAGAGCACACCATATAACTCATGCTATCATACAGAATATCCGACATCAACATATTTGAGTAAAATTATTGAACTTTATAAAAAAGAAAAAAATCTTTGGCTTTTTAGGCAAAAAAAAAAATGTGACTTATACAGGAAAGGAAATTAGATTAACACATTTTCACAACCCTTCATGCAAGAAGAAAATAAGAGCAACATATTGAAGATATTGAAGGAAAGAAAATGTGAGCCAAGGATTTTATATCCAGTAATACTGAACTTCAAGTAAAAAGCACAGACAACTGTTATCAACAGGAAAAGCCTCTAGGAATATTGTTCCCATGAGCACTTCCTAAGAAATATACTTGAGCATAAGTTTCAGACAACCAAAATGACTAGAGAGACATTGAACAAACACTGGTAGCATCGAGCACCGGTGGTTACTGACATCAGGAAGAAGTGAAAACCAGGTGCTGTGTTCCCTGAGTAAATAGTCCAACACCATTTATTATGTTGCCAAAGGAGTCAAACACAAGTCTGATCAAGCTCTGGATTTAGCTGCCAATTAGCACAAAATATATATTTTCAGGATAAAGATAATAAACTCCATTATAAGCATGCATTCAGCAAATCTGGAATGTGGAAAACCTACAGGTAAAATTCTGCTGACTCTTCAATAGGTATAATGTAAGGCAAAGAAAGGGATAGAATAGAAATCTGTAAATTGATAGAGACTTAAGAGACATATCAAGTTTTAAGAATGGGCAAAATCAAACTATAGTGTCTAGGGATACGCAAACAAGGATGTGACTGCGATCACAGTTAGCATAATGATGACTTTGGAGGCAAGAAAGGGGCTGATGTTGGGAAGAGCTTCTGGGGGGCTGGAAAAGTTCTCCATCTTGATCTGAATACATGGGTGTTTGCCATCTAATAACTCACTAGGCTTTGCATCTGACTTGTGTCGTTGTCTATATCTGTGTTACTTTATAATAAAAAGGTAAAGATAAAACAGGAAAATTTTACACAAATAATCTGGGTTCTGCTCACTGGTACTATCTCTATTTCCTCATCTATAAAATATAAGTATCCCTCTTATAATTTTGTTTCTGTTGGTACCTAGCCCATAGTATGCCCTCAATAAATACTCATCCCCCTGCGGTGCCTGGGTGTCTCAGTCGGTTAAACGTCAGGGTCCTGGGATCCAGTCCTGAATGGAGCCCCACAAGGAGCCCCACATTGGGCTTCCTGCTCAACGGGGAGCCTGCATCTCCCTCTCCTTCTGCCCCTTCCCCTCCTCCTCCACTCTCTCTCTCAAATAAATAAAATCTTTGAAAAAATAAAATACTCATCCTTTCCTCCATATGACTACATAGAGTTTTTTCTGCAATAAGACAAATTATCTTTCAGCCAGAAGAAACCAATAGAGCAGAAACAAAATAAATGTATACTAAGGTAGAAGTAAATAAAAGACAATCACCCAATCTTCCTCTTCTTGACTACTGTCTCCATGAGGGAATAGTATTATTTATGAGAAAAAAATGCAGAAGCCCCAATTTCTATATAGTCTTCACCCTAATAGCCTACATGCAAAAAATTAAATGCAGAACTTATTACTTTATGACAAAAAACCAGTAAGTTTCCATTTATTTGGTGATTTCTCTCCTTGTCTATATGTAGTCATTCCCAAAACTCATTTATTGAGCACTTCCTATGGCCTGTTTAGTTTTTTCTTTGCTCCAAGTAAATTGACCAGCAAAATGAAAAAGAATAAGTGTTCCTTAGGTGATATTTGAGTTTCCAGTTCAGGTTTTTCATATTTGTTCCATTTTAATGATATTATAAACTCAAATGTATAGGCAACAGAATAACCTTAGAATCAATCCTGGCTCCAAATCTCAAGATCTACAAGCAAAAGTTATTCTGGTAACCATGAAGATATTTTAATAAAGTAAAAAAAAAAACACCAATCTTGCTAAAAATATTTAAGTTGTTCAGGTTTCCTTAGTTCAGATGGAGGAATATCCAACAGCCTGTCCCCTTGGTTATGGGGGGAGATTATTTCATAGAGTTCAGTGAGGATAAGACAGAGCAGGGACTAGACTCAGTTCCTCTCAACCTTGACTACAAAACCAAGTATTCTTTGGCTGCCTCCACAAAGAAAACAACCACCACCACCACCTAAAATTCTATGTACTTGAGTAGCATATCTTGCATGCTTACCACAGAGATTGGAGAAGACGGGGCCAAACCAGTCTGCTCCAAGGTAGACCCCAGTGCTGAACTTTCATTGACCTTTTCCCTCATTATAATACTAAATATCACACCCAAGACCCATGGGCTTGGTTTGGTATCAAGGGCCTGGTTCAGTATCAAGGAAGTGATTGAAAGAGAAATATACATCACCACACCCAAGGAGAACAATTTAGAAAAGTAGACAAGCAGCATTTTCTTTACTTTGTTTTTACTTTGTTTTGTTTTTGTCATGGCATACTAACACCTTTTATTCAGAGAATGTTGGCATCCTCTACTGACTCATTTGGAAAGAAAAAGAAGTTCACATGCCAATGAGGGGGAGACGCAGGAAGAAGACTGATTTGAGAAAAATATTTTACAACTTGTCAAGTTTGGAATAGGAGCATCTTATATTTCACCTCTTCCTCTTTGAAAGAAATAAATTGGGCAACGTGGACAAGGTGTTGAAGGGTGAGCTAACATGCAATGAGTTTTAAATCTGTTCTGTCACTAACACGCTCAGGAAAGAATTTTACTTCATTGCAACCATTTCTCAGGGTTATTGATATATATCTACTCTCTCCCTTGATATAGCAAAGACTACATTGAAGAGAGATGGATTTGGTGGGAAATGCCCCAAATTGGATACAAGTCTGTTTCTGATGTGCAGTGACTTTTATGACACATGTGCTATCTACACACGAAAAGAAAGAAAAGAAGGATAGAAGGGAGAAAAAAAAATGGAAGGAAGAGTGGGTGTGAAGAGAAGGGAACAGAAATGAAAGAAAAGAAAAATTGAAATTCAAAGTTTTAAAGTCAAATAACATGTGATTTAATTTCAGCCCCTACTTGTGGGATTATGTCACCCATTTCGACCCTAGGAGCACAAAATCATTTCACACCCAACTTCAAAGTTGTTATTATTGTTAACTGGTTGTTGCTAGGAACTGGTCTGGAATGAACTGACAAGCTCTGGTTCTGTTCTTAATGACCTGGAGGGTATGTCACACTTATGCTATGGCAATGCCTTTCTTAGAGAGGTGAAGAAGAGAGGTGTTTGGTAGTAGTTGTCATATGCTTTCCAGGTCTAAAAATTTTCTAATTCTGTCTACTAAGAATAGACAGACTACTGTCTGAGGGAACATCTGGTTGCTAATATAGCCATTGCCTGCATTTATCCATCCGGACTACTACATTAGCTCTGAATTGTGTGCCTGGAACACATAATATGTATCAAACATTACTGAACGAGAGATTGGATTCACTTAATATCTCCAACTCAAATGAAATTTCTATCATTGTGAGAGATTATGAATTGAAGCAATAAATTGAAAAGGGATAGTGTGGCATCTTCTTACAAGAACAAAATTAATAGGTAAGACAGTTTAAAATAACATGACCCTTAAGAAAAGAAAAACTTGACGTGGGATATAGGTGTGTGGGAAATATGACTGAGACCCCAATTACTTGTTCTTTGATTGCCTATTCATAGACTTTGAACTCCTTTCAGGTAGGTCTGTATTTCATTCTTTTAATAGCCTTAATTCTTAGATGAATGCCTTATGTGGGATAGGCATTAAATGTCTGACTAAGGATTCCATAGTCATCTTGGTTTCTACAGAGATACATTGTAGCTTTACCATAGAACGTGTTACTTTGAATTTCATTTATTCACCTCTGTGTATCCCTACTAGATTTAGATACAATTCTTCAAGTCAAGAACTATGTCTATTCATTTTTTGCATACTCGAGTCTAAAGCAATGTCTGCTCATAAATTTTGGTTAAATTAATAAATACAACTAATCTGGATGAATAAATTTAGAACCTCTACCTCCCTCACTGTACCATGTGCATCTCTCCAGAAGCATAACAACAGCTACGCTCTCTTGCAGAGAATTTCCAATTGAACATGAATGTCCATATTTGCATATACAAATTCGCAAACACAGGGGTTTTGTGTGTGAATGAATGTGTATGGATACATGTATGACTAAATATGCACATCTTCCACTTATACTGTATTGAGTATTCATTTGACTGCATGTCTATAAGAATCACCAGGTTGACACACAAGTATTTTCTCAAAGTATGGTTCAGGCTGTAAGAGAAGCTAAGAAGAAAAGCGGAGAGATTCATTATTTATTGTCCTAGTGGGTCACCTACCGCCTTGTCCTGACACTTGGAGCAACCCAATGATGTCATAGTTGTTGTTTGATGTCATACTGGTTGAAAACAGAGGTTACTACTTTAAGAAGAGGATGTATTTTAAAGGGCCCTTTTAACTAAAATCTCCTTTACCTTAAGATGTGTATCGTGAGCTCAAGTTAATTTGAAAAGTGAGAAGATGACTGCATTAATAGCCAGTGGATGTGGACTCTTTGGACCACAGTGGCCATTTGATGATATCCCAAAGGCAGTCACAAGGTAAGAAATGATTTCCTACAGATTCTTGAAGCATATCAAGAAATTTAAAAGCAATATATTTGGAAAATAAAAATATAATTCTTACACCTCTGTTCTATGTTGCTGTGTGCTAAAGTATAGAATAATTGATATTGCCAAAAGTAATAAATTTCAACATGACTTTCCTATATTCAGACAGTTCTGTGGCTCCCCATGCCTGCAGAAAATATCCAAATATCATATTCTCTTATACCAGACTTTCCATGATCTTTCCCTGATGGTTTTTCCAAAGTTATTTTTACTGCTCTCATTCAAACCTAATTCTCTAAACATCTCAAACTATTTGCAGTTACTTAAAGATACCGTAATGTTTCAAGATTTTGTGTCTTTTTATGTACTATTGTCTTTTCCTAGAATATCCCAATTATGCTCTCTGCTAAGAAAATTTTTATTCATCCTTTGTGAGCCCTACCCTGAACTCTACCCAAGAGGATGAATAGATTACTCCCTTCTATATGCCAACATTCCACATGTCTCATGGTGCCATTATGACATGGATTAATATGTTCAATAGTTATTTGCTTACATACCTAGTGACTATTTTATGTGCTCCTTGAAGGTTGTCATTATATGATACAGCATCAGTTACCATTTATTAGTTATGACTATGTGCCAAGCACTATGATTAGAAATGTAATTGGAAATCCATGATTTTATACCTTTTTAATCACTCTTATTGGAAAAGAGAGAAGTATAAACAAATTATGTCCATAATGTACAGTAAATGCAGTAGGAGAACAGAGAAGGCATTTTACTAAGTCTGGAGTTTAGAAAAAGCTTCCAAGAAAACGAGTTTTGCTTATAGAGGCAAACTGTAGTATTAACAAGCAGGCTTTCCAAAGCAGTGCAGCCTGACTGTTAATAGCTCCAAAGCCCTCCAGAAACCATCCTTGGAATGCTGATGTATCACTGGGGTTATTTGTATTTAAATGGTTCTTTCATAGAGGGGTTTATGTATCTTTGTATTCCTTTGTGTTGAATTATAAGACCAAAAAGTAGCAATTACTTTTCTCTATACTTTTAAGCTCCTCACTGCAACTAGTACAATATCCAAAATGCTGTTGAACAAATCTAAGGGTGAAGTTGAAATCATAATGCTTTTCACATAACTTTACAGTCTACAAGATTTTCACAAATATTAATTAATTTTCTACTCACTCCAATCTTTTATATTTGGGGTATTTATCCCAATTTTTCTAAATTAAGAAGACACAGCTTAAGTGATTTCTTCAGAGTCACATGATTAACATATGGCTTTCAAACACCTAGTTTACCTAATAACAATTACTGACATTTATGTCATGATCACCCTGGTATAAATTTATGTATGCTACCTTATTTAACATTACAATAACTCTAAGACATATAAACTATTCTTATTCTTATTTTAATAGATGAAAAAATTGAAACATATAATTTTTAGCTTGCCCAAGGTCAAAGAGTAAATAAATGGTGGATCAGATACTCTACACCCAGTTCTGACTCCAGAATTTAGGCTCTTAACCATCACGGCAAGTTCCATATGCTGAATGGGATTGGTTTCTTCATTCAAAAAATTTATAATCAATTTGGGAGGGGGTTGGAATAAGAGGGGAATGTTAAATTAATACATATAAAAGTATCTAAAGACATTTGAAATCTCTCTATCTTTGGAATTATGTAATTTAATGATGTTATATCTAAATATGAATTTCTCATTTCCTTGTTTATTATGCCTTTTAAAAACAACTAAATTGAGAAATAATTTATATACAATAAAACAAAGGCATTTTAAGTATACAGTTTGATGAATTTTGACAAGTGTGTTCACATGTATAAATAACCATTACCCCAAATTCTTCCCATCCTGATTACAGCCTGTGTGTCTCCTATGCCTGGCATAAGCAACCACTTGTCAGCCTCCCATCATAATATTTTTTTGGTTTTTGTGGGTTTTTTTGATTTTGTATTCAAGAATTTCTTTTACATGGAATCAAACCATAGTTTCTTTTATCATAATGCTTTTAGATTTATTCATGTTGCTATATATATCAGCGATTTGGTTTTTTAATGCTGAGTAGTACCCATTGTGTGGATATCCCACCATTTGTATCAATTGACATCTTAAAGGACATTTGGGTTGTTCCCAATTTTATATTATTATGCAAGCAGCGGTGAACATTTGTAGACACCAATTTTTGTAGAAATATGTTTTCATATCTCTTGGGTAAATATCTAGAAGCGGAATTACTGAGTTATGTGGTAAATGTATGCTTAGTTGTTGGAGAAACTGCCAAATTGTTTTCCAAAATGGTTGTGCCATTTTGCATTCTCACAAGCAATGTAGAGCTCTAGTTGCTCCATATTCTTGTGAACATTTGGTATTGTCTGATGTTTTAATATTAGCCATTACAGTGGGTGTTTTGGGAGGCAAAATAGTACTCTCCCCTTCCCCCCCCCGTCAAATGCCCACACCTTAATCCCTAGAACTTGTAAATATATTACCTTATACACAAAAAGGGAATTAACAGGTATGACTAAAGTCAAGGACTTATCTTAACATAGACAGTCTATCCTGGATTATCCAGGTGGGCCCACATGAATCCCTAAAATTCCTTTGGAAAACCTTTCCTGGCAGTGGTCTTAGAAAGGGTGATGATGGAAGGAGGACTACTAAAATGGCAGAATGAGAAGGACTTGGCTACCATTGCTGGCTTTAAAGATGGAGAACAGAGGCTGTGAGTAAAGGAATGTGGATGGCCTCTAGCAGCTGAAAAAGACAAGGACACTGATTCTCCTCTAGAGCCTCCAGAAAGTAATAAAGCTGGGCTGACAACCATGAAAATATATAGTTATGAATATATATGCGCCCAACATGAAAGCACCTAAGTATAGAAAACAAGCAAATATTGACAGAACTTGAAGGAGAAATAGACAGCAATACAATAATAGTAGGAAATATCAATATCCCACTTTCCTTTTTTTTTTTTTTTTGAGAGAGGGAGAGATGGGGGTGGTGAAGGGCATAGAGAGAGGGAGAGAGAGAATCTCAAGAAGGATCCATGCCCAGTTAAGAGCCCGACATGGGGCTCGATCTCATGACTCTGAGGTCACAACCCGAGCTGAAATCAAGAGTCAGACGCTTAACTGACTGAGCCACCCAGGCGCCCCAATACCCCAGTTTCAGTAATGGATGTAAAATCCAGACAGAATCGATAGGGAAACAGTAGACTTGAACAACACTGTAGACCAAATGGGCCTAACAGATATATATATAGAACATTCAATCTGACAACAGCAGAGAACACATTCTTCTCAACTGCACATGGAACATTCTCTAAGATAGATCACGTTAGGTCACAAAACAAGTCTTAATAAACTTAAGACTGAAATCATATATAGTATCCTCACAGTATAATGAAACTAGAAATCAACAGCAGAAAGAAAACTGGAAAATTCACAAATCTGTGGAGATTAACATAATCCTGAACCCCCGATGGGTCAAGTAAAAAATCAAAAAATATCTTGAAACAAATGAAAATGGAAACACAACATACTAAATGTATGGGATATAGCAAAAGCAGTAAGAATGCAATTTATAGTCATAAATGCCTGCATCAAGAAAAAAGAAAGTTCTCAAACAACTTAACTTTATATGTCAATTAACTAGAAATAGGAGAACAGAAGGAGAAATTAACAAAGATCAGAGCAGAAATAAAAACTAGAAAAACAAAATCAGTAAAACTGAGTTGATTTTTGAAAAGCTATCCTAAGATTGAGTCAATAACCCAAAACCTCCCAACAAACATAAGCCAAAGATCAGATGACTTCATGGTGAATTCTACCAAATATTTAAAAGATAATTAACACCAGTCCTTCTCAAACTATTCCACAAAAAAAATAAAAAATTAAAGAGGAAGGAACACTCATTTTATGAGGCCAGTATTATCCTGATGCTAAAGCAGATGAGGACATTACAAGAAAACTACTGGCCAATACACCTGATGCATATAGACACAAAAATTCTCAGAAAAACACTAGCAAACCGAATTCAAATGCACATTTGAACTGGATCATACCACCACAATCAAGTGAATTTTATCCCTGGGATGCAAGGATGGTTCAACATACCCAAATCAATAAATATGATAAGTCATATTAATAGAATGAAAGATAAAAATCACATGATCATTTCAACATATGCAGAAAAAACATTTCACAAAATTCAACATCCCTTCATGATAAAAAATTTCAACAAACTAGGAATGGAAGGAAATTGTTTTAACATAATTAATTTCATCTATGAAAAACCCACTGCCAACATCATACTTGACAGTGAAAAACTTAAAGCTTTTACTCTAAGATCAGGGACAAGGCAAGGCTGCCCATTCTTGTCACTTTTAGTCAACATAGTCCTGGAAGTACCAACCAGATCAATTAGGCAAGAAAAAGAAAGGGCATCTAAATCAGAGAAAGAGAAAATAATTTCTGTTTGCACATGACATGATGGTATATATAGAAAATGCTAAACACTCCACAAAATCTGTTAGAACTAGTAAACAAATTCAATAAAGTTGTAGGATACAAAGTCAACATAAAAATTAATTGCATTTCAATATGCTAACAATTAATTATCTGAAAAAGAAATGAAGGAAACAATCCTATTTGCAATTAAGCACAAGAATAAAATGCTTAGAAATAAACTTAACTAGGGGCGCCTGGGTGGCTCAGCCAGTTGAGCGTCTGACTCTTGGTTTCAGCTCAGGTCATGATCCTTGGGTCATGAGACAGAGCCCCATGTGGGATTCTGTGCTCAGCAGGCAGTGTGCTTGAGATTCTCTCCATCCGCTCCTCCCCCCACTCGTGTGTGCTCGCTCTCTTCCTCTAAAATAAGTAAATAAATCTTTTTTAAAAAAAGGAAATAAACTGGTCTTTGGGGGGGCAGAGCAAGATGGCGGAGGAGTGGAGACCTGGATTTCATCTGGTCTCAGGAATTCAGCTGAATAGGGATCAAACCATTCTGAACACTTACGAACTCAACAGGAGATCAAAAATAAGGAGAGTAACAACACTCTGAACAGAACAGCGACCACTTTCTGGAAGGTAGGACGTGTGGAGAAGTGAATCCGAGGCGATATTCGAGAGGAGAGACAGTGGGGGAGGGGGCCTCCGTCAGCCTCTTCTGGCAAGTGATAGAGCCGCGGAGCACAAAATCAGAACATTTAGAAGTTGGCTCCGCTGAGGGACGTCGCTCCACTGGCTAAATGAGGGGTGGAGCCCTCGCGGGACAGTGTGGTCTCAGGACCCTCGGGGTCACAGAATGACCAGGGCAGAGCTCCCAGGTATCGGAGCAGGGAAGCTGGCTGCAGAGATGGAGCTGAGGTGCGGGCTCTCAGCTCAGGGTGGCCATAAACTGTGATCCACGGCCCAGTCGGGCTACTGCTCCTCCAGTAGGGACCCAACAAGCGGCAGAGCCAGGGAGACTCCCCTTCCTCCCCTGGAAGGAGCGGCGTGGAAGCACACTGCAGGGATCTGCTGGGTTTGGAGACTCCACACGGGGTCGGGTGCCAGACATAGAAACGCTCGATCACAGGCCCAATGAGCACAGAGTGCGACCGGAGCCCGGGGAGTTGGGAGTGACTGGTTTTCTCTGGGGGCGCACTGAGGAGCGGGGCCCCGAGTTCTCAGCTCTTCTGGGCAGAGACTGGGAGGTCACCATTTTCACCCTGGTCCTCCAAAGCTGTACGGAGAGCTTCCAGGGAACAAAAGCTCCTGAGAGCAAACCGAAGCAGCTTGCTTAGCCCAGACCAACAAGGGCAGGGCAATTCTGCCTCCGGCAAAGACATTTGGGAACCACGGCAACAGGCCCCTCCCCCAGAAGATCAGCGCGAAGAGCCAGCAAGCCAAGACCAAGTTTACCGATCAAGGAGAACAGGAGAACTCCAGCGCTAGGGGAATACTGCACATAGAATTCATGGCTTTTTTACCATAATTCATTAGTTTTTCAAAGTTAATTTTTTTAACTGTTTTTTTTTTGAATTTTTCTTTTACCCTTTTTCAAACAACATTTTATCAATCCCTTTTTAAAAAAACATTTTTCATTTTTCATTTTTAGAGTCATATTTTTATCCCTTCATAGTAGTTACCCTTATTTTTGGCATATATATATAAGTTCTTCTCTCTTTAAAATTTTGAGATACAGTTTCTTCTAACAGATCAAAATATACCCTAAATCACTAGTGTATGGCTTTGTTCTATTCTCCTGCCTGATCACATTCTCACCCTTTTTTTTTCTTTTTTCTTTTTTCTTTTTCTTTTTAAATCTTCTTCTTTCTTTTTAAAAACAACTTCTTATCTTATCAATTCCTTTTATAAAATCTTTTATAATTTTCATCTTTACATCAATTCCTTTTATAAAATCTTTTATAATTTTCATCTTTACATTTTTATCTGCCATCCCTTCATTGTATCAACCCTTATTTTGTACATATATAAGTCTTTCTTCCTTTAAAATTTTAGCAGGCACTTTCTTCTAACAGACCAAAATATGCCCAAAAGCTAGTGTGTGGCACTGATCTATGCACTAGCCTGATCATATTTGATCATATTCTGTTTTTTTTTGTTTTGTTCTGTTTTTATTTGTGTTTATCTTTTTCTTTTTCCTTTTTTTTTTTTTTTCTCTTCTTTCTTTCCCTTTCTTGTCCCCTGGTTTCAGGTCTTTTCTGATTTGTATAGAGTATATTTGCTGGAGACGTTGTTAACCTGTTAGCATTCTGTTCTCTCATACATCTATTCTCCTCTGGACAAAATGACAAGATGAAAAAAATCACCTCAGCAAAAAGAACAAGAGGTAGTACCGTCTGCCAGGGACCTACTCAATACGGACATTAGTATGATGTCGGACCTAGAGTTCAGAATCATGACTTTAAAGATACTAACTGGGCTTGAAAAAAGTGTGGAAGTTATTAGAGAAACCCTTTCTGGAGAAATAAAAGAACTAAAATCTAACCAAGTCTAAATCAAAAAGGCTACTAATGAGGTGCAATCAAAAATGGGGGCACTAACTGCTAGGATAAATGAGGCAGAAGAGAGAATCAGCGATATAGAAGACCAAATGATGGAAAATGAAGAGGCTGAGAAAAAGAGAGATAAACAACTACAGGATCACGAGGGCAGAATTCGAGAGATAAGTGATACGATAAGATGAAACAACATTAGAATAATTGGGATCCCAGAAGAAGAAGAAAGAGAGAGAGGGACAGAAGGTATATTGGAGCAAATAATAGCAGAGAACTTCCGTAATGTAGGGAAGGAAACAGGCATCAAAAGCCAGGAGGCAGAGAACCCCTCTCAAAATCAATAAAAATAGGTCAACACCCCGACATCTAATAGTAAAACTTACAAGTCTCAGAGACAAAGAGAAAAACCTGAAAGCACCTCGGGAGAAGAGATATGTAACCTACAATGGTAGAAACATTAGGTTGGCAACAGACCTATCCACAGAGACCTGGCAGGCCAGAAAGGACTGGCATGATATCTTCAGAGAACTAAACGAGAAAAATATACAGCCAAGAATACTATATCCAGCTAGGCTGTCATTGAAAATAGAAGGAGAGATAAAAAGCTTCCTGGACAAACAAAAACTAAAGGAATTTGCAAACACAAAACCAGCCCTACAAGAAATATTGAAAGAGGTCCACTAAGCAAAAAGAGAGCCTAAAAGCAGCATAGATCAGAAAGGAACACAGACAATATACAGTCACAGTCACCTTACAGGCAATACAATGGCACTAAATTCATACCTTTCAATAGTTACCCCGAATGTAAATGGGCTCAATGCCCCAATCAAAAGACACAGGCTATCAGATTGGATTAAAAAATAAGACCCATCAATATGCTGTCTGCAAGAGACTCATTTTGGACCCAAAGACACCCCCAGATAGAAACTGATGGGGTGGAAAACCATATACCATGCTAATGGACACCAAAAGAAAGCTGGGGTGGCAATCCTCATATCAGACAAATTAGATTTTAAAACAAAGACTGTAATAAGAGATGAAGAAGGACACTATATCCTACTTAAAGGGTCTCTCCAACAAGAAGATCTAACAATCGTAAATATCTATGCCCCTAACGTGGGAGCAGCCAATTATATAAGGCAATTAATAACAAAAGCAAAGAAACACACTGACAACAATACAATAATAGTGGGGGACTTTAACACTCCCCTGACTGAAATGGTCAGATCATCTAAGCAAAAGATCAACAAGGAAATAAAGACTTTAAATGACACAATGGACCAAATGGACTTTACAGACATATTCAGAACATTCCATACCAAAGCAACAGAATACACATTCTTCCCTAGTGCCCATGGAACATTCTCCAGAATTGATCACATCCTAGGTCCCAAATCAGGTCTCAACCGGTACCAAAAGATTGGGATCATTCCCTGCATATTTTCAGACCACAATGCTTTGAAACTAGAACTCAATCACAAGAGGAAAGTCGGAAAGAACTCAAATACATGGAGGCTAAAAGCATCCTACTAAAGAATGAATGGGTCAACCAGGAAATTAAAGAAGAATTAAAAAATTCATGGAAACCAATGAAAATGAAAACACAACTGTTCAAAATCTTTGGGATACAGCAAAGGCAGTCCTGAGAGGAAAGTATATAGCAATACAAGCCTTTCTCAAGAAACAAGAAAGGTCTCAAATACACAACCTAACCCTACACCTAAAGGAGCTGGAGAAAAAACAGCAAATAAAGCCTAAACCCAGTAGGAGAAGAGAAATATTAAAGATCAGAGCAGAAATCAATGAAATAGAAACCAAAAGAACAGTAGAACAGATCAATGAAACTAGGAGCTGGTTCTTTGAAAGAATTAACAAGATTGATAAACCCCTGGCCAGACTTATTATAAAAAAAAAAAGAGAAAGGACCCAAATCAACAAAATCATGAATTAAAGAGGAGAGATCACAACCAACACCAAAGAAATACAAACAATTATAAGAACATATTATGAGCAACCCTATGCCAGCAAATTAGATAACCTGGAAGAAATGGGTGCATTCCTAGAGATGTATCAACTACCAAAATTGAACCAGGAAGAAATAGAAAACCTGAACAGACCTATAACCATTAAGGAAATTGAAGCAGTCATCAAAAATCTCCCAAGAAACAAAAGCCCAGGGCCAGATGGCTTCCCAGGGGAATTCTATCAGACATTTCAAGAAGAATTAATACCTATTCTCCTGAAACTGTTCCAAAAAATAGAAATGGAAGGAAAAATTCCAAACTCATGTTATGAGGCCACCATTACCTTGATCCCAAAACCAGACAAAGACCCTATCAAAAAAGAGAATTACAGACCAATATCCTTGATGAACATGGATGCAAAACTTCTCACCAAAATACTAGCCAATAGGATCCAACAGTACATTCAAAGGATTATTCACCACGACCAAGTGGGATTTATCCCTGGGCTGCAAGGATGGTTCAACATCCGCAAATCAATCAACGTGATACAATACATTAACAAAAGAAAGAACAAGAGTCATATGATTCTCTCAATAGATGCAGAAAAAGCATTTGACAAAGTACAGCATCCTTTCTTGATCAAAACTCTTCAGAGTAAAGGGATAGAGAGTACATACCTCAATATCATAAAAGCCATCTATGAAAAACCTACAGCGAATATCATTCTCAATGGGGAAAAGCTGAGAGCTTTTCCCCTAAGGTCAGGAACGCGGCAGGGATGTCCACTCTTACCACTGCTATTCAACATAGTATTAGAAGTCCTAGTCACAGCAATCAGACAACAAAAAGAAATGAAAGGCATCCAAATCGGCAAAGAGGAAGTCAAACTCTCACTCTTTGCAGATGATATGATACTTTATGTGGAAAACCCAAAAGACTCCACCCCAAAACTGCTAGAACTCATACAGGAATTCAGTCAAGTGGCAGGATATAAAATCAATGCACAGAAATCAGTGGCATTCCTATACACCAACAACAAGACAGAAGAAAGAAAAATCAAGGAGTCGATCCCATTTACAATTGCCCCCAAAACCATAAGATACCTAGGAATAAATTTAACCAAAGGGGCAAAGGATCTGTACTCAGAAAACTATAAAATACTCATGAAAGAAACTGAAGAAGACACAAAGAAATGGAAAAATGTTCCATGCTCATGGATTGGAAGAACAAACATTGTGAAGATGTCAATGCTACCTAGAACAATCTACACATTCAATGCAATTCCCATCAAAATACCATCCACCTTTTTCAAAGAAATGGAACAAATAATCCAAAAATTTGTATGGAACCAGAAGAGACCCCGAATAGCCAGAGGAATATTGAAAAAGAAAAGCAAAGCTGGCGGCATCACAATTCCGGACTTCCAGCTCTACTGCAAAGCTGTCATCATCAAGACAGTATGGTATTGGCACACAAACAGACACATAGATCAATGGAACAGAATCGAGAGCCCAGAAATGGACCCTCAACTCTATGGTCAACTGATATTTGACAAAGCAGTAGAGAATGTCCAATGGAAGAAAGACAGTCTCTTCAACAAATGGTGTTGGGAAAATTGGACAGCCACATGCAGAAGAATGAAACTGGACCATTCCCTTACACCACACAGAAAAATAGACTCCAAATGGTTGAAAGACCTAAACGTGAGACAGGAGTCCATCAAAATCCTAAAGGAGAACACAGGCAGCAACCTCTTCGACCTCAGCCACAGCAACTTCTTCCTAGAAACATCGCCAAAGGCAAGGAAGCCAGGGCAAAAATGAACTATTGGGATTTCATCAAGATAAAAAGCTTTTGCATAGCAAAAGAAACAGTCCACAAAACCAAAAGACAACCGACAGAATGGGAGAAAATATTTGCCAATGACATATCAGATAAAGGGCTAGTATCCAAAATCTATAAAGAACTTATGAAACTCAACACACAAAGAACAAATAATCCAATCAAGAAATGGGCAGAAGACAGGAACAGACATTTTTCCAAAGAAGACATCCAAATGGCCAATAGACACATGAAAAAGTGCTCAACATCGCTTGGCATCAGGGAAATCCAAATCAAAAACTCAATGAGATACCACCTCACACCAGTCAGAATGGCTAAAATTAACAAGTCAGGAAATGACAGATGTTGGCGGAGATGTGGAGAAAGGGGAACCCTCCTACACTGTTGGTGGGAATGCAAGCTGGTGCAGCCACTCTGGAAAACAGTATGGAGGTTCCTCAAACAGTTGAAAATAGAGCTACCATACGATCCAGCAACTGCACTCCTGGGTATTTACCCCAAAGATACAAATGTAGGGATCCGAAGGGGTACGTGCACCCCAATGTTTATAGCAGCAATGTCCACAATAGCCAAAGTGTGGAAGGAGCCAAGATGTCCATCAACAGATGAATGGATAAAGAAGAGGTGGTATATATACACAATGGAATATTATGCAGCCATCAAAAGGAATGAGATCTTGCCAGTTGCAACGACGTGGGTGGAACTGGAGGGTGTTATGCTGAGTGAAATAAGTCAATCAGAGGAAGACATGTATCATATGACCTCACTGATATGAGGAATTCTTAATCTTAGGAAACAAATTGAGTGTTGCTGGAGTGGTGGGGGGTGGGAGGGATTGGGTGGCTGGGTGATAGACATTGGCGAGGGTATGTGCTATGGTGAGCACTGTGAATTGTACAAGACTGATGAATCACAGATCTGTACTTCTGAAACAAATAATGCAATATATGTTAAGAAAAAAAAAAAGAAGAAGATAGCAGGAGGGGAAGAATGAAGGGGAGTTAGTCGGAGGGGGAGACGAACCATTAGAGATGATGGACTCTGAAAAACAAACTGAGGGTTCTAGAGGGGAGGTGGTTGAGGGGATGGGTTAGCCTGGTGATGGGTATTAAAGAGGGCACATTCTGCGTGGAGCACTGGGTGTTATGCCCAAACAATGAATCATGGAACACTACATCAAAAACTAATGATGTAATATATGGTGATTAACATAACAATAAAAAATTATTTAAAAAAAAACAAAAACAAACAAACAAAAAAAAGACTTTTCAAGAGTACCAGAATCACATAATCAGAAAATTTGTGCATGTATGTAGCACTGTATCATGAGAGGGCAGATTAGAGATTATGTTGATCTTGTGAATGTCTGAAAAATATTGACATCAGAGTTAAAATTTGTTCTCTTGAAGTAGTTGCTTGTAAAAATAGAACATACGAATCTGACACCACATGATTTGTGAAATTTAATACCAGGAGATCTTAAATTGTTAATGTTTATGTATCTGTTAATATTTTAAAACCTTTTCTAAATGTTGATTTTTAACACCACCTCATTTACTTAGAACACACAGGGAGAAGGCCAATCTGAGTTAGTGAGAATCCTGAAAAATGGATACATGTGACTTTGTGTATACTTATTTAAACACTTAAGTATATACACAATAAGTGCTACCAAAACAGCTTTTAAAAAATCCTGCTGAGGGCCACCTGGATGGCTCAGTCAGTTGAGAGTCTGACTCTTGATTTCAGCTCAAGTCATATCTCAGGGTTGTGGGATCTCTCTCTGTAAAATAAATAAATAAAATCTTACAAAAAAAAAAGGAAATAAACTTAGTACGTAAAAGACTTCTACTCTGAACACTATATAGCATTGATAAATTAGAATAAAGAAGACATAAGTAAATGGAAAGACATCCTGTGTTCATGGATTGGAAGAATATTGTCAAAATGTTCGTACTATCCAAAGTGATTTTACAGATTCAACACAACCATATCAAAAGTCCAATGATATTTTTTATAGAAACATAATGACATAATTAAATGAGTTGGTAAAAATTCCTTCATTCTCTATTTTCTGCATGAATATATAATTTGACATCTTTTCCTAGGTAGAATTCATCAGTGATGCTGTGTCTGGAGTCTTCTTTGTGGGAAAAACTGCAATTAGGCATTTGATTTCTTTAAGAGATATGTAAGTCAGACTGAGAAAGACAAATGCCATATTTGTCTTTCTCAGTCTGCTTATTTTACTTATAATACCCTCTAATTTCATCCATGTTGTCACAAGTGGCAAGATCTCATTCTTTTTAATTCTTTTTAACAGCTGCATAATATTCCATAATATTCCATTTTATATATATACATACACACACACACACACAGAGCATTACCATTTTCTATTTCCTCTTGTCTCAGTTTTAGTAATAAGCATCTTTCAAGATATTTGTCCATTTGAAGTTGTTAAATCTATCAGTATAAAATTATTCACAGTATTTCCTTATTATCATTTTTATGTATACCTGTAAAATCTCAGTGATGTCCTTTCATTTCATAAATCAATAATTTCTCTACATCTCTATCTATCTGTTGCTATCTCTCTGATCAGTTTGATCAATCCAGCAAAAACATAAAAAGTGAACAAAATATTTGGGCAGAGACTTCAAAAATGGTATATATATATACAAATGGTAAATAAGAACATGAAAAGATGCTCATATCATTAATCACCAGGGAAATACAAATTAAATCAAATGAGATAGCCCTGCACAGGTTAAGATAACTAAAGTAAACAACAAACAAAAAACACTTGACAATACTAAAGTGCTGGTGAGAATGTGGATCAATCTAAACTCCTACATTGTTAGTGGGAATGCATAACAGCACAGTCACTTTGGAAAAGAGTCTGGCAGTTTTATAGAATCATTCATGTATTTACCATAAACTGAGCAATCTTATTCCTAGGTGTTTGTACAGGA
Organism: Callorhinus ursinus; assembly: GCF_003265705.2. NCBI lineage: Eukaryota > Metazoa > Chordata > Mammalia > Carnivora > Otariidae > Callorhinus > Callorhinus ursinus. Next base: position 28,704,310 of record NW_027397075.1, on the reverse strand, counting down.
GAGAAGAGAACTTTGGTTCACACAGAAACCTGTATGTAAGTATTTATAGTGCTTTTTGTAGTGTGGTACATTCATACATAGAATATTACCTAACAATAAAACAGGAATAAGTTACTGAAAAAAAAAAAAGCAATGCATTACTGAAACACAACATGGATGACTTTCAAATGTATTATCTAAGTGAAAGAAATCAGGCATAAAAAGCTACATCATGTATGATTATATTAAGACAACATTCTGGAAAAGGAAAAGTTAAAGGAACAGAAAACAGATCAGTATTTACCAGAGCATGGGGTTAGGGGAATTGGGTGATTCCTAAGGGACACAAAAGAATTTGAAGGGATGATGGGATTGCTTTATATTTTGATTATGTAGTGGTTACACGACTTACACACTAATCAAAACTCATAGAACTGCACACCAAAAAGAATGCATTTTATTGTAAGTTACATTGAAAAATGTTGAAAAGTTATCATACTGTATGTAATCACATGCAATTTGCTCTTTTCATTCAGTGTAATGTTTCTAATATTCATCCATGTGGTTTGTGTAGTTCTAGTTCATAAACTTTCTCTGCTGCTTAATATTGTATAGTACAAGTAATTCAGATGTATTTAACCATTTTGTGAAAATACTTTGGAGTTCTTTTTCAGTTTTTCTTTTTCTATTATTCACAATACTGCTCTGGTAAGTCTGGAACAAACCTTAATGTGCACATGGGCTTGAATTTTCTGAGGTATATACATATAGGAGTAGAATTGCAGAGAGTTAGGGTTATGTGCCTGTCCAACTTTGCAAAATAATACAAGACATTTTATTCTCAAGGGTAGTCACAATGCACTCACACCTGAAATGTTTACCAAGCAATTTCCAGGGCTTTACACTTTCACCAGCACTGGGTGTATTCAGACTTCTTAATTTTTGCAACCTGGCCAGTGTAAAATAGTATCTTTTTATGGTCTTAATTGGCATCTTCCTGGTTACTATTGAGGTTGAGCACTTTTCATGTTTTGTTTACTTTCTTGTTATTCCTATTTCCTCTTTTTCTTCTTTGTCCATTTCACTGGGTTTTCTGTCTTTTCCTTTTTGATTCATAGAGGATCTTTTTTTTTAAACATTTTATCCATTTATTCATGAAAGACACAGAGAGAGAGGCAAAGGGAGAAGCAGGCTCCCCACGGAGCAGGGAGCCCAACGCGAAACTCGATCCCAGGGCGCTGGGATCATGACCTGAGCCAAAAGCAGACGCTTAACTGACTGAGCCACTCAGGCGCCCGATTCATAGGGGATCTTAAAATAATCTTAATTAAATCTTGTGATTTAAATGTTGTTCCTAATGTGGATCTATCACCTTTGTGTTCATCGAGATTTCGGTCTGGACGTCTTGGAGAAGAAGCCCAAGTGGCTAGCCAGTTCATTGCAGACGTCATTGAAAATTTACAGATAATTCAGGAAGAAGACACGCATTTCTCCAGGAAAGCTTTCTTGGTTTCTGTATTGTGATATCATTTGCCTTGATTATGATGGGAACATCTTGGATGTTTTGTTAGCAGCTTTAAAAAATGTACAGGGGAAATCTTGCCATTTGCAACAATGTGGATGGAACTAGAGGGTTTAATGCTAAGTGAAATAAGTCAATCAGAAAGATAATAATAATATGATTTCACTGATATGTGAAATTTAGGAAACAAGGCAGAGGATCATAGGGGAAGAGAGGAAAAAAATGAAACAAAAGAGAGAGAGAGAGACAAACCATAAGAGAGACTCTTAATCATAGGAAACAAACTGAGGGTTGTTGGAAGGGAGGGATGTGGAAGGATGGGGTAACAGGGTGATGGACACTGGGGAGGGTATGTGTTGTAATGAGCACTGGGTATTATATAAAACTGATGAATCACAGACCTGTACCCCTGAAACAAACAATACATTATATGTTAATTAATTGAATTTAAATAAAAAATATTTTAGAAAATAAAAATAAAAAATGTACTGCTGCCAGAAGTTACTATAATGAAGAAACTGGTTTAGCAGAAGTTAATTTAAAGAAGAAAAGCTATTTGAATATTAGAACTCATCAGTTTTTTTACTTCTTCGTGTCTCGTAACTGCTCAGTTCATACAGTCCTGAAGTTTAGCTCTAGTCTGCCCACTTCCACCTGGTTTTTATGTGATGGAAATAGGTGTATCATTTTTTTATTTATCTTTTCACTTTCTTTGTGGTGTCTTGTTGATAATCATAAGTTATTCATTTTAATGCAATGAATTTATCAATATCTTATTTTGAGTGCTTTCTGTATCTTGTTTTAAAATGTGTCCTTAACTGGAGGTCAAAAAGATAATTTATATTGCTTCTGAATGTTTTTAAAACTTTGTTTTTTACATTTAAGTGTTCATTGGATATGGAATTAGTTTTTGCATGTGGTATGAGGTAAGGATCCAATTTAATTTTTTACATATGCATAACAAATTGCCTCAAAATTATTCATTGACAATACATTTCTTTCCATAATGATCTGAAAATTCACTTGTGTCATATTTCAAGTTTACATATATGCGTAAGTCTGGTTCTCTTTTTTGTTCCATTGGTTCTATTCCTATGCCAATACTATACCTTGTAATTATTATTCTCATAATGTATCTTGATATCCAATTTGGAATAGTCTCCATTTTTCAGGATCATCTTTATTTAGTACTGGATGTGAAAGCTAACAGCTTGGTTAGATTCAGATTAATTTTTGGCAAAAATACTTACTGACTGACCTTTTGTGCTTTCTATTGCATATACTGTTAGGTATGCCACTACTAATGATGCTATCTGCTTATTTGTTTATCATACTGACAGCCAGATTTCTCCATTGTAAAGTAACATTTTTTCCCTTTGGAATTATCAGGTAATCTATGGGGTGAAACTTTGCCACATTTCAAATCACTTTGTAATAAATCAATGAGGTGTAGATGAATCCATTATTTATTGGGGCTTGCAAAATAGTAGCTTTCTATAATTATTGTTCTCTGTTACTAGCAGGCATTTTATGTACAGAAAAGATTTCCTCTATCAAGAGGAGGTAAATTATAGTTCTTTTCCCTGGATTAGGAATAACCTGGATCAAATGCTTAATTCTTCCCTTTAATTACTGATTTTTGGAGTAAGGATTTAAGGTAGTGGTTGCCTTCAATGAAAGTGAGGGTTTTTCTGTTTTTCTATCCATTGTTGCATAACATCATAGATCCCTGGATTATGTGTTAAATCAACCACAGTGATAATTCCCTTTTTAAAAGGATTTATTTATTTAACTGAGAGAGAGTGTGTGCACACAGTGGGGGAGGGGCAGAGGGAAAGAGAGAATCTCAAGCTGAGCAGATAGTCCGACACAGGGCTTGATCTCATGACCCTGAGGTCATGACCTGACCCAAAATCAAGAGTCAGATGCTTAACCAACTGAGCCACCCAAGTGCCCCAGTAATTATCCCTTTTGATGTAAATTATCACAAAATTGACCAGTGTCATTTGGACACAATCCCATTGTCATCGAGTGTTTCTTTACTTTCAAGCATAAAATGCCCAGGTTCATTTGTACTTGTCCTGTTACGGACTGACAGCTCCTCTAGTTCAGTCCCAGTTTCAGTTTATCTCCTTATTGTTCTAATATTCAGCTATATCTTCCTTTATATACTTTGGGCATTTCCTCTAGATTTTTGTTGTTTTTCCAAGCTCAGGTATGCATTTTTTTTTTCAGCTCTAACGATTTATTTAGTGCCAACTACGGGTCAGATGCTGTTCTAAGGGTACAGAGGTTAACACAGCAAAATAATCTTTGATCTCAAGAAACTTACTTGGCAAGAATGCTTGTTATATTAGCTATGCATTTTAATGGATATTGTGATCTGGCAATTTTAGATACTGTGAAGGTCTTAAGGTAATCTAGTTATGAGTGATAATTTGTAAAATTTCATATCATTTATTTATTTATTTTTATTTTTTTAAAGATTTTATTTATTGGGCGCCTGGGTGGCTCAGTTGGTTAAGCGACTACCTTCGGCTCAGGTCATGATCCTGGAGTCCCGGGATCGAGTCCCACATCGGGCTCTCTGCTCAGCAGGGAGTCTGCTTCTCCCTCTGACCCTCTTCCCTCTCGTGCTTTCTATCTCTCATTCTCTCTCTCTCTGAAATAAATAAATAAAATCTTTAAAAAAAAGATTTTATTTATTTATTAGAGAGCGAGAGAGAGCGAGAGAGGGAACACAAGCAGGAGGAGTGGGGGAGGGAGAAGCAGGCTTCCTGCTGAGCAGGGAGCCTGACATGGGGCTGGATCCCGGAACCCCGGGATCATGACCTGAGACAAAGACAGTCGCTTAACCAACTGAGCCACCCAGGGACCCCCATATCATTTTTCAGAATGAATATTTGGAAAAAACAGAAAACAGGAAGTTCTGTTAGGAAAGAATTGCAGTATTCTAGGTATGAGGTGGTGAGATGAATAGAAGTGAGAATGGAGAAGAAAAGCTGGATTGCAGGATTATCTTGAAGGAAGAAATGATAGAACTTTGTAACAGTTTAATAAGAGGGCATGACAGGGAGGAAGATGTTAAATTAGTTCCAAATATTCTTCCCTGGAAGACTGAGAGAATGACTACAACACTGACAGAAATAGTGTAGCTGACGTGAATGGGTAGACAGATAAAAAGAATACCTCTTGGCAGGTATGGACTGTGTCTCTATATTTAACATTCCATGCACTGCACCGCACTTGAAAAAAACAATGAAAACAACTACAGAGACATGGCCCAAGGTGACTGAAAATATAGAACTAAAAGGGAGTGAGTAAGGGACAAGATTACAGGTGAGGAAAGGGAGTAGAGGTGTTTTCTTTGTAATCCTAGAGCCTGGTTTGGTGTTTGGCACAAAGCTGACCCTCAGTTAATATTTACTGAATAAATCAACGTAAGGCATTTGCATAGATGTGATAGTTGAGCCCATGAGCACGAACTGAAAGCAGAGGATATTTACTTGCTAAGGTTCAAAACCAGCTCTTCTTTCCTGTGGCCTGCATTGCCAACAGTTGCCTGCCTCAGAGGAAACAATTCCAAAGGTACCTTGAGTTAGGGATAATTAGGGTAGGAGTTGGCATTTCAGGAGCTAGTTTGTATCTATGTGTGAATAGACCTGGGGGGGGGCAGGGATGGGGCAGTGCATTCTAGAAGTAGAAATCACAGATTTGCCCTGAATCAAAAGTGATATTAATTGTATTCATTTTAAATGAGGGTCAGACCATCTCCACAAATTAAGAGCTTCTCAGTGCAATCAGTGCAGTTCCTTTTCCACCACGCCTCCAAACACAAATCTCACTTTACAGGTTATCAGACGAGGGCTGAGCTGCTCTACAGCATTCACTAAAAAGTTAATGGATTCCCTTTCTCTTATTTTAAGCTAAGACCTGCTACTCCAATTCGGCTGACTGGGATGACTCTTCCAATTTCCATCCTCAAGGGGGCGGTGATCAAGAAGCCATTTCTTGACCACACACGCGGAAATCTGCCGCAAAAACCTTCACGTTCTGCTCCTGGGTGCGTCAGATTAATCCCAGGGGTCAGCATCTCACACTGAGCCTGCGCATACGGCACGGCGGAGCGGGCGCATGCGCCTTGCGGCGGGGCTTGCGGAGGCGGCTCTGGGCGGGTCTGGGTCCCTCCAGTGTTTTGGGGCCTAGGTGCTGTGGGAGGAGCTGGCGGCCTCACCGTGGTAACCGCAGCGCCGCCCCGCCGCCGCCCCGCCTTGCAGGCCTCTGGACTGTCATCGCCTTTGGGTGTGGGGATACTTTGGCCACCGTCCCCGGAGATAGCTCCGCCGGCTTTCTCAGATACCCCCATCCTCCCCACGCTGCCGTCGCCGCCGCCATGCAAGGGGAGGACGCCAGATACCTCAAAAGGTGACCACTCCCCAAGACTCGGTCCTTCCTTCCTTCCCGGGCCCCGAAGATATTCTTAGAGGTCCTTGGATTGGCTTTGAGATGTCACTGGGCAAAGCTAGAAGCCTAGAGGAGGGGTGGAAGACGGGGAGAAGTGACGGAAAGGAAAGGGGAAAGTTGCATTGGGAAAAGAAGACAGGGCCTTCGCGGGGGGGGGGGGGGGGCAGGCTCTCCAGCCTCTTACCTGGCTCAGCGGGACCCTGACAGCATTGAAGATGGTTTCCTTGCTACGTACATCACATTGTTCACGGGAGAAGGGCGAAGGACCGAGTAAACCGCGTCTTCCTCCCTTCCAAGCCCCCACTTGGACTCTCCATTTTTCCTTAGTAGAGTAAATCCCTTGGGAGCCCGGGAATGAAGTCTTCTGGTGCCTCTGCTGTCTGTCTCCTGTTTGGGGTTCGCTGCCATGGGATTTTTGAAACGATGAAGAGAGAAGTGGCTTTTAATTTATGGGAGGCTGGGCTGAGATTGGTTCCTTCCAGCGTATTTCTGCTCTCCTCAACTATTTTCATCCATTTGATTGCCATGTATACAGTATAATTTTTGTAGGAGGTTCATAATTATCAAGAGGTCTGTCCAGGAGCTTGTCGTGGAACGGGCCATAATATATTTAGCTTAAAAATATTTGTAGTACCAATTACTCTTTAAAGAAAATTGTATCTGTTGGGATTATTTGACTCCTGTCAAATACAAGATCATCCCTGATGAAAAGGATACCTGTCACTGGACCAAGAGTTATCAGTGATCCAATAGAAAACAGTCTTAATTAGGACTCTCCATTTTTAGTTGAGTCACTGTTACTGATAGGCTAAAGTACACAGGGAGAGTCACATATATTTTTTTGGACACAGTTTCCTTATTTGAATATGGGGCAAATATTACTTTATGAGAGATATGCCAAAAATACTGAAAATATTTTTAAAAGATAAAACATGCATGTAATGTGGTGGCATTATTTCAAGTCGTAATATACTTTTACTGAATATGTTCATCCTGGCTTGGCACGGCCTTAATCATCACAGAAAGAGCTTCTAACCGTTAATCGATTCTTAAAAGGGATTCAAACAACTGTAAGATCAGTCAGCCAACCAAATGCACTGTCTTTGCAGGTCTGAGGCGTTTATTGCCTGCGTTTCTCATTGTATATGAATATATCTGAAACTGTCACCCAGGTTTTATCAGTAAAATTTTTATAGCAATGTGTAGTCATGACTAGTATATAGTATTTGTTTCCTCACTGAATTTTGCTTACATTGATATTTTAAAGTATCTTGATTGAAAATTTTATGACAGGGGACACCTGGGTGGCTCAGTCCGTTAGGCGGCTGCCTTCGGCTCGGGTCATGATCCCAGGTCCTGGGATCGAGCCCTCCTGCATCAGGCTCCTTGCTCAGCAGGGAGCCTGCTTCTCCCTCTGCCTGCCATTCCCCCTGCTTGTGCTTTTGCTCACTCTCACCTGCTCTCTCTCCCTCTAGCAAATAAATAAAATCTTTTTAAAAAATATTTTACAACAGAAGAAAATAACAAATTATTTCTCTTTCCACTTTAGATTCCAGATTATTCTAGACAAAGAGCCACTATTATACCATCAGCTTATTTTCGTGTAATATAGGTGTGCCAAAAGATAGTTTTTATTAGGATTCTTGTACCTGTATGGACCCTTAGGCATAATTCTCAACCTATTGCTTATTTTTAAAGCCATGTTATCTAGAGTTAAAAATAAAACCAAACAAGTCACTGTGATGTTTGAAGTAAAATAAGGTCAGAATTTGGAAAGGTTCAAACATGCTATCTTCAGTTTTATCTAATTTGACAATATAAATAACAAAAAGTTTGCATTGCTTGTTGCTGATATATAATCATACAGGCCTGATGGATTATGATGTCTGGCAGAACCTTCCATTTTAATTGTTGGTTCTTAGATAATGATTATGTATATTCCTTTTGTAATATTTTTACTTTTAGATTTTGTTTTCAACAGGACGGCAACATGTTTTCAATCTAATAGATTCACTCTAATTTGAATTAGCTGATTTCAGTGTTTTCATTGTAGTTATCACTGAGGAATCTCTAATCTGTTTATGTTCAAATGTGTAGTAGATTATAGAATCAAATCCAGTTTCATTTTTTGTTCTACCAGTTTTTGATTCAGTAGCGCTTAATGAATACTTACAAAATACCTAGTGTATGCCTACCATTGTGCTGGTCACTGGGGAAATGATTAAATGGACATAGTTCATGTCCTCAATCAGATATATACAAACATAGACAATTATTTGTGATTTTGGGTTTTTTAGCCTCCTCTTAAAACTCTCCAATGGCTTTCCATTGCTTTTAGAGTTAGAGCACCTACCTTTTCAGCTTTCTCTCTCTCTGCTTCCCTCCCACCCCCAATAATTTTCATACCTCAGCCTTACAGAAATAACTTCTTTTAGATCTCTGTGTTTCAGTGTTAGGTTCCAAATGCCCTTCTCATTGTCTGGAACTTGCCCTTTTATGCACCTAGCTAACTCCTCATTTTTCCTATTTTTGCTTAAATGTCACTTTTTCCAAAAAGTCTTTCCTGAGCTGCCATTTTCTCATCCCACAATCCACAATCCAGGTCAGACACACCTGCTAGGTTCTCATGATACCAAATACCTTGTCTTTACCCACTCTTACTAGTATATTGTTATTGTTTGTTTTGCTTCCGGTCTATAAAATCCAAAAGGCTAAGGAGCTATATATCTTACTTCTCATTGTATCCTTAGCACACAGCGCAGTGCTTGGAACATAAGTACTCACTAAATAGTTATTAAATGAAGTGAAAATAAGGCTACAAAGAAAAATGGGCCAAATCATACAGGAATTAGGAGCCATAGTAAAAAGTTGAGAATTGTTAAAGCAGTGGGGAACCATGGAAGGATTTTAAGAGTAAATGGCATTCATTCATTCATTCATTCAATAGTTATTTGAAATTCTATCATGTAAAAGTCACTCAGCTGAGTGACTAAAAGTATTGGATGAATGATACATACTTTTTCTGCTTTATGGTGCTTATAATGTAGCAAGGAATACAGACTTTAACATACAATCAGAAGTAATTATTGTATTTATGATAAGTGCTATAAATATATGATAAAATCAATATATGGCCTTTGTGTAAAGCTTTTTTTTGTATACTATATAATGTTTTCAACATCCATCTATGTTTTAGCATTCATTAGTACTTCATTCCATTTAATAGCTGAATGATAATTGATTGTGCGGATATAGCACATTTTGATTATCCATTCACCTACTGATGGACATTTAGAGTGTTTCTATCTATTTGCTACTGTGAGTAAAGCTGCTTTGAACGTTCCTGCACTAGTTTTTGTTTCAATACCTTCTTTCATTCTCTGGTATATCCCTAGTTGTTGCAGGGTATTGTACTAATTCTATATTTAACTTATTGAGGAACCACCAAACTGTTTTTCACAGTGACTGCACCATGTTACATTCCCCCCAGCAGTGTATGAGAGCTCCAATTTTTCGAATCACCAACAGTTGTTATTTATTTTTTTAAATTATGGCCATTCAGTTGATGTGAAGTAGTATCTTATTGTGGTTTTGATTTGCATTTCTCTAGTTACTAGTGACATTGAGCAATTTTTCATATACTTCTTGGCCTTTGTCTATCTTCTTCGGAGAAAAGAGTTCTTTATATGTTCTAGATACTACTCTTATCAGAAAAATGGTTTGCAAATATTTTGTCCCATTCTGTGGTTGTTTTTTTCATTCTCTTCATAGTATCCTTCCTTATGCAAAAGTTTTAAATCTTGAAGTCCAATTTAATTTTTTCTTTAGTTGTTTTTGGTGCCATTATTTAAGAAACCATTAGCCAAATAGTTAATTTCTGCTTTTGTTTCCCTTGTCTCAGGAGACCTATCTAGAAAGATGTTGCTAAAGCTGACGTCAGAGAAATTATTGGATATCCACACATAAAGGAATGAAATTGGACCTTTACTTCATACCACATAATTAACTCTAAGATTCTTATGGTTTCATATCTCACATTTAGGTCCTTAATCCACTTTGAGTTTATTTTTGTGTATAGTGTAAGAGAGTGGTCCAGTTTCATTCTTTTGCATGTAGCAAAATAAAAAGCTTTTGCACAGCAAAGGAAACAGTCAACAAAACTAAAAGACAATCTACTGAATCAGAGAACATATTTGCAATCAACATATCTGAAAAAGGGTTAGTATCCAAAATATATAAAGAACTTATACAACTCAATACCAAAGAAACAAATATTCAAATTAAAAAACAGACAGAAGACATGAACAGACATTCTCTAAAGAAGATATACAGATGGCCAAAAGACACATGAAAAGATGCTCAACATCACTCATTGTCAGGGAAATGCAAATCAAAACTACAATGAGATATCACTTCACACCTGTCAGAATGGCTAAAATCAAAATCATAAGAAGCAAGTGTTGGCCAGGATGTGGGAAAAAGGAACGAATCTTTATGCATTGTTGTTGAGAATGCAAACTTGTGGTGTCACTATGGAAGACTGGAGGTTCCTCAAAAAGTTAAAAATAGAACTACCCTATGATCTAGTAATTGCACTACTAGGTATTGATCAAAAAAATACAGAAACACTAATTCAAAGGGATAGATAACCCTGTGTTTATTGCAGCATTATTTATAATAACCAAATTATGGAAGCAGTTCCAGTGTCCATCAACAGGTGAATGAATAAAGGAGAGGTGGTGTGTACATATATACATACATGATGAAATATCATTCACCCACCAAAAAGAATGAAATCTTGCCATTTGCAACAACATGGATGGATCTGGAGAGAGTCCCTCTCTCTCTCTTCACTTATGCTAAGTGAAGTAAGTCAGTCAGAGAAAGACAAATACCATATGATTTCTGCCATATGTGGAACTTAAAAAACAAACAAATGGAAAAAAGAGAGACAAACTGAGAAACAAACACTTAAATACAGAGAACAAACTGATGGTTACCAGAGGAGAGGTGGGTGAGGGGATGGGTGGAATAGCTGCTGGGGATTAAAGAGTGCACTTGTGATGAGCACCGGGTGATGTATAGAACTGTTGAATCATTATATTGTATACCTGAAACTAATATAACACTGTATATTAACTATGCAGATATTAAAATTTAAAAATTAATAAAAAACCATCGTCACATCCAAAGCCATGAAGATTTGCCTCTATGTTTTCTAAGAGTTTTATCATTTTAGCTCTAAAATTTTTTTTGATCCATCTTAAGTTAATTATGTGGTATAAAGTAAGGGTCCAATTTCATTCTTTTGCATGTGGATATCTGGTTGTCCTGGCAACATCTGTTAAAGGGATCAATCTTTCCCCAGTGAAAGATCTTGCTACCTTTGTTGAAAATAAATTGATGGTAGATGTAAGGGCTTACTTCTGGACTCAGTTCTATTCCTTTGATCTATATGTCTATTTTTATGCTAGTACTTCACTGTTTTGATTTCTGTAACTTTAGTATATTTTGAAATTGGAAAGTGTGTCTTCCAATTTTGTTCTTTTTCAAGATTGTTTTGGCTACTGAGGGTCCCTTGTGTTTCCATATGAATTTTCAGATCCCTTTTCCATTTTTGTAAAAGAGGCCTTTGGGATTTTGATAGGGATTGTATTGAATCTGTAGATCACTTTGGGGAATATTGCCACCTTAACACTATTAGGTCATCCAATCTATGAACAAGGGGTGTCTGCCCATTTATTTAATTCTTATCAATTTCTTCAACAACATTTTGTAGTTTTCACTGTATAAGTGCTGCACCTCTCTGCTTAAATTTATTAGTATTTTTAGTCTTTTTTAAAAAAGATTATTTGAGAGAGAGAGAGAGAGAGCACGCACGCACACGAGTGGGAGGGTCAGAGGGAGAAGGAGAGAGAATCTCACTGGATGTGGGGCTCCATCTCCAGACCATGAGATCACAACCTGAGCCAAAACCAAGAGTTGAACGCTTAACCAACTGTGCCACTCAGGCGCCCCTTAGTATTTTTTTCTTTTTGATTGTAAGTGGAATTGTTTTCTTAACTTTCTTTTTGGAATTTTCATTACTAGTATATAGAAATACAAGTGATTTTCTGTGTGCTGATAGTGTATTCTGTAACTGCTGAATTTATTAGCTTTAACAGTTCTCAACATATGAGATCATATCATCTGCAGATAGAGATAGTATTCTTTTCCAATATGGCTGCTATTATTTTTTTTCCATACCTCAGTGCTCTGGCTTGAACTTCCAGTACTATGTTGAATAGAAGTGGGTAAAAGTGGGCATACTTGTCTTATTCCTATTCTTAAGAGAAAGCTTTTATCTTTTACCATTGAGTATAATATTAGCTGTAGGTTTTTCATATATGCCTTTTATCATATTCTTTGAATGTCGTTTTAATTTCCTTGTATTCCTAATTTATTAAATGTTTTTATTTGAAAGCGTGTTAGGTTTTGTCAAATCCTTTTTCTGCATCAATTGGAATAATTATGTACTTTTTTTCTGTGTTAATGTGGTGTGTTACATTGATTGATTATCATTATGTATAACTTCCTTGCATTCCTAGGATAGAACCTACTTGGTCATTGCTTGTAATCCTTTTAATATACTGCTGGGTACTGTTTGCTAGTATTTTGAGGACTTTTGCATCTATATTCATAAAAGATAGAACTATCCCTTTATAAAGGGTATTTATAAAAGAGTCTATTTTTGTAGGTCTTTGTCTCACTTTGGTATCAGAGTAATGTTGACCTCATGGAATGAGTTAGGAAGTATTCCTTCCTTATGTAGTTTTTGGAGGAGTTTGAGAAGGATTGATGTTAATTTTTCTTTGCATATTTGGTAGAACTTACCAATGAAGCCATCTGATCCTGGACTTTTCTTTTTTGGGAAGTTTTTGACCACTTATTCAATCTCATTACTTATGTAGATCTATTCAGAATTTCTGTTTCTTTTGAAATTATGAGTTAATCATGTAGTTTGTGTATTTCTGGGAATTTGTCCATTCTAGGTTATCTAGCTGTTGGCTTCCAATTGTTCATAGTATTCTTTTTAACTGTGTAGGTCAGTAGTAGTGTCCCACTTAAATTTCCAATTCTAGTAATTTGAGTCCTCTCTTTTTTCTTAATTTAACTAGAGGTTTGCCAATTTTGGGGTTTTCAAGCAACTTTGGATTTTATTTTTTCTTTTGTTTATCTATTTTTTTTAAGATTTATTTATTTTAGAAGGAGAGGGAGACAGCACAAGGGGAGGAGCAATGGGAGAGGATGAGAGGGAATCTTAGGCAGGCTCCTGACATGGGGCTTCATCTCACGACCCTGAAATTAGGACCTGAGCCAAAAGCAAGAGTTGGATGCTTAACTGACTGAGCCATCCAGGCACCCCTCTATTCTCTATTTCTTTTATCTTTATTATTTCCTACCTTCTACAAGCTTGGGATTTAGTTAATTCTTTTTCTGGTTCCTGAAGGTGTAAAATCAGGTAATTGATTTGAAATGTTTATTGAACTATAATTGACATATTAGTTTCAGGTGCATATCTAATGATTTGTATGTAGTCATATATATTGTGAAATGATCGCAATAAGTCTAGTTAACATCCATTACCGTAATGTTTTTTCTTGTGATGAAAACTTTTAAGATTTAGTCTCTTAGCAATTTCCAAGTATACAGTACAACGTTATTAACTATAGTCACAATGCTGTACATTATATCCCCAGGACTTATTTATTTTATAGCTGGAAATTTGTACCTTTTGACTACCGTCACCTGTTTTTCCCACCTGCCACTCCCTTCCTTTGGCAACTACCAATCTATTCTGTGTTATCTGTGAGTTTGAGTTTGTTGTGTTCTTAGATTCCACATAAAAGTGAGATCATACAGAATTTCTCTCTCTCTGACTTACTTCACATAGCATAATGCCCTCAAGTTCCATCCATGTTGTCACAAATGGCAATATTTTGCACATATACACACATACATACACCTCATTTTCTTTATCCACTTATCCATCGATGGACACTTAGGTTGCCTCTATGTATTGGCTATTGTAAATAATGCTGCAGTGAACATGGGGGTGTGTATATCTTTTTGACTTAGTGTTGTTTCCTTCGGATAAATACTCAGAAGTGGATTTGCTGGATCATATGGTAGTTCTATGTTTAATTTCTTGAGAAGACTCTATATGGTTTTCCACAGTGGCTGCATTAATTTAAATCCCCACCAACAGTGTACAAGGGTTCCTTTTTCTCCACATCCTTACCAACACTTGCTGTTTCTTGTCTTTTTGATAATAGCCATTCTAACAGGTCTGAGGTGATATCTCATGTGGTTTTGATTTGCATTTCACTGATGACTAGAGATTTTGAGCATCTAGAAATTTTGAGCATTTTTTCATGTAACTTTTGGCCATCTGTATGTCTTCTTTGGAAAAATGCCTATTCAGATCCTCTACTGATTTTTTATTCAGATTGGATATTTGATTTTTTTTTTTTTTTTTTTTTTTTTGCTGTTGAACTCTATGAGGTCTTTATATATACTTTGGCTATTAACCCATTATCAGATATATTATTGGCAAATATATCCCCACATTTAACATGTCAACTTTTCATTTTGTTTCATTTTGTTTCTTTTAGTGGGATTTTTAGTTTGATTTAGGCTCACTTATTTATTTATTATTTTGTTGCCTTTGCTTTTGGTATCAAATAAAAAAAAATTGCCAAGACCTATGGCAAGAAGCTTACTGCCTATATTTTCTTCTAGGAGTTTTATGGTTTTAGACGTTAGGTTCAACTCTTTAATCCATTTTGAATTAATTTTTGTATATGGTGTAAGATAATGGTCCAGTTTCATTCTTTTGCATATAGCTGTCCAATTTTCCAAACACCATTTATTGAAGAAACTATCTTTTCTCTGTTGTATATTCTTGGTTCCTTTGCTGTAAATTAATTGGCCATGTATGTGTGGGTTTATTTCTGGGCTCTGTATTCTGTTGATATGCAAATGTCTGTTTTTATGCAAATACCATACTGTTTTGATTACTGTAACTTTGTAGTATAGTTTGAAACCAGAAAATGTGGGGCACCTGGGTGACTCAGTCTGTTAAGCATCTGCCTTAGGCTCAGGTCATAATCCTGGGACCCTGAGATCAAGCCCCACATCAGGCTGTCTGCTCAGTGGGGAGTCTGCTTCTTCCTCTGCCTCTGTCACTCCCCCTACTTGTATTCTCTCTCTCTCTGTGTGTCAAATAAATAGATAAAATCTTAAAAAAAAAAGAAAAAGAAAAAGAAACAGGAAATGTGATGCCTCTAGCTTTGTTGTTCTTTCTCAGAATTGCTTTGGTTATTCAGGGTCTTTTGTGGTTCCACACATTTTAGGATTATTTGTTCAATTTCTGTGAAAAATGCCATTGGGATTTTGATCAGGATTGTGTTGAATTTGTAGATTTCTTTGGGTGATTTCTAGATTACTGACATTTTATCAGTATTCTTCCAGTCCATAAGCACAGAGTGTCTTTTCATTATTTGTATTGTGTTCAGTTTCTTTCATCAGTATTTTACAGTTTTCAGTGTATAGGTCTTTTACCTTCTTGGTTAAACTTATTTCTAGATATGTTCTTCTTTTTGACGTAATAGTAAATGGGATTATTTTCTTAATTGCTCTTAAGAGGGTCATCATTAATGTATGGAAATGCAACTGAAATTTAATATTGGTTTTTGTAACCTGCAACTTTCTTGAATTTATTAGTTTTGTTTTGTTTTGTTGACAGATTTTAAAGTCATTGTATATTTTTTTAAATTTTAGAAGTACACATTAACTTTCCCTTAGCACCTATAAAACAAAAATTACAGCACTAACACAGCCTTAACAAATAACAGCTTTTAACAATGTATTTTATTTTCCTTTTTAAGGTTAAGTTCATTTAAATTGTAAAATGCAACCCCAGGCTGATATAAAGAAGACTGGTAACCTGGCTGGAGGAAATTTTATGCGAAAGAGTAGATCTTTTAGCCAGAAAGAGGAGATACAGAGGTAATGAAGCGATTTTTAAAAGGAAGTGATAGGAAAGGAAGGAGCAAAGAAATGTAGCAACATGTCTGGAACTAGAATTACTGCTGTAGGCTGCAAAACCTCAATTAAACCAAATATCTAATAGTTTTTTGTGGAGTCTTTAGAATTTTCTCTGTAATAATATGTCATCTGCAAATAGTGACAGTTTTACTTCTTGTTTTCTGATTTGGATGCTGTTATTTCTTTTTCTTGACAAATTACTCTGGCTTGGCTTCTAGCACTATGTTGAATAGAAGTGGTGAGAGTGGGCATCCCTGCCTTGTTCCTGATCTTTGAGGAAAAGTTTTTAGCTTTTCACTGTTGAGTATGATATTAACTGTGTGTTTATCATATACAGCCTTTATTATGTTGTGGTACATTCTCTGTATATTCATTTTGGTGACAGTTTTTATTGTAAATGGATGCTGAATGTTGTCAAATGCTTTCTGCATTTATTGAAGATAATCATATGACTTTTACACTTCACTCTGTTAATGTAGTGTATCATATTGATTGATTTGCATTTATTGAACCATCCTTACATCCCTCAAATAAATCCCACTTGATCATGATGTATGATGCTTTTAGTGTAAACTTGAATTTTGTTTGCTAGTATTTTGTTGAAGATTTTTGCATTTATGTTCCTTAGAGGTATTAGCCTGTAATTTTCTTGTGGTGTCTTTGTCTGGTTTTGGTGTCAAGGTATTGCTGGCATCATAAAATGAGTTTGTAAGTATTCCCTCCTGTTCTGTTTTTTGGAAGAGTTTGAGAATGATTGGTATTAATTCTTTGAATGTTTGGTAGCATTAACCAGTGAAGCTGTTTGGTCTGCACTTTTGTTTGTTGGGACATTTTTGATTACTGATTCAATCACTTACTAGTAATTGGTCTGTTCAAAGTTTCTGTTTCTTTATGATTCAGTCTTGGTAGGTTGAATGTTTTTTAGGATTTTGCCCACTTCTTCTATGTTGTTAAATTTTGTAACGTGTCTTTTAAAACCAGTGTTTCCCTACTGATTTTCTGTCCAGATGATCTATCCATTTATGAAAGTGGGGTATTAAAGTCCCTTACTACTATTGTATTGCTGTTTATTTCTCCCTTTAGGTCTGCTAATATTTTCTTTATATATTTAGATGATCCTATGTTGGGTGCATAAATATTTACAGATTTTATATCCTCTTGTGGATTGACCCCATTATTATTATGTAATAACCTTTTTTTTCTCTTATTATAATCTTTTTTAAAAGATTTTTTTTTTATTTGAGAGAGAGAGTGAGAGAGAGAGCAAGCACTAGTGGGGGGGGGGGCAGAGGGAAAGGGAGAAGCAGACTCCTGCTGAGCAGGGAGACTGATGTGGGGCTTGATCCCAGGACCCTGAGATCATGACCTGAGCCGAAGGCAGACACTTAACCCACTGAGCCACCCGGGCGCCCCTTCATTCTTTTTTTCTTTTTGCTTCTCTGATTGGGTGAGTTCCACTGCTCTGTCTTTGAATTCACTGATCCTTTCTTCTGCTTCACCTAGTCTGCTGTTGAACCCCCCTCTATTGTTTTTTTCAGTTCAGTTATTTTTATTCTTCAGCTCTGTGACTTCTATTTGGTACTTTCTTATATTTCCTGTCTCTGTTGAAATTCTCACTTTTTTCATCCATTCTTCTCAGCTCAGTAAACATCATGATGACCAATACTTTGAATTCTTTATCAGCTAGAGCGAGCATTTATCTCCATTTTATAAGGTCTTATTTTATGGTCTTGTTCCTTTGGAACATATTCCTCTGTTTCTTCTTTTTTCTTTGAATCTCTGTTCCTCGTGTAGGAGATGAATCTTGTCATTTAACCCTGTCCTAAATCCTGATTGTCTCTCAAATCTTTGTGATTATACAAGCAGTTGATTAGAAATAATCAACTGTGATTATTTCTAGTGACTCTCAGTAGTTTAGGGTATGCCAAGACCTGTCAGTGTCCTAAAGGGGAGGATTCAGTCAGCATGTAGATTCAGGCTGATTGAAAGCCGGTCAGGCAACACCTTTTAAAGTATGCCAATACACCTCTTTCAGGGGGAAGACTGGGAGATGGGTGTTTCTACTCCCTCTGTGCTGATACCTAGAGCAATAAGCCAGTTAAGAACTGATTCTTTGCTGACATCCCTTTGAACTCATGAACACAAGCCCTGCTGGCCACCAGAACCAGGCAACCACGGGGCATCCCCTGGGTGGTAGCCACAAAAACCAGAGCACCAGACAAGTATACAAGCTTCTCTCCAGGAGATACCGGCACTCTGGAGCATAGCAGAAGGAGAATGTGAAGATAGCAGCTGCCCTCCAGATCCCTGATGAGGATTGCAACCGGCTTTCAGCTGTTTGTTTATTTAGAAGCCTGTCCTTCAGGCCACAGCTCTGAAGATAAGCTAATAGACCTCTTTCACAGATAGATTGGGTACCTCAATCTTCTGCCTCTCTGCTGTGCCCTGGGGGTGGTAGTGAGTTAAGAACTCTTTCTCCATTTGTTACAGTGCTGTGGGACCTGAATGTGTAAGCCCGGATGACCATCAGAGCCAAGTGATCTAGAGGTGACCCCCTAGGTGGCATCTGCAGAAATCAGGGCACCAATCAATGGTACATGTTCTTTTCTGAGAGATACTGGTTAGCTGGAGCAAAGCAGAGGGAGAATGCAAAGATGGTACCCACTGGCCTCTGTCTTTGGAAAGTATTTCATTAGGCCCATACATGTATATTAAATTAGATGCCTGCTCCACCGGTTGACTTTTTAAGATAAGCAAATAAGTCTGTTTCACAGAAATTCTGGGCACTTGTCATCTGCCTCTGCACTGGGCTTTGGGGTGAGTGAGTCCTTACACATCAGCCCTTTAAGAACTGTTTCTCTGTTCACTATGGCCTTATGGGTCTCATGGACACAAGCCCTGTTGGCTTTCAATGCTAGATATATTAGGGCTCATCTCCCAGGTGCAGGTATTAAAATTTGAGGTGTTAGGTGTGGGGTTCAAACCCTTTGCTCCTCAGGCTGAAGCTCAGGTTTGTGAGTTCCCTCCTGATTGTGGGTCACTGTGGCAGGAATGGGATTTGTGGTGAGATTGTATCTCAGCTTCTCCTTCCCATTTCAGTGTGGATTTTTTTTTCATTCACTTAATGTGTAGGAGTCACACAGCTAATTTTTAGGGTTTTTTCCCAGAGGAAAGTTTTTTCTATGTAGCTACAGATTTGATGTGTCTGTGGGAGGATTTTGAGTTCAGAATCCTCCTATGCTACCATCTTGAATGGAAACTTGTAATAAATCTTTTTGACAGCAATACTTTTTTTAAAAGTACCTGTTTAATGAAAGATTAATGAATTTTTGTTTTTCTAGAAAATTGATCAATGTATAATGTAATGTGAGCATTTTTTCTTTTAAGGATCATAATGATATCAACTGCATAAAGTCTGGAAACATCAGGGTATACTTCAGAAATTATTAATTAAGAACATTGTACCCCAGGATGACAATTACCACATGGAGTTATAGAAAGTGTATTTTATGTCACTCTGTGAAGCATAGACTTCACATTGACATAAAAAATGATTTTTCTAAATTAATTTAGCATATTTTAGGTTCTAGTTTTTTATGCATATAAAAAAATAAAGCAGAGCTGTTACTGAGAAGGCTCCATTAGTTGAAAAAATTTACAGTTAAAAGACAGCCGTTTTGATATGTCATAAGATGCTCCAAATAGATAATCAGTCAATTCTAATAGTCAGTTATATATTTTTTTAAATCTAATACATGGGTTCCAGGTAAAGCATTTGGAAGCTCATTCTCTTGGTATTTAAACATCTGACGTCATTATGAATTCCATGTTAAATACAGTTTGAAAGTTCAGCATTTAAGGTAAAATTATTCATTTTGTGGTGATAATTCAAATATATATTTGGTGAGGCACATTGTTGTGGTAAAATCTTCACACTAAATCAACCATCAACAGCAGATATGTAC
Source organism: Callorhinus ursinus (assembly GCF_003265705.2). Lineage (NCBI taxonomy): Eukaryota > Metazoa > Chordata > Mammalia > Carnivora > Otariidae > Callorhinus > Callorhinus ursinus. Next base: position 28,684,291 of record NW_027397075.1, on the reverse strand, counting down.
TTGTTATAGGTTGCATTCAGACATAATTCATAACAGTATCCAAATAAGCAGGACTATTTTACCAACTAAAATAGAATTTGAAGCCTTGGTTATCAATGTTGAAATATTTGTATCATACATAGAGTAACTGAATTACAAAATGTTTTGAGCCTTTATAGAAGTACTTTGTAAATCAGCAAAGTGTGGTTTTGAATGTTTTGTAAATGAATCCTGTAAATTTTTTCAATATCAGTTAGAAATAATCAAGGTGTTCAACAAATGGAGAATCTGGAATGTATGAATTTCTAAAGGCAAAGCATTGTCTTATAAAGTGACTACATCGTAAATTTTAAATATATGTTACTATATAATATAATATGACCTTAGTTGTACTATATGTATTTTGTATATTCAGTCACAGTGCCAGGGAGAATGGGAGGGGTTTATCCATCCATAATTTCCATCAGCCCCCACGTTGATATAAACAATAACTTGTGTTACTCTTGTGGAAAGTGCTATTCAATGTAGTTTCAGCCCTACCAGGTTGCTACCCTTATGCCTTTCCTATAAAGAAATTCTAGAGCTGCCACTCTTATTTATATGTGGATAGAAAAATATCTGAATGTATATGTGCTAAATTTATAACAGCTGGTTCCTTCTAGGTTTTTGAGTTTATTTCTTTCTTTGTAATTTCTGTGTAATACTTTCCCTATAAAAACATAATCTGCTTTAGTGATAAAGAAAATTTAAAAAATTTGACGAACTTACTACTGTCTTAAAACACACGGGCACATAAAAGCAAACAAAAACTGGAAAGGAGTGGTGAGATTCTTTGATCTATTTGATTTCTTTGGGAAAGGCAAGATATCAGACCAGAAGACAACAATTATGCTTTTATCTCACTTCTTAATGTGCGGAAGACCTACTGTGAAAGTGGTGGTTGGAGATTCCTCTTAGGATCTGCACTTACATTTTATCCTTCTGGTTCTCTTCATTGAATTGGATACAGCAGTTACCCCCTTCTGTATAGGAAATTCAAGAGTGGGATTGCTCTCCATCTCATCAGGAAGCAAATAACTAGTTTACTTTACAACTAAGATAGTTTGTGTTGTGCTTCCTATATAGTACTTCTTATTTTTTTTTTAAGCTCTTCTTAGTTCTTTTGAGTCCCATGATTTCTTTAGTTTTTTATTGCTACCCTCAACTTATATCCATTTATCTTACCTTTTGGACTCTGTAACATCATGTTTAGTATATTTGTGTTTGTCTTATTTCCTAATTATTTTTACTGGCCTGCCTGGTTTCTAGTTGCTTTCATTCCTTACAAGCTCTGTTCTGTACATCTTACTGTCAGTTTAGTTGCTGACCTACCTACACTCTAGCATTGTTGTATTTGATTTCCCGCCCTGTCTCTGTATTTGACTCTTAGTCATGACCCATACAGATTCCATGTTCTTGCATTTTTTGTTTTCATAAAGAATTCTGATGAAAAGATCATTTTAATTATTACATTGAAATATGAATAATAAGCCATTTATTTCTTTTTTTTGTCACTTTAGTGAGGCGACTAGGATTTTTTTTTACTTTATGATGTTATGATAACCACCATACATTACATCATTAGTTTTTCACATAGTGTTCCATGATTCATTGTTTGCATATAACACCCAGTACTCCATTCAATACATGCCCTCTTTAATACCCATCACCAGGCTAACCCATCCCCTGACCTCCCTCCCCTCTAGAACCCTCAGTTTATTTCTTGGAGTCCATAGTCTCTCATGGTTCATCTCCCCCACCGATTTCCCCCCGTTCATTTCTCCCTTCCTACTATCTTTTTCTTTTTTTCTTTTTTTACCATATAATGTATTTGTTTCAGAGGTACAGGTCTGTGATTCAACAGTCTTACACAATTCACAGCGCTCACCATAGCACATATCCTCCCCAATGTCTATCACCCAGCCACCCCATCCCTCCCAACCCCCACCACTCCTGCAACCCTCAAGTTTGTTTTCTGAGATAAAGAATTCCTCATATCAGTGATCATGTGAAACATGTCTTTCTCTGATTGACTTATTTAACCCAGCATAATACCCTCCATTTCCATCCACATTGTTGCAAATGACAAGATTTCATTCCTTTTGATGGCTGCGTAATATTCCATTGTACATATATACCAAATCTTCTTTATCCATTCATCTGTCAATGGACATCTTGGCTCTTTCCATAGTTTGGCTATTGTGAACATTGTTACTATAAACATTGGGGTGCATATACCCCTTTGGGTCCCTACATTTGTAGCTTTGGGGTAAATACCCAGTAGTGCAATTGCTGGGTCATCTGGGAGCTCTATTTTCAATTTTTTGAGGAACCTCCATACTGTTTTCCAGAGTGGCTGCACCAGCTTGCGTTCCCACCAACAGTGTAGGAGGGTTCCCCATTTTCCGCATCCGCGCCAACATCTGTCGTTTCCTGACTTGTTAATTAGGCCATTCTGACTGGTGTGAGATGATACCTCATTGTGGTTTTGATTTGGATTTCCCTGATGCAGAGCGATGTTGAGCACTTTTTCATGTGTCTGTTGGCCATTTGGATGTCTTCTTTGGAAAAATGTCTCTTCCTGTCTTCTGCCCATTTCTTGATTGTATCATTTGTTCTTTGGGTGTTGAGTTTGATAAGTTCTTTATAGATTTTGGAAACTACCCCTTTATCTGATATGTCATTTGCAAATATCTTCTCCCATTCTGTAGGTTGTCTTTTGGTTTTGTGGACTGTTTCTTTTGCTGTGCAAAAGCTTCTTATCTTGATGAAGTCCCAATAGTTCATTTTTAGTTCATTTTTCCCCTTGCTTCCCTTGCCTTTGGCGATATTTCTAGGAAGAAGTTGCTGTGGCTGAGGTCGAAGAGGTTGCTGCCTGTGTTCTCCTTTAGGATTTTGATGGACTCCTATCTCACATTTAGGTCTTTCAACCATTTGGAGTCTATTTTTGTGTGTAGTGTAAGGAAATGGTCCAGTTTCATTCTTCTGCATGTGGCTGTCCAATTTTCCCAACACCATTTGTTGAAGAGACTGTCTTTTTTCCATTGGACATTCTCTCCTGCTTTGTCGAAGATTAGTTGACCATAGAGTTGAGGGTCCACTTCTGGGCTTTCTAATCTGTTCCATTGATCTATGTGTCGGTTTTTGTGCCAGGACCATACTGTCTCGACGATTACAGCTTTGTCTTGAAGTCCGGAATTGTGATGCCACCAGCTTTGCTTTTCTTTTTCAACATTCCTCTGGCTATTCAGTCTTTTTCTGGTTCCACATTTCTTCACAAAATGTGTTCTTCCAATCCATGAGCGTGGAACGTTTTTCCATTTCTTTGTGTCTTCCTCAATTTCTTTCATGAGTATTTTATAGTTTTCTGAGTACAGATTCTTTGCCTCTTTGATTAAATTTAATCCTAGGTATATTATGCTTTTGGGTGCAATTGTGAATGGGTTCAACTCCTTAATTTCTCTTTCTTCTGTCTTGTTGGTATAGAAATGCCACTAATTTCTGTGCATTGATTTTCTATCCTGCCACTTCACTGAATTCCTGTATGAGTTCCAGCAGTTTCAGGGTGGAGTCTTTTGGGTTTTCCACATAAGTATCATATCATCTGCAAAGAGTGAGAGTTTGACTTATTTGCCGATTCAGATGCCTTTTATTTCTTTTTGTTGTCTGACTGCATGGCTAGGCCTTCTAATACTATGTTGAATAGCAGTGGTGATAGTGGACATCCCTGCCGTGTTCCTGACCTTAGGGGGAAAACTCTCAGTTTTTCCCCATTGAGAATGATATTCGCTGTGGGATTTTCGTAGATGGCTTTTATGATCTTGAGGTATGTACTCTCTATCCCTATACTCTGAAGAGTTTTGATCAAGAAAGAATGCTGTACTTTGTCAGATGCTTTTTCTGCATCTATTGAGAGGATCATATGGTTCTTGTTCTTTCCTTTATTAATGTATTGTATCACATGGATTGATTTGTGGATGTGGAACCAACCTTACAGCCCAGGGATAAATCCCACTTGGTCGTGGTGAATAATCCTTTTAATGTACTGTTGGATCCTACTGGCTAGTATTTTGGTGAGAATTTTTGCATTCATGTTCATCAAGGATATTGGTCTGTACTCCTTTTGGATGGGGTCTTTGTCTGGTTTGGGGATCAAGGTAATGGTGGCCTCATAAAACGAGTTTGGAATTTTTCCTTCCATTTCTATTTTTTGGAACAGTTTCAGGACAATAGGTATTAATTCTTCTTGAAATGTTTGGTAGAATTCTCCTGAGAAGCCATCTGGCCCTGGGCTCTTGTTTGTTGGGAGATTTTTGATGACTGCTTCAATTTCCTTAGTGGTTATAGGTCTGTTCAGGTTTCCCATTTCTTCCTGGTTCAGTTTTGGTAGTTGATATATCTCTAGGAATGCATCCATTTCTTCCAGATTATCTAATTTGCTGGCATAGAGTTCCTAATAATATGTTCTTATAGTTGTTTGTATTTCATTGGTGTTGATTGTGATCTCTCCTCTTTCATTCACGATTTTGTTGAGTTGGGTCATTTCTCTTGTCTTTTTGATAAGTCTGGCCAGGGGTTTGTCAATCTTGTTAATTCTTTCAAAGAACCAGCTCTTAGTTTCGTTGATCTGTTCTACTGTTCTTTTGGTTTCTATTTCATGGATTTCTGCTTGATCTTTATTATATCTCTTCTCCTGCTGGGTTTAGGCTTTATTTCCTGTTCTTTCTCCAGCTCCTCTAGGTGTAAGGTTAGGTTGTGTATTTGAGATCTTTCTTGTTTCTTGAGAAAGACTTGCATTGCTATATACGTTCCTCTTAGGACTGCCTTTGCTGCATCCCAAAGATTTTGAACAGTTGTGTTTTCATTTTCATTGGTTTCCATGGATTTTTTAAAATCTGCTTTAATTTCCTGGTTGACCCATTCATTCTTTAGTAGGATGCTCTTTAACCTCCATGTATTTGAGTTCTGACTTTCCTTTTGTGATTGAGTTCTAGTTTCAAAGCACCTTGGTCTGAAAATATGCAGGGACTGATCCCAATCTTTTGGTACCAGTTGAGACCTGATTTGCGACCTAGGACGTGATCTATTCTGGAGAATGTTTCATGGACACTAGAGAAGAATGTGTATTCTGTTGCTTTGGGATGGAATGTTCTGAATATATCTGTGAAGTCCATTTGGTCCACTGTGTCATTTAAAGTCTTTATTTCCTTGTTGATCTTTTGCTTAGATGATCTGTCCATTTCAGTGAAGGGGGTGTTATCGTCCCCCACTATTATTGTATTGTTGTCGATGTGTTTCTTTGCTTTTGTTATTAATTGCCTTATGTAATTAGCTGCTCCCATTTTCGGGGCATAGATATTTACAATTGTTAGATCTTCTTGTTGGAGAGACCCTTTAAGTAGGATATAGTGTCCTTCCTCATCTCTTTTACAGTCTTTGTTTTAAAATCTAATTTGTCTGATATAAGGATTGCCACCCCGGCTTTCTTTTGGTGTCCATTAGCATGGTAAATGGTTTTCCACCCCCTCACTTTCAATCTGGGAGTGTCTTTGGGTCTAAAATGAGTCTCTTGCCGACAGCATATCGATGGGTCTTGTGTTTTTTAATCCAATCTGATAGCCTGTGTCTTTTGATTGGGGCATTTAGCCCATTTACATTCGGGGTAACTATTGAAAGATATGAATTTAGTGCCATTGTATTGCCTGTCAGGTGACTGTTACTGTCTATTGTCTGTGTTCCTTTCCGGTCTCTGTTGCTTTTAGGCTCTCTCTTTTCTTAGAGGATCCCTTTCAATATTTCTTGTAGGGCTGGTTTCGTGTTTGCAAATTCCTTTAGTTTTTGTTTGTCCTGGAATCTTTTCATCTCTCCTTCTATTGTCCTTGACAGCCTAGCTGGTTATAGTATTCAAGTCTGCATATTTTTCTCATTTAGTGCTCTGAGTATATCATGCCAGTCCTTACTGGCCTGCCAGGTCTCTGTGGATAGGTCTGTTGTCTATCTAATGTTTCCAGCATTGTAAGATACAGATCTCTTTTCCTGAGCTGCTTTCAATATTTTCTCTTTGTCTCTGAGACTCGTAAATTTTACTATTCGTTGTTAACCTATTTTTATTGATTTTGAGGGGGTTCTCTGTGTCTCCTGGATTTTGATGCCTGTCTCCTTCCCCACATTAGGGAAGTTCTCTGCTATAATTTGCTCCAATATACCTCTGCCCCTTTCTCTCTTTCTTCTTCTTCTGGGATCCCAATTATTCTAATATTGTTTCATCTATGTTATCACTTATCTCTCAAATTCTGCCCTCGTGATCCAGTAGTTGTTTATCTCTTTTACTTACCTTCTTTATTTTCCATCATTTGGTCTTCTATATCACTAATTCTCTCTTCTGCCTCATTTATCCTAGCAGTTAGAGCCTCCATTTTTGATTGCACCTCATTAATAGCCTTTTTGATTTCGACTTCATTAGATTTTAGTTCTTTTATTTCTCCAGAAATTGTTTCTCTAGTATGTTCCATGCTTTCTTCAAGCCCAGGGAGTATCTTTAAAATCATCTCTCTGAACTCTAGTTCTGACTTCTTACTAATGTACATATTGATTAGGTCCTTGGCATTTGGTACTGCCTCTTGTTCTTTTTTTTGAGGTGATTTTTTCCATCTTGTCATTTTGTCCAGACGAGAATAGATGAATGAGAGAACAAAATGCTAACAGGCTAAAGACAACCCCTGAAAAATATACACTAAACAAATCAGAAGAGACCTGAAACCAGGGGAAAAGAAATGGAAAGAAAGAAAAAAGAAAAAGATTTAAAAAAAAAGAAACAAACAAACAGAATATGATCAGATATGATCAGGCTGGTGCATCGATCAGTGCCACACACTAGATTTTGGGTGTATCTTGGTTTGTTAGAAGAAAGTGCCTCCCAAAATTTTAAAGAAAGAAAAACTTATATATGTACAAAAATAAGGGTAATTATGATGAAGGGATGGATTATGACTATAAAGATGAAAATTATAAAATATTTTATAAAAGGAATTGATAAGAAGTTGGTTGAAAAAAGAAAGAAGAGGAATTTAAAAAAAAGGGGGGGAGAGAATGTGATCAGGCTGGAGACTAGAACAAAGCCATACACTAGAGATTTAGGGTATATTTTGGTCTGTTATAGGAAACTGTATCCCCAAATTGTAAGGAGAGAACAACATATATATATATATATATACCAAAAACAAGGTTAACTACTATGAAGGGATAGAATATGACTCTAAAAATGAAAAATAAAATAGATTTTTATAAAAGGGATTGATAAGATTGGTTGAAAAAGGTAAAAGTATTCAAAAAAGAAGGAAAAGAAAATTTAAAAAATTAACTTGGAAAGAATAAAGAATCAGGGGGAAAAGCCATGAATTGTCTGTGCTGTATTCCCCTAGCGGTGGAGTTCTGTCGTTCTCATTGATTGGTAAACTTGGTCTTGGCTGGCTGTTCTTGCTGATCTTCTGGGGGAGGGGTCTGTTGCTGTGGTTCTCAAATGTATTTGCTGGGGACGGAATTGCCCCGCCCTTGCTGGGTTCCGGGCTAAGTAATCTGCTCAGGTTTGCTCTTGGGAGCTTTTGTTCCCTGCAAGCTTTCCGTACAGTTTTGGAGGACAAGAGTGAAAATGGCACCCTCCCAATCTCCGGCCAGAGGAGCTGAGAACTCGGGGCCCCACTCCTCAGTGAGCCCCCAGAGAAAAGCAGTCAATCACTCCTCTCTCCCTGGTCTCCGGCCGCACTCCATGCTCACCTGGCCTGTGACTGAGCGTTTCTATCTCTTTCACATGACCCCGTTTGTAGGCTCCAAACCCAGCAGATCGCAGCAGTGCACTCCCGCGCAGCTCCTCCCGGGGAGGATGGAGAGTCTCCCTGGATCTGCCACTTGTGGGGTCCCTGCTGGAAGAGCAGTGGTTGGACTGTGTCACGGATCACGGTTTATGGCAACCCTGAGCCCAAGAGCCCACTCCTCAGGTCCGTCTCTGCAGCTGGCTTCCCTGCTCTGATACCTGGGCACTCTGCTGCACTCAGGCACCCCCAGTCTTCTGTGACCCCGAGGGTCCCGAGACCACACTGTCCCAGCGAGGGTTCCACATGGCAACGTCCCTCAGCATAGCAGACTTCTAAAAGTTCCAATTTTGTGCTCTGCTCTCTATCACTTGCCAGTAGCGGCTGACAGAGGCCCCCTCCCCCGCCATCCATCTTCCCAAATATCGTGTAGGATTCACTTATCTGCACGTCCTACCTTCCAGAAAGTGGTCGCTTTTCTGTTCAGAGCATTGCTGCTATTCTTTTCTTCGATCTCCTGTTGTGTTTATAGGTGTTCAGAATGGTTTGATCCCTATCTAGCTGAATTCCTGGGAGCAGACAAAATGTAGGCCTCCTACTCCTCTGCCATCTTGCTCTTCCTCTCCAAGCCACTTATTTCTAATGGAAGGAAAAGCTTTGAGTTTCTGATTATTGGAATCAGTTTAGGACATTGTTATATTTATGTTCCTTCTCGTCAGTCTAAGATGCCCACTAGCCAACTGTGTGACCACAGTGAGAAATTTATCTTGTTTCTATTGCTTCATCTCCTTGAGTACAACTTGTTTTGTCACCTGCTAATGTGGCCACATGACAAGTAGTGGTTAATTTGTCATTGGTTTACAATAATTAAACATTCATTGTATAACTTTAGGAGTGTGGGAGGATAATGTATATAGGAACTTTCTATGGGAATTACTAGTGATGCTATAATTTGAGATGCATAACTAAAACATAACCCTTAAATTTTTTTGTTATGTAATATGAATGTGATTTTGAAGAATGATTAGGTACTAATGCCACAATTTATACAGTTATATAAGATGATACATGATAAATATTGTAGTTTAGATAATGTCTTCATGTCATTCTGTGATACATGTAACAGGCTAATTGTTAGGCAGATTGATTTTTTTTTTTTAATATAAATTTTGGGGGTGTGCCTGGATGGCTCAGTCGGTTAAGCCTCCGACTCTTGATCTTGACTCGGGTCTCCATCTCAGGGTCGTTGAGTTCAAGCCCCTCAATGGGCTCCATGCAGGGCATGGAGCCTACTTAAAAATAAATGAATAAATACATACATACAAACAATATAATACAATAAATAAAATATGAAACAAAATAAATTTGGGGGCAGCTATCTTTTTTTTTGAATTGCTGATTTTTGTTTGAGATTACTCTCTCCAAAACATCTTGTTTATTTTATTGATTTGCTTTTATGCATGATTCTTTGTGTAAATGTATTTTTTCCCAGGTATAGCTATTTATTAAGGTACTTTCTGTAAAACTGAGAATTATAAGTATAGTACAGAGTTTACAGAATTGGAGAAAAAGATTTATTTCTTGGTCCAAGTCAAAAGAAAATCTAATTTAAATGTATATGTTAATCTAACCCACATGCTTTTGGAACTAGAAACTAGATAAAAACCATGAATATTTTGTGAATTTTTAATATATGTCTATTTTTATTTTATATTATAGGAAAGTTAAAGGAGGAAATATTGATGTACATCCATCAGAAAAAGCACTCATTGTTCAGTATGAAGTAGAAGCTACCATTCTTGGAGAAATGGGTGATCCCATGTTGGGAGAACGAAAGGAATGCCAGAAGATGTAAGTTTTCTTCATTTGTGTATGTTTTGAAAGTAGTGAACCTTATACAAACTGTGTAGAAATTTGATGTTATTTATATTGCATAGATGATAGAGGTTACGGCATTCTTCTAGATATACTTCATCATAGTGAAGCAGAGACTATATTGAACTATAAATACAGAATCTGTTTATTCCAGAGAAGATCAGGTATACATAAGTATAATGGGAACTTCTGAAAAATATCATTTCTAATTTATCCCATTTAGAAAAGGCATATAATAGAATATAAACTACTACAACCTGTGAAATCAGTAATAAAAGATATGTTTATATGAGACTTTTAGCTTAATTTAGGAAATTTCTATTTTAGGAGATCCCTGTCTGTATTCTTTTTTCCCTGGAATTGTAGAAAATAGTATGAGTTCCAGAATTCCCACATGGGGCATGTACTTTGAATTCATTCCTTAAGAGTCTAGCCTTGTGAAAGATGTTAGTATAAAATGAGCATTTTCTGACTCAATGAATTGAGTTTACATTTCCTGACATCCTACACACTTTCCTTCCTGTTTTTGCAATACTTTCAGGAGCGCCTTGGAAAATGGCCTTTCTCATTAGCCTATAGTTGTGCTGGTGATTGTTTTGCCCTCTTTCCATAATGTTGTAGAAGTAGAGAAGGTCTGAGATCACCTAGTATTCTCTCCTAACTTTTTTCTCTCCCTCCATTAAAAAAAAACTTGATTTGGGAACTAAGTAAAAAGAATTTTAACTAGTTAAAAAAAGTGTTAGTGTGTCCTGGTGGTGTAGCACATTGAAAAGCACTGTATTTTAAATATATAGCAGTGGTTCTCAATTGGTTGTGATTTTTTTTTCCCCCAGAGAACATTTGGTAATGCCTGGGGACATTTTTGGTTTTTGTAACTAGAGGGATCCTATTGGCAGTCTAGTGGATAGAGGCCACGGTGCTGCTAAACATCCCACAATGCACAGGATAGCCACCTACAAGCAAAAAATAATTTGGCTCCAAATTTTAATAGTGCTGCAATGGGGAAACTTTGGTGTATAGCAACCTGAAAAGACAAGCTGCCTAATATCTTATAAAGATCCCTAATCTGTCTTTTTTTTGTGTATTAGGAGAGTAAATTATATAGATAATTCATTAAAATAACCAAGCCCTTGGATAATTCACTAAATTGAAGAAAAATACACATATGCTCACACACACATACTTACACTGTATCTTCTTAGACTTTCTCTCTTCCATTAATGTGTTTTTGATTTCTGCCTGAGTTTTGTACATTTTGAGAACATGTGAAAATCTCTTGAGATCTTATTAATTTTATTTCCAAGAAAAAGCTAGCAGATCAGAGTCTTTGCCTTTAGAACCTCAAATATCCACATTCAGGTGAGAGATTTCACTTTTAGTTCTTAAGAATGCAGTTAGTGTCATTCAGCTAGAATTAAATGAGAATGTTGTTATTGCTTGGAAATCCATGGACTTTTTAGACAAAGGATACATTCACCTGAGAGCCAACCACTTGGAAAGAGTTACTACCAACTGTGGCTAGAGTATGTGGATTTAAACTTCAGTAAAGGAAAAACCTGAGTAATTCAACCTTGTGATACTCAACTGCACAAGGTTTGGAGAGGAATCGTTGAAGGAGCAAAAGGAGAGCGTGGTTTGTTGATAGTTCGAGGTGTTAACAATGGCAGCAGCTGGGGATGAGGGTTTTGGGAAGGACACTCAATGTAGGCTGAGATAGATATGAAGTGAAAATTGTCATTAAATTGGGGTAGTCAGTGCTATGACCCAAGTCTAGAAGACTTGTACTATATTTCATTTTCCCTTATTAGGCAAAGAAATATTTAAGCCCATCTTCAACAGAGTCCCAGTTTTCTGAAGATTTCTTTATGAGATACTGATGATTATGGTCCAGAAATACTATGGGTATTTTTCTTGTGAGTTTTTGGTCTTCTTAATAGGTATGGACTGCCTAATGAAGGTTCTGATTTTTGACTATGGGTATAATCAGTAAGTATATAGCTGACGTTTTCTAAAAGTTCTAGCCCTATTTCTTCTTTGTCTTTTTTTTTTTGTTTAAGATTCTATTTATTTATTTGAAAGAGAGCGAGAGAGGGAGAGAAAGCACAGAGGGAGAGGGAGAAGCAGACTCCACGCTGAGCCGGGAGCCTGATGCAGGATTCAATCCCAGGACACCGAGATCATGACCTGAGCTGAAGGCAGACGCTTAACCAACTGAGCCACGCAGGCACCCTCTTCTTTGTCTTTTATAAGAAGGGAAGGATTTAGGAGAGAGACCTACATACTGAAGGAGAAAATCTCGTACCTTGGATGGAAAGAAGATGAATCAGATTGTTTATATATATGTTGGTGGAAAATAGATCTGAAAAACGATAGAGCTGGGGAGCAAGATGGCGGAGGTGTAGGAGACCTAAATTTCGTTTGGTCCCAGGAATTCAGCTAGATAGGGATCAGACCATTCCGAACACCTACGAACACAACAGGAGATCAAAGAAAAGAATAGCAGCAACTATCTGAACAGAAAAATGACCACTTTCTGGAAGGTAGGACATGCAGAGAAGTGAATCCTAGGCGATATTTGGGAAGATAGATGGTGGGGGAGGGGACCTCCTTCAGCTGCTACCAGCAAGTGATAAGAGAGCAGAGAACAAAATTGGAACTTTTAGAAGTCCGCTATCCTGAGGGATGTCACTCCAGTGGCTAAGCAGGGGGTGGAACCCTACTGGGACAGTGTGGTCTCGGGACCCTCGGGGTCACAGGAAGACCGGGGGTGTCTGAGTGCGGCAGAGCTCCCAGGTATCAGAGCAGAGAAGCTGGCTGCAAATATGGAGCCGAGGAGTGGACTCTCAGCTTGGGATTGCCATAAACTGTGATCCATGGCACAGTTGGGCCACTGCTCCTCCAGCAGGGACCCCACAAGCAGCAGATCCGGAGAGACCCCCCACTTCCTCCCCCAGGAGGAGGGGCTTGGGAGCACACCGAAGGGATCTGCTGGGTTTGTAGACTCCAAATGGGGTCGTGTGCCAGAGATAGAAACGCTCGGTCACAACCCAGGTGAGTACAGAGTGCGGCCGGCAATCGGGGAGACGGGAGTGATTGACTGCTTTTCTCTGGGGGCTCACTGAGGAGTGGGGCCCCAAGTTCTCGGCTCCTCCGGGCGGAGAATGGGAGGCCGCCATTTTCACTCTTGTCCTCCAAAGCTATACGGAAAGCTTGCAGGGAACAAAAGCTCCCAAGACAAAACCAGACCAGATTGCTTAGCGTGGGCCCTGGCAAGGGTGGGGCAATTCTGCTTCCAGCAAAGACATTTGAGAACCACTGACAGGCCCCTCCCCCAGAAGATCAGCAAGAACAGTCAGCCAAGACCAACGTTATGGGTCAATGAGAATGGCAGAACTCCAGTGCTAGGGGAATACTGCACATGGAATTCATGGCTTTTTTCCCATGATTCTTTAGTCTTTTAAAGTTTTTTTTTTAATTTTTTTTCCTTTCCTTTTCTTTTTTTTTTGACTATTTCTTTTTCCCTTTTTCAGCCAACATCTTATCAATCCCATTAAAAAAAATCTTTTTTATTTTTCATTTTTAGAGTCATATTCTAGCCCTTCATAGTAGTCAACCTTATTTTTAGTATATATATATAAGTTCTCTCTAAATTTTGGGACACAGTTTCTTCTAACAGACCAAAATATACCCTAAATCTCTAGTCTATGGCTTTGTTCTAGTCTCTTCCCTGATCACATTCTCTCCCGCTTTTTTTTTTTAATCCTCTTTCTTTTTTCAAACAACGTTTTATCAATTCCTTTTATAAAATATTTTATAATTTTCATCTTTACAGTCATAATCCATCCTTTCATTGTATTTACCCTTATTTTTGTACATATATAACTTTTTCTTTCTTTAAAATTTTGGGAGGCACTTTCTTCTAACAGACCAAAATATGCCCAAAATCTAGTGTGTAGCACTGATCTATGCACCAGCCTGATCATATTCGATCATATTCTGTTTTTTTGTTTGTTTTTTATCTTTTTTTTTCTTCTTTCTTTCTTTTCCTTTCTTTTCCCCCAGTTTCAGGTCTCTTCTGATTTGTTTAGTGTGTATTTTTCTGAGGTATTCGTTACCCTGTTAGCATTTTGTTCTCTCATTTCTCTATTTTCATCTGGACAAAATGACAAGATGGAAAAAAATCACCTCAAAAAAAAAAAAAAAGAACAAGAGGCAGTAACGACTGCCAGGGACCTACTCAATACAGACATTAGTACAATGTCAGAACTAGAGTTCTGAATGATGATTTTAAAGATACTTGCTGGGCTTGAAAAAAGCATGGAAGTTATTAGAGAAACCTTTTTTGGAGAAATAAAAGAACTAAAATCTAACCAAGTAGAAATCAAAAAGGCTATTAATGAGGTGCAATCAAAAATGGAGGCTCTAACTGCTAGGATAAATGAGGCAGAAGAGAGAATTAGTGATTTAGATGACCAAATGATGGAAAATAAAGAAGCTGAGAAAAAGAGAGATAAACAACTACTGTATCATAAGGGCAGAATTCGAGAGATAAATGATACCATAAGACAAAACAATATTAGAATAATTGGGATCCGAGAAGAAGAAGAAAGTGAGAGGGGGCAGAGGTATATTGGAGCAAATTATAGCAGATTTCATGAAGGAAACAGGCATCAAAATCCAGGAGGCACAGAGAACCTCCCTCAAAATCAATAAAAATAGGTCAACACCCCAACATCTAATAGTAAAACTACGAGTCTCAGAGACAAAGAGAAAATCCTGAAAGCATCTCGGGACAAGAGATCTGTAAGCTACAATGGTAGAAACTTTAGATTGAAAACAGACCTATCCATAGAGACCTGGCAGGCCAGAAAGGACTGGCATGATATATTCAGAGCATTAATGAGAAAAATATGCAGCCAAGAATACTATATCCAGCTAGGCTGTCATGGACAATAGAAGGAGAGATAAAATGCTTCCAGGACAAACAAAAACTAAAGGAATTTGCAAACACGAAACCAGCCCTACTAGAAATATTGAAAGGGGCCCTCTAAGAAAAGAGAAAGCCTAAAAGCAACATAGACCAGAAAGGAACACAGACAATATACAGTAACAGTCACCTGACAGGCAATACAATGGCACTAAATTCATACCTTTCAATAGTTACCCCGAATGTAAATGGGCTAAATGCCCCAATCAAAAGACACAGCCTATCAGATTGGATTAAAAAACAAGACCCATCAATATGCTGTCTGCAAGAGACTCATTTTAAACCCAAAGACACCCCCAGTTTGAAAGTGAGGGGGTGGAAAACCATTTACCATGCTAATGGACACCAAAAGAAAGCTGGGGTGGCAATCCTTATATCAGACAAATTAGATTTTAAGCCAAAGACTGTAAAAGAGATGAGGAAGGACACTATATCCTACTTAAAGGGTCTCTCCAACAAGATCTAACAATTGTAAATATCTATGCCCCTAACATGGGAGCAGCCAATGACATAAGGCAGTTAATAACAAAAGCAAAGAAACACATCGACAGCAGTACAATAATAGTGGGGGACGATAACACCCCTCTCACTGAAATGGACAGATCATCTAAGCCAAAGGTCAACAAGGAAATAAAGACTTATATGACACACTGGACCAAATGGACTTCACAGATATATTCAGAACATTCCATCCCAAAGCAACAGAATACACATTCTTCTCTAGTGCCCATGGAACATTCTCCAGAATAGATCACGTCCTAGGTCACAAATCAGGTCTCAACTGGTACCAAAAGATTGGGATCAGTCCCTTCATATTTTCAGACCACAATGCTTTGAAACTAGAACTCAATCACATGAGGAAAGTTGGAAAGAACTCAAATACATGGAGGCTAAAGAGCATCCTACTAAAGAATGAATGGGTCAACCAGGAACTTAAGGAATTAAAAAAATTCATGGAAACCAATGAAAATGAAAACACAACTGTTCAAAATCTTTGGGATGCAGCAAAGGCAGTCCTAAGAGGAAAGTATATAGCAATACAAGCCTTTCTCAAGAAAAAAGAAAGTTTTCAAATACACAACGTATCCCTATACCTAAAGGAGCTGGAGAAGAATGGCAAATAATGCCTAAACCCAGGAGGAAAAGAGAAATAATAAAGATCAGAGCAGAAATCCATGAAATAGAAATCAAAAGAACAGTAGAACAGATCAATGAAACTGGGAGCTGGTTCTTTGAATTAATAAGATTGATAAACCCCTGGCCAGACTTATCAAAATGAAAAATGACCCAAATAAATAAAATGATGAATGAAAAAGGAGAGATCACAACCAATACCAAAGAAATTCAAACAGTTATAAGAACATATTATGGGCCGCCTGGGTGGCTCAGTTGGTTAAGCGACTGCCTTCGGCTCAGGTCATGATCTTGGAGTCCCAGGATCGAGTCCTGCATCAGGCTCCCTGCTCGGCAGGGAGTCTGCTTCTCCCTCTGACCCTTTTCCCTCTCGTGCTCTCTATCTCTCATTCTCTCTCTCTCAAATAAATAAATAAAATCTTTAAGAAAAAAACATTATGAGCAACTATATGCCAGCAAATTAGATAATCTGGAGGAAATGGATGGATTCCAAGAGATGTATAAACTACCAAAACTGAACCAGGAAGAAATGGGAAACCTGAACAGACCTATAACCACTAAGGAAATTGAAGCAGTCATCAAAAATCTCCCAATAAACAAGAGCCCAGGGCCAGATGGCTTCCCAGGGGAATTCTGCCATACATTTCAAGAAGAATTAATACCTATTCTTCTGAAACTGTTCCAAAAAATAGAAATGGAAGGTAAACTTCCAAACTCATTTTATGAGGCCACTATTACCTTGATCCCCAAACCAGACAAAGACCCCATCCAAAAGGAGAATTACAGACCAATATCCTTGATGAACATGGATGCAAAAATTCTCACCAAAATACTAGCCCATAGGATCCAACAGTACCATTAAATGGATTATTCACCATGACCAAGTGGTATTTATCCCTGGGCTGCAAGGTTGGTTCCACATCCACAAATCAATCCATGTGATATAATACATTAATAAAAGAAAGAACAAGAACGTATGATCCTCTCAATAGATGCAGAAAAATCATTTGACAAAGTACAGCATCCTTTCTTGATCAAAACTTTTCAGAGTGTTGGGAGAGAGGGTATATACCTCAAGATCCTAAAAGCCAACTATGAAAAACCCACAGCAAATATCATTCACAATGGGGAAAAACTGAGAGCTTTCCCCCTAAGGTCAGGAAATGGCAGAGATGTCCACTATCACCACTGCTATTCAACATAGTATTTGAAGTCCTAGCCACAACAGTCAGACAACAAAAAGAAATAAAAGGCATCCGAATAGGCAAAGAAGATGTCAAACTCTCACTCTTTGTAGATGATATAGTTTATGTGGAAAACCCAAAAGACTCCACCCCGGAAGTGCTGGAACTCATACAGGAATTCAGTGAAATGGCAGGATAGAAAATCAATGCACAGAAATCAGTGGCATTTTTATGCCAACAATAAGAAAGAAGAAAGAGAAATTAAGGTCGACCCCATTTACAATTGCACCCAAAACCATAAGGAATAAATCTAACCAAAGAGGCAAAGAATCTGTACTCAGAAAACTATAAAATACTCATGAAAGAAATTGAGGAAGACACAAAGAAATGGAAAAACGTTCCATGCTCATGGATTGGAAGAACAGATATTGTGAGGATGTCAATGCTACCCAGAGCAATCTACACATTCAGTGCAATCCCTATCAAAATAGCATCTACTTTTTTCAAAGAAATGGAGCAAATAATCCTAAAATTTGTATGGAACCAGAGAAGACCCCTAATAGCCAGAGGAATGTTGAAAAAGAAAAGCAACGCTGGTGACATCACAATTCCGGACTTCCAGCTCTCTTACAAAGCTGTAATCGTTGTGCTCGCTTCGGCAGCACATATACAAAGCTGTAATCGTTGAGACAGTATGGTCCTGGCACAAAAACCGACACATAGATCAGTGGAACAGAATAGAGAGCCCAGAAGTGGACCCTCAACTCTATGGTCAATTAATCTTCGACAAAGCAGGAGAGAATGTCCAATAGGCAAAAGACATTCTCTTCAAATGGTGTTGGGAAAATTGGACAGCCACATGCAGAAGAATGAAACTGGACCATTTCCTTACACCACACACAAAATTAGACTCAGAATGGTTGAAAGACCTAAACGTGAGACAGGAGTCCATCAAAATTCTAAAGGAGAACACAGGCAGCAGCCTCTTCGACCTCAGCCTCAGCAACTTCTTCCTAGAAATATCACCAAAGGCAAGGGAAGCAAGGGCAAAAATGAACTAAAAATGAACTATTGAGGCTTCCTCAAGATAAAAAGCTTTTGCACAGGAAAAGAAAATCAACAAAACCAAAAGACAACCAACAGAATAGGAGAAGATATTTGCAAATGACGCATCAGATAAAGGGCTAGTATCCACAATCTATAAAGAACTTATGAAACTCAACACCGAAAGAACAAATGATCCAATCAAGAAATGGGCAGAAGACATGAACAGACATTTTTCCAAAGAAGACATCTCAATGGCCCACACACATGAAAATGTGCTCAACATCGCTGGGCATCAGGGAAATCCAAATCAAAACCACAATGAGATATCACCTCACACCAGTCAGAATGTCTAAAATTAACACGTCAGGAAATGACAGATGTTGGCGGGGATGCAGAGAAAGGGTAACCCTCTTACACTTTTGGTAGGAACACAAGCTGGTGAAGCCACTTCGGAAAACAGTATGGAGGTTCCTCAAAAAGTTGAAAATAGAGCTCCCAGACGACCCAGCAATTGCACTACTGGGTATTTACCCCAAAGCTACAAATGTAGGGATCTGAAGGGGTACATGCACCCCAATGTTTATAGCAGCAATGTCCACAATAGCGAA
>NW_027397075.1:28607244-28665530 GCF_003265705.2 Callorhinus ursinus | reverse complement strand
ATATATATATATATATATATATATATATATATATATATATATACACATATACAATGTAATATTATGCAGCCATCAAAAGGAATGAAATCTTGCCATTTGCAACGACATGGATGGAACTGGAGTGTATCATGCTGGGTGAAATAAGTCAATCAGAGAAAGATGTATCATATGATCTCACTGATATGAGGAATTCTTTATCTCAGGAAACAAACTGAGTGTTGCAGGAGTGGTGGGAGGTGGGAGGGATGGGGTGGCTGGGTGATAGACATTGGGGAGGGTATGTGCTATGGTGAGCGCTGTGAATTGTGTAAGACTATTGAATCACAGACGTGTACCTCTGAAACAAATAATACATTATATGTTAAAAAAAAAAAAGGTAGTAGGAAGGGAGAAATGAAGGGGGGGAATTGGTGGGGGAGACGAACCATGAGAGACTCTGTACTCTGAGAAACAAACAGGGTTCTAGAGGGGAGGGGGTTGGGGGGATAGGTTAGCCTGGTGATGTGTATTAAAGAGGGCATGTACTGAATGGAGCACTGGGTGTTATATGCAAACAATGAATCATGGAACACTACATCAAAAACTAATGATGTAATGTATGGTGTTTAACATAATTTTAAAAGAAAGGATAGAAAAATCTATTATATTTAGATACCATTGGACATCTGTTAGATAAAATCCAAAATATTGACAGCAAGTGCTGGTGAGGATATAAAGCAGTAGGAACTCATTCATTGCTACTGGGAATATAAAATGATAGTTTGGAAGACAGTTTGGCAATTTCTTACAAAGGTAGACATAGGCTTTCCATATAATCTAGCAGTTGTGTTCCAATAATATGAACTCAAATGAATTGAAAACAATATCCACACAAAAACTGGTACATGAATGTTTATAGAAAATTTATGATTGTCAGAAATTGGAAGCACCCCAGATATCCTTCAACAGGTACATGGGCAAACAAATTGTGGTGCATTCATATAACCAGGTATGATTCAGCACTAAAAAGAAATCAACTATCAAGCTATGAAAACACATTTGAGGTACCTTACTGTAATAATGCATGTAAGTGAAAGAAGCCAGACTGGAAAAGCTACATACTATATGATTCCAACTATGTGACATTCTAGAAAAGCTAAAACTAAAGTAGAAAATTAGAGGCTGTCAGGAATCCAAGGGGTGCGGGAGGGGAGAATGGGTGACATACAGGGCAGTTTTAGGACAGTAAAACTATTTTGTATGATAATATAAAGGTAGATACATTTCATATGCATTTGTCAAAGCCCAGAGAACTATACAACAGAAAGAGTGAACCCTAATGTAAATTGTGAACTTCAGTTAGTGATAATGTATCAGTATTGGTTCATCAGTTGTAACAAAGGCACCATGTAATGCCTTCTTTATGTGCAGCTAAAATTACACAAAAATAAAATAGTTTAAAAGATTTAAAAGGTAGGAGCATAAAGAAAAAGATGGACCAAGTATTGCTAGGTTTTTGCAAACATTAGAAGCCACTCTAGCAAATTTATGCATAAAAAGAATTTATTAAAGGCTATTAGGTGACTTGTAGAATACCAGGAGGACCAGATCTGGAGATGACTGTTTAGCTGGGAATAATATGTAAATCACTATGCTGCATTTATTTCAGGAGATCATCCCTATCTGAATAATGATTTCACAGGTATTGAATATAAGACATTTTTTTGAGATCTCTGTCCCTACTGCCTCTAATCTAATACCTTGATGTCTCTTCAAAAATTGTCCATCTTCACCAGAAAAAGAATTCCACACATTGTCTACTTTCTTATGTGTCTCTTTTTGAATATATGCCTTGCATGGGTGCATCTGCTTGTAAGAGTCTTTTGCCTCCAGTTGAGTTTCACCCTGAACCTAATTTTATGTCTTCATGGCTCTCCCTGGTACCACGAATTCATGTACATTTGTAATGGTTTTCATCAGAACAACTGAATCTGAATATACTGATATTATGTGTTGACCCTATTTAAAAAAAAATGATTGTGAATATGGTCAAGAGAGTTACTCTTTTTTGGCAGTATGGATTCTCACATCCAACAGTGACTAAAGACTTTGTATATATTGTCAGAAAGACTGTTTTAAACCAAGATCCCTGAATATGCTGTCCTGCCTAGAAGAGTCAGATGTAGATTTTAATATTCTTTTGTTATCTGATTTGTCCAGTTCAAAGAAACCATTTCTTTGCATATTTTAAGCCTAATTATATCTAATACTTTATTATATTTTACTGAAAGAGTCTGTGTCAGGTACATTTAACTGCATTATAAACTATTTAAAATAAGTATTGTGTAAGTTATCACTTTGATATTACCTGAGTTGGAAAATTCTGATATGCTTACAGCATTCGTCTTAAGAGTCTCAATGCCAACACAGATATAGCTTCCCTGGCACGGAAGGTGGTTGAAGAATGTAAACTTATTCATCCCTCAAAATTAAATGAGGTAGAACAGCTGTTGTACTATCTACAGAACCGCCGTGATTCATTGTCAGGAAAAGGTAAGTAGAATTCTTCACTTTTTAATGCATAACCAGAGTTGTTTAACTATAGTTTGTGCTTTTTATTTTTGAATGGTGGGGTTTTTTTTTGTTATTTTATTTTGTTTTGCCAGTATTATAAATAAGAAAGTGAATGAAAAAATAAATCTATTAGTTTCCTGTGTACAAGGCTCTATATTAGATGCTTCCACACAAAATGATCTGTTTCTATTTCATACTGTGGTATGTGTGTATGTTTGTGTATGTGTACACATGTGCTGAAATCAGGAATGAAGAGCAAATGTCTGTCATACTGACTCTAGAATAATAAAAGAAGAGAATTGGGGCAGAAAAATCCATTTTCTCTACCCCAACTAGATTTATATTTTCTAAATTTTTTCTTGACACTTAATTTATAATTTGAATTGATTACTCAGGTATTTAAATGTTAAGATATGTGTTATATATTTTAGACTATCTTTTAGGATAGTTTTATGACTCTTTCTTAGGAAAATATTGCTCTTTCATTCTTAATGTCTTCCTTGTTGCCATTCTCCTAGCTTCAATTTCCTCATAAAGAACCAAGCCATTAAAATATTAGAGCTAAGCAATTGATTATTTTTAGAAGTTATCATCAAATAATCTAAACCAAAAATGAAACAAAATAAAAATACAGACATTTCAATGGAAAATCATCTAAGATTATTGAATGCTATATTCTACTTCATAGTACTAATTAAGTTTACATGTCTTTCACCATTGTGAGTTCTAAAATATGGTGCCTTTGAAATAATTTATAAGTGCTTAAGATTATACTAAGTAGAAAAAAGTAAGAGAAAATTTGGACATTTTTCAAATTATTTCAGTCTTTTCTCTATCCACAGCAAATAAAATGCCTTGTGTCTAATACATTTTTTTTTAGTTAACCCTGAATATAATATCTAATGTGATCAATATGTATTTTTGAATTAATTAAGTGATTATAAATTTATTTGAAAGCAAAAATAAGCAGTTTGAACTTGATTGCATCCAACTACATCACTGGCATTCAATGTATAATTGTTAATTATTCATAATAAGTGGTATAAAGAAAAATTATTAAATGTTTCATGATAGACTATTCTGGTTAAGATCTTTGTAAATGAGGGAGATATCTTCTTCAATAAGTTAAATAAGTTGAAAGTGAGCAAAGTAAATCCTGTACTCTAATAAGATGTGTGTAATACTTATTTTGAGTTGTACAGTGTAGTTAAAATTGATCTTTCCTAATGCCTAATTAATATAATCTTGAATGCATTTATATTAAAATTACTAATAAAACCCTTTAACTGAGTTTTCAAGGTAAATTAGTCTTCTCACCTTCTTTCCCCCAAATTAAAGGAATATGAGGAAATTTTCATGTCAAAATATATGGATAAATCCATTAAAATCAATCTGTTTATATAGATATTAATGTTTGAAGACATAAATGAAATAGTTACTATGTTGAATACACACTTATTTTTAAAAAACTGTTCCATTTTTCTTTTTTAACTTTTTTACGTGGTATTCACTATTTCAAAGCCAAAAACCTTGCCCCCTAAAAGTGATTGAAACAAAACAGTAATACTTTATTTTTGTGATTCGTTACCTTAAGTGATTTTTTTAATTCAGTTTTTATATTAATCAACCCATTAATGTATCTTTTCCTCATCCCACCTTAAATGTGAATTAGGAAGGGACTATTTTGCTGCTTGTTGGCAAGTCTGGCTATTTACATACCCAAGAAGTTAATGTAGGAGGAAATGAAGTTATGACTTTGGGATCATTTATATCCTTGATATGCTCATTAGAACAGATGGATTATAGATGAACATTTTTTATCTTTTTATTTCTTGGAAAAAAGATGATTTCATAAACTATTCAGTTTTAAGATCCCCAGCTCAGCCATAATTAAACTCAGCTGCTGAAAATAAAAATTACCCAGAAACTCTAAAAACCTAGTTCTTCTCATAAAAAACAAAATCTTTTTACAGAAAAAAAAGAAAAATCAAGCAAGCCTAAAGATCCACCTCCTTTTGAAGGAATGGAGGTAAGACTATATTCTGATCTACTAGAGAACTGATTGATTATAAGGTTGTTGCCTTTTCCCATCAATAATTCATACAATAACATTAAATAGATAGGGATATTTTAAAAATTATTCAACTTAGAAGTACCTAGAAAAGGTAGATATTCAGTATTTCATATAGGGAAAAGTTAGTGGTATTTTTTTAGATATAATTTATTTTGATAGTAAGTTTTGAAATGTTTTAAATATTCTTGTTGCCTTATGTTTTGAAATATTGTTTAACCAGTTGAAGTAGATATAAATTATTTGCATTAAATTTAAGATATTTTATATTAATAGGCCAATTTTAGAGTTTATGGACTTCCTATTTTCATATGGTTTATAACTACTTTTGTATTGGAGTCCTAGCACCCAAAGGTCTAATTTTCCCCTCTACAAAAGGATGGCTACTATGAGTCCTTAGAAAATTTGTCTGTTATTAAAAGGGCAAAATGTCATTCTTTTAACAGTGGCTTTGTTAAATATTGTTCTTTTGGAGTGCTTCCTTTTCCTTTCTTTCAGATTGATGAAGTTGCTAACATTAATGATATGGATGAATACATTGAGTTACTATATGAAGATATTCCTGACAAAGTTCGGGGTTCTGCTTTGATCCTGCAGCTTGCCCGAAATCCTGATAACTTGGAAGAACTACTATTGAATGGTGATTTATATCTATAAATATTAAAAATAGAAAAATTGTTGTATAATATGGTTTTTAAGGAGAAAGCTAAAATTATACCAAAGTTAGGAATGCATTTGTTCCCCAGAACTTTGTTACCTTCTTATGAAAAATTTTTAACTTAAGAGCATAACATTTAGGGCGCCTGGGTGGCTCAGTCGTTAAGCGTCTGCCTTCAGCTCAGGTCATGGTCCCAGGGTCCTGGGATCAAGCCCCGCATCAGGCTCCCTGCTCCGCGGGAAGCCTGCTTCTCCCTCTCCCACTCCCCCTGCTTGTGTTCCCTCTCTCACTATGTCTCTCTCTGTCAAATAAATAATAAAATCTTTAAAAAAAAAAGAGCATAACATTTAAATATTCTCTGAAGAATTCAGAAATCATTTAAACAACAAAAATAAAGCATTAATGATACTGTATCTTTTTGTTGTTCTCTCTGGAAGACTTTTATCCTTTCAGTTAGGATACAATATCAAACTTCTGACATTTGCACACATATGTATATGCTTTTATTAAATTGGTTAGAGTTCCAAAATTAGTTTTTTTCAGTAGCGCAGCAAAAATATGTATTAATCTTTATAAGTTTATTTTGATTGAATTTGATGCTCTCCTTTCATTAGATGTGCTAGGTAATAAAGAAAAGGAGATAAAATGCTCTTAAAATCTTTTTTTCTCAGTAATACATTATGGAATTACTTTAAGTTCACAGTTTTCTGACTATACTTCTGCCAAAAATAAAATATGGAAGATGTCATTATTATCTGATTTTCCATCACATGATAAACAATACCTTTTTTTTGTTTTCATAATTCTTCTATGGAGGCTGCACAGTACACACCTATACTTTGTAGCTTGGAAAATATATACAAAGAATTGTCCAGGAAATCCTAGGATGTTACTAGTGTTCTATGTAGGAAATTTGTACATTTTAAGTTAAAATTATACAACTCATATATTTTTTAAAAAGATTTAGAATATTATAGATGAAACCCCCTTTGACCATTACTCTATAATCTGAGTTTGGAGTGCATTCATTCTTCTAGATCCTTTTCATATATACCTTTATATATATAAAATATATATATATGAATTTTTTATAGAGTATTACTTTGTAAGAATTTTTATATTAATAATATCATACTACTTTTTTGTTAATTTTTTCCATGTAGTAATGTTTTGAGATTACATGCAGATAGAAACATATAATGTAATTAGTTTTTTTTTTTTAAGATTGTATTTATTTGAGAGATAGAGATAGCGAGAGAGCACAAGTGGGGAGGAGAGGGAGAAGCAGGCTCCCCGCTGAGCAGGGAGGCTGACACGGGGCTCGATCCCACGACTCTCAGATCATGACCTGAGCCAAATGCAGACCCTTAAGCAACTGAGCCACCCAGGTGCCCCATAATGTAATTATTTTTAAACAATTTTGATTATTGCTTTTTATGAAGCTTTATATAGCTTTAGCCATTCCTCTACTGATCGGTCATTCGCTTGTTTACAAATTTTTCAGTAGGGAATATTGCTTCAGTGAATATCTTTGTACATATCTTCTTCCTTTTTTTTTTTTTTAATAGACATAAAGCCATTTATTTAAAGCATGGATCCAGGATACTTACTGACACTTGTGTTCCCGCAGCAGGGACCAGAATCCTATTGCATTTTAACTGAACAGAAGTGATTTTGTGTTTATTTTTCTTATGACTAAATTCCATGAATCCCTTAGCCTATTTAATTTATTGAGTTTACTTTTTTTCCAATTAATTAACATATATTATTTGTTTCAGGGTACAGGTCTATGATTCATCAGTCTTCTATAACACCCAGTGCTCATTACAACACATACCCTTCCCAGTGTCTATCACCCAGTTTCCCCATCCTCCCACCCCTCTCCCCTGCAGCAACCCTCAGTTTGTTTCCTAAGATTAAGAGTCTCTTACGGTTTGTCTCCCTCTCTGGTTTCGTCACAAGCAAGGAGTTCTTTACAGTGTGTACACAGAAACAGAGGTCACACAGAAATACAGGTCATAACATTTTAAGGGATTTTGCCAAACTGTCTTCCGAAATGGTTGTACTGCTCTGTCCCCAGACCAGTGGAATGTGAAAGCCATCAAACTTTAAATTTTTTGACATTGTATTATGGTAATGAACAAGTTCTCTTTGTTTTAAGTTGCATTTGCCTGATTTCTAATGAATTTACTTTTTTCCTCATGTCACTAGACTTTTGGAATTTCTACCCTGTTTTGAAGTTTGTATTCCTGTGTATTCGTGTGTGTGTGTGTGTGTGTGTGTGTGTGTGTGTGTGAGAGAGACTATACGTATATTTGCATTTTGCATAAATATATGTATAGTCTTTATATCCTTTTTTACATGTATAATTTAGTATATAAATTTATATCATTTATATCCTTTTTCTTTTATGTGCTTAGAGATAGTTTCTCTCAATCTTTTCTCTTTTTTGTATCATATCTTTTTCCATCTGTTTACTTTCACCCTATTTGTGCCTTTGAATCTAAAATGTTTGTATTAAAAAAAATAAAAATAAAAAATATAAAATAGTTTATATTGTAGAAAGTATATAGTTGGATCATGCTTTTTCTTTAATCCATTCTGCCAGTCTCTCCCTTTTGATTGGAGTGTCTAGTCTATTTACCATTAATGTAATTACTCATAAAGTTGGATTGTTATTTAACACTTTGTATTTGTTTTCTACATCTTTTATCATTTTTGTTCTTTTAGCCCCTTATTACTGCCTTCTTTTATGTAAAATGGATATTTTTTAGTATACCGTTTTAATCCTTTTGCTGTTCTTTTATTATGTTTTCCTGAATTATTTTCTGAGTGTTTGCCCTAGAATTACAGTTGCCATCTTAAATTAAAATCTAGTTCAAATTAATAGTAATTTAATTTGAATAGTATGTAAAAACTTTGCTCCAATATACCTTTATTCCCTCTCCAGTCCTTTGGACTATTTTGGTAATACAAAGTACATCATTACACATTATTTGCCTGTCAGCACAGTAATATAATTATTGATGTATGAGTTTTTTTAATCAGATAGAAGAGTACAGTCAGAAATATGTTTATACCGTCTTTTTATTTATATAGTTATCTTTGCCTTTGCTCTTTATTTCTTTGTGTGGATTTAAGTTCTTCTCTGCTGTTTTTTCATTTAAGCCTGAAGGATTCTCTTTAGTATTCTCATAGGGGAGATTTAATATCAACAAATTCTTTAAATTTTTGTTTACCTAGGAATAGGAATGACTTAATTTTTCTTTGGTGTTTGAATGGGTAGTTTTGCTGGATGTAGAATTCTTGTTTGACAGTCTTTCTTTTAGTACTTTGACTATACCATCCCATTGTCTTCATGTCTTCATGGTTTCTGATACGAAATTGGCTGTTAATCTTCTTAAGGATCCTGTATAACTATTGAGCTGCTTTCTTGCTGCTTTCAACATTTTCTTTGCCTTTGGCTTTTGCCAGTGTGACTATGATGTGTTTAGGTGTCGATATTTTTTAGTTTGTCTTGCTTGGAGTTCATGGAACTCTTTGGACCTGCAGATTAATGTTTTTCATCAAACTTGGGAAGTTTTGGGCATTATTTTGTTAAATATTCATTTAGCTCCTTTCCTTTCCTCTTGGGACTCCCATGTTAATATGCTTGTTTGGTGCCCCATTGGTCTTTGAGGCTCTTATTTTTCATTCTTTTTTCTTTCAGTTCCTTAGACTGGATAATCTTAATTGACCTACCTTTTAATTTGTCAGTTCTTTCTTTTCTAGTTCACGTCTGCTGTTAAGACCTTCTAATGAATTTTTCATTTCAGATGTACTTTGTAACTCCAGAATTTATATTTGGTTCATATTTTTTAATTTGTATCTCCTTATTGATATTATTTGTTTGATGAGACATCATTCTCCTACCTTCCCATACTTTTCTTTAGATCTTTAGATATGGTCTTCTTTAGTTCATTGAATGTATTTACAATAGCTAGTTTAAAGTCTTTGTTTTATAAGTTCAACATCTGAGCTTCCTCATGGACAATTCCTATTGACTCCTGTGTTTACTGAGTACAGGACATAGCATCCTGTTTTCTTGCATGTCTTTTAGTTTTTATTGTTGTTGAAATAATATTGGGGCACTCCCTCCAGGGCTTATTTTTACTGTTGGTTTAATGAGTTTCTTGGATTAATTCTGAAAAATCTGTATTCTTTGTGCCGCCACTGAAGCTTTCTAGTTCAGTTAGTTTAGTGTTTAATGATTGGATAGAGGTTTTTTAAATGCCTGGCCCTAAGTGTCCCAACCTTTGCTGAGGGGCTGTGTGTGTGTGTCTGTTGGAGCATGTTTTCAGTATTTAAGCAGGTAGTTTACAAGATCTTAGCCTTTATTTTTTTTAACTTTTTTTTACTTATTTAATTAATCTCTACACCCAACGTGAGGCTCAAACTCATGACCCCGAGATCAAGAGTCTCATGCTCTACTGACTGAGCCTGCCAGAAACTCCCAAGGTCTTAGCCCTAATTCCTGCTGGTACATTGCCTCAAGATTGGCCAGAGATGAGAGAGTAGGTCTTTCTTAGCTCTTTCCTGGGCATTAGCACATTCCTGCACTTATACATGGCCTTCTGGTTTCCCAGGAATATATTGGAGCTTTTCAAAGACCTTGTAAATATCTCATTCCTGGTTTTTCCTTTTAAGGTTGTTTGATTAGACTCTTGTTAACCCCAACTGGCAAGGCTACCACCTGCAGTTGCAATGTTGCCACCAGTGGTTTTCAACAAATGCCCTGGGTATAAACCTGTACAAAGCAATTTCTGAGTCAGGTCAAATAAATGCAAACCCTGGGAATGGAGCTTTCCAGCAAATATCCAGATGGGTCACATAGTGACAGCTCACTGGAGTGGGGGTTTTCAGGAGTGCCACATTGTTCTGCTTCCTCCAGTTGGCTGCTATGCTGCTGTTTTTCACAGATACTAAAATTGTGATGCTGTTGGTTTTCAAGGCTTCCACAAAGTTATACAGAGGGGATAGAATTAGGGCAAGTTGAAACATTTTCTCTTACTAAGATTCAGCCATATTCTTATTGTTGTGAGATGTAGTTAATTGCCAGGGTTCTAAAAAAGTTGATGACAGTTTTTTCCAGTGTTTTAATTCACTTGTGGAGGAATGGATTTTTGGAGGTCCTTACTTTGGTTGTTTCAGAAATGCTTGGCTCTGGAATTCATTTTTGTTGAAAGTAGGAGGTAGAGATGTAAATTTGTTGGATAGTCATAGCCAGTTATTCCAACCTAGTTAGTGAATACTCCTTCTTCCCCCAAAGATTTGAAATGCCTTTTCTGTTAAATGCCTGGCATTCTATTATTCAATACATACTTCTTGAAAGATTGTGCCAAGTACTGTTCTGATATATTCATAGGTATGTTTTAATGCTTTATTTTCTTTTCTGTTGATCTATTTGATAATTTCCATGCTCTGTTTTGTTTTGTATTTTGACTAGAGTTTTAGAATAGGTAGAAGTGTTCCAACTTTTTTTTTTCCAACTTGTTGATTTTTTTTTTAAATAGGTGTTGCTGGTCTTTACATTTTTTGAATGTATTATTTTGAGATCACTTTATCATATAAATTATATCATAAAAATTATAATGGAATTTTAATTATTACATTTAACTTATAAATTCATTTGGGGGTTATATTTTGACCTTCAGTAAACTTCATAATTTTCTTTTGGCTATTTCTTAATAACCTATGTACAAATCCTACAGCTGTGTTTTTATTGAGACACTTTTCTATTTTATACTAAAGGAGAAAATGAAATAAAATTTGGAAAATAGGTCACTAGCCATCTACCTAAATTCATGACATTATAGTACATCATCTTCCAAAGCACAGTTGACTCTTGAACAATGGAGAGGGTGGTTTAGAGGTACACCCCCGCAGTCAAAAAATACATATGTAATTTTTGACTCTCCAGAAACTTAACTATGAATAGTACAGTAATAGGACAAGGCACCACATCTCTCCTTGTCCCCACTCAAAGTTAACAAAGCTGGATCCTAGAGTGGTGCCTGTTCCTTGCTTCCATACCCAAGAATATGGGAAATCTTTTTATACATGGAATCTGAGGGAAAGCAGAACACCTTTACCTGTCTCTCTAGATTGCTTGTTCCATCAGACCCCCTTTATGAAGTTCTAATGCAGTTTCTGCTTATAGGAGATGCTGTCAAGTGGTGAACTGCCAGTTAGTTCCCTGGAGGTATTAGCTCCCCACTTCGGAGAGCTTTCAGCACCATGGGCAGCGCCCGCCTTGCTGTCAACTCTACATCCCAGGTTCCTGCTTGGTGCTCTTGGCTCCAGTTTTCTGGACTTGTTACCCTGGGGATGGGGGGGTGGGAGGAGTGGGAGAGGTTACGGCAGGTTATTCTGTGGTCCTTGGCCAGTTTTAGCCCGTGACTGGCCCTGCCCCACCACCTCGCTGAGAATCTCTCCCCAGAGCCGGTTCCTTTGCACTTCTCAGTTCAAGACCTCAGTGGTATTGAGTAGGGTGAGGAGTGCCAGGAGCAGGCAAGAGCCCTACTGTTCCAGGCTTCACTGCATCTTTCCTTTGCCTTCCCTTCTAGTCATTTTGGCAACTTCTACCTTACTTTTCAATCATAATATAAAATACATATTTATTGAAAAAAATCCCCATATAAATGGACCCACACAGTTCAAGCCAGTGTGTTCAAGGGTCACCTGTATATTCTAAGAAATACTGTTTCCCCTGGATTATAGTGGTGAAGTGCCTTTAGTAATACTGGATAAACAAAGTTAACCAGATTCTTTATTAAGTAGAACTTTGTGGAGCCTTTACATATTAATGTATATTGCCTACCTATTTACTTCACTCCAGAATAGTTTTGTTCAAAGCATATGTGAGTATAAATAACATTATGAAATGATATTATAGGATGTTTTTTAGTTTGAAAAATTCCTCACTAAGATTAATAATACTTGTTTCATAATCTGAATGGCCACAGAGCACAAATAAATTGAATACTTTCATTACCATAACAATTACTAATAATGCAGTCCATGAAGTACAGTAGATTCTGAGTGCCTATTATAGAAAGTTGAATTATGATCACTGTATAACACACAGATATTTTCTTTAATGCTTTAATATTTTAAGAATCAGTAAGCCATGTAACAATTCTAATTTGAAACCAGTCTCATTATGTTTACTTAGCATATGGTAATTCTCATTAATCAGTTCATTAAATTTTTCCCTTTCTCAAGATAAAAATCTAGCAGAGATGTTTATTCTACCCTGAAGCTAATTTTGTGAAAGATTTTTTGTTTTATTTATGTCTGTTGGCGTTAATTTAACATAATATTAAAATAGATTTATTTTTGTGTGTATAAGCTTTATTTGGTTATTAATTTGCTTCAGTGGGGCTAGTGTTAGCCTGTTAAACGGCTCATTATTTTTTTAGACCTATTCTAGTTTTTTCCTTCTTCACAAACATATTAAATCAGATGTTAAAAAACAAAAAATGGCACTGCAGTAGCAAGATTACAAGTGGAAATACAAATCAAGAAAGAAATGGTCTTTTTATTTTGTCACCCATAATGTACTTATTATGTTACTTTATCTAAATCATATTTTACTTTCTGTTTATAGTTAGAGACTTAAAGTTACATGTTATGGGTTTTTAAGTAAAAGTTGTATTTCAGTTTTAAAAATAGCTTTCTGTGTTAGAAAGAAGCACCCTCCTTTTTTGTCCCAGTTCTATCTTAGCTTTGTTATTTATCAATAAGTAGGCGTTTAAAACCAATCACCCTTTATACCACAGGCAAGGCGAATGATCATTTTTACATGTTCCTTTTTTCTTTAGAAACTGCCCTTGGTGCATTAGCAAGAGTCCTAAGGGAAGACTGGAAACAAAGTGTTGAGTTAGCTACAAATATAATTTACATCTTTTTTTGCTTTTCCAGGTAAGTATAAAAATAAGGAAATAAAAGTAAAAGCCTATCTCTGTTTCACTCTGTCAATAGTTTGATTGTGGATTACTGGTTTGCTCAGTCTTCCTGTGTGTCTGCCCATGCTCTGACTCTGAACTCTTACTCTCTTTCCCATTCTCTGTCCTTTCTATTGTTCTGTCCTTCATTCAGTCTCTATTGACCCATGCATGTACATGGATACACAGAGAGTAGGATAGTAAATTTGTTTAGATTTTAAGAGTATGGACTCTGGAAATAGACTGGATTTGAATCCAAGTACTGCTATTTACTACTTGTGTGTTCTTGATTACATTAATTCTGTGCCTCAGTTTCCTCATCTGTAAACTGGATAGTAACACTGTTTTTGGATAATTTTTAGAATAAAGCATGACCCAGAGTAAGTGCCAGTATATATGTATATATACATGTGTATGTATATGTATATATATATAACTTATGTATCCATATATGCTATTTATATACATATATTCTTTAGAAAGACATTTATTGAGACATTTTGAAAAGTCTAGCCAATTCGCAGAGAACTGCCTCTGTTCTAAAAATGTGCCAGCATTAGCAAGTAGGTATTTATTGAGTAAATGCTCGGATGAATGAATTGTGTAGGAAACATATGCAAAAACCTGATTACTAATATTTTACTGGCTTATTCTCTGGTAATCCATTTTATTTAATATTAGTATTATTATGTTATTAGTTTTGTTTTACAGCAGTCTGAAAGTTTATTTTTGAGAGTATCTGCATAGTTAAAATAGTGGTTGATTACAAAAAATGCATTTTATTTCCTTTCTAACTTAAAAATTTTATTTCAGGTAATGGTAATATATATAAAGTATATATCTTATAATTTCAGGTCTTCATAGTATACCCTGGGTGTATTCATTTATTGAAATATATATATCAAATTTATTTTCTACATTAATAATACGT
The DNA here is from genome assembly GCF_003265705.2 of Callorhinus ursinus. Classification (NCBI taxonomy): domain Eukaryota; kingdom Metazoa; phylum Chordata; class Mammalia; order Carnivora; family Otariidae; genus Callorhinus; species Callorhinus ursinus. The sequence continues at coordinate 28,651,332 of NW_027397075.1, read as the reverse complement.
GTGTTTACCCAAAATAACTTTCCTGAATCTACAAAACATAATGCTTCAAATACATACTAAAATCTCTTCTTTAAAGCTTTTCTCAGTTTCATGGACTTATCACTCACTATAAAATTGGAGCTCTATGTATGAATATCATTGATCATGAGTTAAAAAGACATGAGCTGTGGCAAGAAGAACTCTCTAAGAAGAAGAAAGCTGATATCCTTTGAGAGTGGCATTTCACTACAGTGTTATTGCTAATGAGCTTTGGATGGGTGGGATAGTTTTGGGTTTTTTTTCCATTTATGTTATTTGGAAAAATAAAAGAGTGTTGAACGTTAAGATGAAGAGTGAGACTATCAGAATGAATATAGTTTGACATATACTTTTTATCTCTTTGATTAGTTGATAAGATAGAAGGAGCAGTAATAGTGGTCCTAGATAATTGAACTGGTGAGTGCTTAAGTGGCTATATCAATATATTCCCTAAGATCCTTTGGTTAGCTGAAGTCTGGCTCACTGCTGTTGTTTATGTAGTTCTGTCTATGTCATAAGGTGACTGATTGGAATAGGTGTGAATTTGGTGAACATAGTTTTAAATTCTATTTTGCTAATTAAGTGCAAAAATTCTTTTCTTAATACATATACATTTGAGATGCCTACAGAATGATAGAACCTATGAAAAGAATCTTAAAAAATGATCCATTTTAACCTATCCTTCAATACAGGAATCTTTTCTGCAGCTTCCCTTACAAATTGGTTATTTACTCTCTTCTTTGACAGTGTCACTGCTTATTGATTTAGTTCATCCTGTGGTTTGACATCCTATTTATTGTGTTCTTTTGCTTAGTGTACTAAAATCCCTTGTCAATAACTTCTGTCCCTTGAATCTAATCTTGCATGCTAAAGCAATATAGACTAAGGGTAGTCTCTTAAACATCACTTTTCTTGTATTTGAAGATATTTATCATATTGCTTCTACAGAGTAATTTTTCTACATTGAAGGCCCTTCCTTTTTCATAAGGCTTATTCAGCAAACATACTGGTAATTTTCCTTTGAACCCAGTATTTATTGATCTCTTTTAAAAAGTAAAAATAGTATTCCTGTTGTGCAGAGTATCATATGTTTCTTACCTCTCCATCATGGAATCCCCAAGATACTCTAAAAATATACCCTAACACACACACAAGTTTTGACTTTTCTTTGTTAGGATCTTTCCAGGTTTAGAAATTTTCTATTTGTGCCATGAGCTTCGGACATCTAGATTGGTGTTGACTTAAACTCTGTGGACAATTCAATAATCCTGGAGACTTTAGATCATTTCTGGAGTCACAAGTCTCCTAAATATACGCAAAATTCATTAAATAGGAGGGATATGGAGAGAACTACTAACAGAACTTTTAGCAATCATTATATTTTGTGATTGTTGGGTGACAGGAACTGATATTTTAGGACATAGCATATTCCTATAAGTATCAGATACCAATGATCATAAGATGAATCATTATTGATGAACCACTAAGAATGGAAAAAAATGCTTCAATTAAACTATGACATATCATGGATTATAAGACATACTGAAATGCAGGAGATTCCTTGTGTTTTGATACAGGTAGCAGTCAACAAAGAGGAAGTTTTTAAGTGCTTTGGGGATCCTGAAGTCAGACTGAAATAATTGATTATTTTTGCAGGTGTCCAGGGGATTATTTGGGACCATACGATGTAATTTAAAATTTTTGGTGACCTCTAACTTTGGGATATTCTCTTTTGATATCAAGTCTGAAGAAGGTACTAAAGAGCTTTAGATCTAATCAACATTCTTTGAATATTCTGGGCATCTGTCTGAGGTGAAATTTAGTATTCTTATTAACTAAAACACTCTCTAAGGCAGTAATCCTTTTGGTTCATGGATCCACTTGTTAATATGTTGAAAGAGACTTGTGTACATATGTAAGATATTTGCATAAAATTTCTGGGGATTCATGTATTTGGTAACAACCCAAACATATGTTCACCCAAGGTCTCCAGGCATACCCTTGAGCCTTTGGTTAAGAAGTTCTAACAATTATTGTGCAGAGATGAATATTTTAGTTTTAAACTACTGGTGTAAATATGGATGATCCTTAACTTAAGTTGCTTACTTGATGAAGACCCTGAAAACCAAACCTTGAAAAAAGATTATGAAAAAACCTTTAAAAAATACCAGGGGCTTGTGGTAAAACAAGAACAGCTCTTACGAGGTATGATTTCCTAAGGAATGAGAAACACAACAAAGTGCTTACACTACATTAATTTTGTTCAGTTTTTTTTTTCAGATCGGTAAAGCTAATATCAGAATAGTTGAAAAGTCTCTAAATTTTAATATGCTGTAAATTCTTTTATTTTTAGCTTGGGTAATAATGTTTTAAGTTTCATTCCACTATTTTTCCACCAAAAGGCCCTATTCAGCTTTTAAATGTGTATATACTTGTAATTTACTTACTCAGAATTTTTTAATCCAGTGTTTGTCCTTTTCAGTAATGACAGTCTGATCCCTCGAATACTAATATTAACTAATATTAGTTATAACATAATAGTACTAATATCTTATTTAACTTATTTTGTTGCCTTCCTAGGAAATTGTTATAAAATTTTTCAAAATATTTCTCTTGATTAATAAAAAATAGTTTCTTCTTTCTGAGGTTTATAGAGAGATCTAACAATTCAATAGTGTGGTTTCATAGTCATTGTATAAGATGCAAAGTCTTATGAAGGTTAGTGAGAATGTGGGGATTTTAAGTGTGCATTCTACTCCTGCTTTGTAGTTTACTATTAATTTTTTTCCAGTTTTGTTGAGATATAATTGACATATAACACTGTGTTAGGTTTAAGGTATACAATGTGATGATTTGGTGCACACATATATTGCAAAATGTTTGCCACAATAAGGTTAGTTAACATGTCCTTCACCTCACATAATTGCCATTTTGTTGTTGTTATGATGAGAACATTTAGTATCTATTCTCATAGCAGCATTCAAATATACAATACAGTATTGTTAACTGTAGTCACATGGTGTACATTAATTAGATCCCTGCAACTTATTCATCTTATGACTGAAAGTTTGTACCTGTTGACCAAGGTCTTCCCCTTTCCCCCACAACCCAGCCTCTGGTAAGCATCAGTCTACTTTGTTTTTAGGAGTACAATGTTTTTAGATTCCACATATTAAGTGAAAACATACAATATTTGTCTTCCTCTGTCTGATTTCACTGAAAATAATGCCCTCAACGTCCATCTGTGTTGTCACAAATGGCAGAATATCCTCCTTTTTTATGAATGAATAATATTTTGGGATGTGTGTTTGTGTGTGTGTATGTGCATGTGCCACATCTTTATCTATGCATCCATCAATGGACAGTTAGGCTGCTTGATGTCCTGGCTATTGTGAATAATGCCTCAGTGAGCACAGGAATGCAGATACCTCTTTGAGATCATGATTTCATTTCCTTTTACCCAGAAATGGTGTTGCTGGATCATATGGTAGTTTTATTTTTAAGTTTTTGAGAAACCTCCATACTGTTTTCCATAGTGGCTGCACCAATTTACATTCCTACCAAGAGTGCAGTTTAAATTCCTACCAATTTACATTCTTTTTACTCCACATCCTTGCCAGCATTTATCTCTTGTCTTTTTAATAATAGCCATTCTAACAGGTATGAGGTGATCTGTCATTGTGGTATTGATTTGCATTTCCCTGATGATTAGTGATGTTGGGTACCTTTTCATTTACCTATTGGTAATTTGTATATCTTCTTTGGGAAAATGTCTATTCAAATCCTTTGTCCATTTTTAAATCAGATTTTTGTTGTTGTTGTTATTCAGTTGTATGAGTTTCTTACACTTTTGGGGCATGAACCCCTAATCAGATACCTGATTTGCAGATATTTTCTCCCATTCTGTAGGTTGCCTTTTCACTTGGTTGATTGTTTCTTTTGCTGTACAAAAGCTTTTTTAGTTTTATGTAGTCTCACTTGTTGATGACAACTTTTGTTGCTTGTGCTTTTGGTGTCATTTCCAAAAAATCATTGCCAAGACTAATGTCAAGGAACTTTTTCCCTTTATTTTCTTCTAAGAGTTTTACATTTTCAAGTCCTTAATCCTAAGGATTATTTTATTTCAGTCCTTTTTCTTTTTTCCTTTGTAAGTCCAGTTAATTTTTGTGAGTGGTATTAGGGGTCTAATTTCATTTTTTTTTTTTATGTGAGTATTCAGTTCTCCCAGCACCCTTTATTTTGAAGAAACTATCCTTTCCCCTGTTGAGTATTCTTGGCTCTCTTGTCAAATATTCATTGACCTCTATATGTGGATTTATTGAGCTCTCAATTGTTTCATTGATCTATTATGTCTGTTTTTATGCTAACACCATACTGTTTGATTACTATACCTTTGTAACATATTTTAAAAACAGAAAGTATGATGCCTCCAGCTTTATACTTTTTCAAGATTGCTTTGGCTATTTTGAGTCATTTAGGGTTTCATGTAAATTTTTGTATTTTTTTTTTCTATTTCTGTGAAAAATGACACTGGAATTTTGAGAGAGGACATGGCTCTATAGATGTCTTCGGGTAGTATGGACATTTTAATGATAGTAACTCATCCCATCCTTGAAGCACACTGTATCTTTACATTTATTTGTGTCTTCAAATTTCTTTGATCAGTATATAGATCCTTCACTTCTTTGGTTAAATTTATTCCTAGGTATATTATTGTTTTTGATGCTATTGTAAATGAGATTGTTTTATTTCCTTATAGTTGTTAGTGTATAGGAGGAGTACAACTGATTTTTGTGTATTGATTTTTTATCCTGAAACTTTATTGAATTCATTCTAATAGTGTTTTAGTAGTCTTAAAGATTTTCTATATAAGATTATATCTTCAGCAAACAGAGACAATTTCATGTCTTCCTTTCTAATTTGTATACCTTTATTTCTTTTTCTTGCCTAAATTCTCTGGCTAGTTCTTCCAGTATTATATTGAATAAAGGTGTCAAGAGTGAGCATTCCTGCCTTTTTGCTAATCTTAGAGTAAAAACTTTCAGTTTTTCACTGTTGATTTTGATGTTGATAGTGGGATTTTCATGTTAACTACTTTGTATTCCTAGGATTTTAATATGGAAGGATGTTGAATTTTGTCAAGTGCTTTTTCTGCATCTATGCATATGATTTTTGTCTTTTATTCTATTAATGTGATGTATCGTATTTTTTTGATTTGTGTATGCTGAACCATCTGTGCATCCCAGGGATAAATCCTACTTGGTCGTGGTATGTGTGATCCTTTTAATGTGCTATGCATTCAGTTTGCTGGTATTTTATTGAGAATTTTTATATCTCTATTCATCAGGGCTACTGGTCTATAGTTTTTTGTTTTATTTTTTTCCTTTTAGTGTCCTTATCTAGCTTTGTATCAGGGTAACTCTTCAATTTTTGGCGAGTTTGAGAAGGATTGGCATTAATTCTTTAAATGTTTGGTAGGAGTAGCCTATGAAGCCATCTGGTCCTAGGCTTTTCTTTTTTCAAGGTTTGTGGTTATTGATTCAGCCTGCTGACTCATTATTGGTCTATTCAGATTTTCTTCATGATTCAGTCTTGATAGGTTATATGTTTCTAGAAATTTATTCTTTTTTCTAGGATGTCCATCTGGCTTGTAATTGTTTATATTAGTCTCTTAAGATTCTTTGTATTTCTGTTGTATTGGTTGTTATGTCTCCACTTTAGTTTGTAATTTCATTTCAGTCCTTTTTCTTTTTTCCCCTGTAAGTCCATTAAAAGTTTGTTAACATTGTTCATCTTTTTAAAGACCCCAACTCTTAGTTTTGCTGATCTTCTCTATTGTTTTTCTGTTCTCTATTTCATTTATTTCTGCTTTGATCTTTGTGATTTCCTTCATTCAACTACTTTGGGCTTCATTTGTTCTTTTCTAGTTCCTTCAGGTGTGAAGTTAGGTTGCTTGAGATTTTTTTATTTTCTCTTTTTCCTTTTTGTTTTTTCTTAATATTAGTATTTATGGCTATACACATCTCTCTTAACGCTGCTCTTGCTGCATACTTTAAGTTTTGGTATGTTGTGTCTCATTATTGTTAGTTTCGAGGTAGTTTTTTATTTCCTTTTTGATTTCACTTTTGACCCATTGGTTATTCTAGAGTGTATTGTTTAATGTCCACATATTTGTGAATCTTCCAGCTTTCCTTTGGTTATTGATTTGTAGTTTTAAGACATCGTGTTTGGAAAAGATCCTTGGTATGATATCAATTTTTTTTAATTTGACATGACTATTTTGTGACCTATCCTAGAGATTGTTCCGTGTGTACTTGAGAAGAATGTGTTCTCTGCTGTTATTGGATGGAATGTTCTGTTTATGTCTCTTAGGTCCATTTGTTCTAAAGTCTAGTTCATGTCTTTTTCCTTATTGATTTCTGCCTGGATGATATACTCACTGTTAAAAGTACAGTATTGAAGTTCCCTACTATTATTATATAGATGTCTGTTACTCCTTTCAGATCTGTTAGTATTTGCTTAATATATTTAGGTGCACCAATATTGGGTGCCATATATATTCACGATTGTTATATCTGCTTGATGAATGACCCTTTACCATTATAAATGACCTTCTTTGTCTCCTGTTACAGTTTTTAAGTCTGTTTTGTCTGAGTATAGATCAGTATAGTACCAAAGTATAGCTACCATTTTTTGTTTCTCTCTTTTGGTTTCCTTTTGCATGGAACATCTTTTTTCATCCCTTCACTTTGAACATATGTGTGCCCTATCATATATCATGTTACTAATTAGCATTCTTTCATTTCAGCTTGAAGAATTCCTTTAGCATTTCTTTTAAGGCAGATCTAATGGTGATGAACTCCCTCAGCTTTTATTTGGGAAAGTATTTTGCTTTCATTTCTGAAGGACAACTTTGTTGTGTAAAGTATATTTGGTTGGCTTTTTTTTTTCTTTCAGCACTTTGAATATATCATCCCACTTATTCCTGGCCTGTAAAGTTTCTGCTGAGGAATCTCCTTATAGTCTTATGTGAGTTCCCTTGTAGGAGATAATTTTTTTTTCTTCCTGCTTTTAAAATTCTTTCTTGGGGTGCCTGGGTGGTTTAGTGGGTCAAGCATCTGACTCTTGGTTTTGGGCTCCACACTTAGCGGGGAGTCTCCTTGAGATTCTCTCCTTCTGCCCCTACCCCCACTCATGTGTGCTCTCTCTCTCTCATAAATAAATCTTTAAAAAAGAAATAAAATTCTCTCTTTGTCTTTGATTTTACATGATTTTGTTATAATGTGTCTTGTAGAACATCGTTCTACATGTAGATTGAAATTTTGGGGTGAATTATTAATTTCATGAGGTCCACATCTCTCCCCAGACCTGGGACATTCTCAGCCATTATTTCTTTAAATTTTCTGCCCCTTTCTTTCTAGTCTCATTCTGCGATTCCAGTGATATGTAGATTGTTTTCTTTAATGCACAAGCTTGAGGTTAGGCTCTCCTACTGTGCACCTGCATTTCCACTGCCTGTGACAACACCATGCAACCTGAGGAATGCACATTTACAGCATAATTAGAGATTCATTCATCTTATATCCGTAGTTCATTTGTTTTTATTATTAATGGTATTTCATTGTATTCATCTATTAAGGGTTATCTGGGATGTTTCCAGTTTTTCTCAATTAAAAATAAAGTCACTGAGCATTAATGTGCGAGTCTTCATATGGGCATTTGCTTTCTGTTCTTTTAAAAAAATACTTTGTTGTGGAGCACTGGGTGTTATGCACAAACAATCATGGAACACTACATCAAAAACTAATGATGTAATGTATGGTGATTAATATAACAATAAAAAATTTAAAGAAAAAAATTACATAATAGAATTCTTTGTGAGGGTTGGAATAAAGTATTTGAAAATCACATTACATTTTCATGTACAATAAAATAGAAAACTGCTTCTTAAAAGATGCACTTAATACTATATGAATAATATTCCTCTCGGTTTATTTGTCTTGTAAATGTGGATTTCTTTGTTTCAGATTTTCCTAAGGGAAATTCTGTCTGTATGTGTACAGCTAAACCCATGAAGCCACCCATATCAGACGTATAATCATATCCCCAAAATGCAATGCCTGTGAGATCTTTTATTTACACCTTAATGGTTGGTTATGATTTTTCAATAAACATTTTATTGAATTATACATTCAAAAATATAAAAAATAAATTAAAAAAATAAAAAAATACTTTGTGATGGAATGCTGAGATCATATGGTAGGTGTATGTTTAACTTTTTAAGAAACTGTGAAATGGTTTTCTGCATGGTTGTACTATTGTACCTTCTCATAATCAGTATATGAGAGTTCTAGTTGTTTCACATCTTCTCCAACATTTGATATGGCCAATTGTATTACTTTTAGCCATTTTAAAATGTATGCAGTAGTATCATATTGTGGTCTTAACTTTCATTTTCCTAGTGTCTAATTATATTGAATATCTCTTCATGTGTTTATCTGTCATTTTTATATCTTTTGTTATATTATCTATTAAATCTTTTGTTTATTTATTTTAATTGGATTGCCTTCTTACTGAATTTTGAGAGTTTTTTTTTTTTTTTAAATGGAGAGAGAACACGCAAGCAGGGAGGGGCAGAGGGAGAAAGAGAATCTTGAGCAGGCTCCTTGCCCCCCCATCTCACCCCCCCCACACACACGCACCCCGGTACAGAGCCCAATGCAGGGCTTGATCTCATGACCCTGAGTTTATGACCTGAGCTGAAATCAAGAGTCAGACGCTTAACTGAGCCACCCAAGCACCCCAGGAGTTCTTTATATATATTGGATACAAGCCTTTATCATATACATATGATTTGCAGACATTTTCTCCCAGTCTTTGCATTATCTTTTTCTTCTCTTAACATTTTTTGGAGAGCAGTATTTAAAATTTTTATGTAGTACAATTGATTTCATATTTCCTGAATTACAATTTTGGTATTATATCTAAGAAATTCTTTTCTAACTAAAGTTTGCAAAGATTTTCTCCTCTGTTTTCTACAAGTTTTATTAGTCTTAGGTTTTATAGTTAAGTCTATAATAAATTTTGAGTTAATTTTTGTATATGGTGTGAAGAATGGATCAAAGTTCTTTTTTATTCTTTTTGCTTATGCATGTCCAATTATCCAAGCATTATTTATTGAAAACACTATCCTTTTACCTTTATCTATTGGATTGTTTTATATGTTTATAAAAATCTTTTATCCATGTATGTGCATTTCATTTCTGTACTCTGATTTCTATTGTCCACCACATTTGTAACTCTTGAAACCAATAGGACAATGTCTTCAGTATTGTGGCTTTATAGAAAAATCTTAAAAATGAAGTAGTATTAAGACTCCCAACTTTTTTTTTCAAGGTGTTCTAGATATTCTAGGTATTTTGCATTTTTGTATTATTTTATAATCATTCATTTCTATAAAATTCTGAGGTATTGAGTCAGATTACATTGAATATATATATCAGTTTGGGAAGAATTGATACCCGAACAATATTGAGTCTTTTGACACAAGGAAAGGATCTCTCTTTCCATTTATTTAGATTGTTTAATATCTCATAGTGGTGTTTTATTATTTTCAGTTTTTTCACATCTTGTCAGTTTTATCCCTATCCCTAAGTGTTTCATATTTTTATTGCTAACTCTGAACACTTTTTAAAAAAATCTCAGTTGATTATTTGTTGCTTGTATACAGAAATATAATTTTTTTTATATTGGTTTTGAATTCTTCAACCTTGGTAAATTCATTTATTAATTAGTTCTAGTAACTTTCTTTTAAAGATTTCATCATATTTTCCACATAGATGAACATGTTATCTATAAATAAAGATAATTTCATCTTTTCAAATCAGGAAACCTTTTAATTATTATTTAGTTTGTTTATATGGTGAATTGCATTGATTGGTTTTTCAAATGTTAAATAAACCTTGGGCTCCTGTATTAAAATCCCTCATATTATCCTTTTTATATATCAGTGGATTAAATTTCCTAACTTTCTTTTGCCTCTGTGTTCATAAGGTATATTTGTGTGTAGTTTTCTTTTGTTGTAAAATTTTCATGATAATGGTGGTTTCATAGGTTGACTTGGAATATATTCCATCCTATTTAACTTTCTGGGAGACCGTGTGCAGAGCTGGTATTATTTCTTCTTTAAATGTTGGACAAGATATTCCAGTGAAGCCACCTGAACTCTTATTTTCTTTGTGGGAAGATTTTAAACTGCAAATTCAATTTCTTTAATAGGTACTGTTCACGTTCCCTATTTCTTCATGAATGAGCTCAAGTAGCTTGAATCTTTAAAGGAATTTCTACATTTCAGGTTGTTCTATATTAATATTCCCTTATTATCTATCTTATTAATACCTATAGAATCTATAGTGATATAACCTCTCTCAACCCATAAATTGGCAAATTATACCTTTCTTTTTTCTCCTGAGCATACTAATTGGAGGGTTATCATTATTTTTTATCTCAAGAACCAATTTTTGGTTTAATTGATTTTCTGTATATTTGTATTTTATATTTCGTTGATTTCTCTGCAGATCTTTATTATTTACTGAGCTTACTTTGGGTTCGGTTTGCTCTTTTTGTAGTTTCTTAAGGTGGAAGTAGAATTATTTATTCAAGACCTTTTTTCTCCTATATTAAAGGTGTTTAGGGCTATAAATTTCTCTTTAAGCACTGTTTTAGGGACATCCCATAGATTTTGATATATCCTGTTTTTATTTTCATTTTTATTCTGTCCAAAACACCATTAAATTCCCCTTTTATTTCTTCTTTGACCCATAGGTTATTGAGAAAGGAGTTATTTTATTTCTGAATATTTGGGGATTTCTCAGTAATATAATCCCATTACTGTTAGAGAAAACACTTTTTATTCAAATTCCAGTTACGAATACAGTACAATATTAGTGTCAGTTGTACAATATAATGATCAGCACTTCCATATTCACCTGGTACTTATCACACAAAGTGTACTTTTTTTTAAAAATTTTTTTATTGTTAATCACCATACATTACATCATTAGTTCTTGTAGTGTTCCATGATTCATTGTTTGTGCATAACACCCAGTGCTCCGCACAGAATGTGCCCTCTTTAATACCCATCACCAGGCTAACCCATCCCCCTACCCTCCTCCCCTCTAGAACCCTCAGTTTGTTTTTCAGGGTCCGTCATCTCTCATGGTTTGTCTCCCCCTCCGACTTACTCCCCTTCATTCTTCCCCTCCTGCTATCTTCTTCTTTTTCTTTTCTCTTAACATATGTTGCATTATTTGTTTCAGAAGTACAGATCTGTGATTCAACAGTCTTACACAATTCACAGCGCTCCCCATAGCACATACCCTACCCAATGTCTATCACCCAGCCACCCAATCCCTCCCAACCCCCACCACTCCAGCAACACTCAATTTGTTTCCTGAGATTAAGAATTCCTCATATCAGTGAGGTCATATGATACATATATTTCTCTGATTGACTTATTTCACTCAGCATAACACCCTCCAGTTCCATCCACGTCGTTGCAACTGGCAAGATCTCATTCCTTTTGATGGCTGCATAATATTCCATTGTGTATATATACCACCTCTTCTTTATCCATTCATCTGTCGATGGACATCTTGGCTCTTTCCACACTTTGGCTATTGTGGACATTGCTGCTATAAACATTGGGGTTCACGTACCCCTTCGGATCCCTACATTTGTATCTTTGGGGTAAATACCCAGTAGTGCAATTGCTGGATCGTATGGTAGCTCTATTTTCAACTCTTTGAGGAACCTCCATACTGTTTTCCAGAGGGGCTGCACCAGCTTGCATTCCCACCAATATTATAGGAGGATTCCCCTTTCTCCGCATCCCTGCCGACATCTGTCGTTTCCTGACTTGTTAATTTTAGCCATTCTGACGGGTGTGAGGTGGTATCTCATTGAGTTTTTGATTTGGATTTCCCTGATGCCGAGCGATGTTGAGCACTTTTTCATGTGTCTGTTGGCCATTTGGATGTCTTCTTTGGAAAAATGTCTGTTCATGTCTTCTGCCCATTTCTTGATTGCATTATTTCTTCTTTGGCTGTTGAGTTTGATAAGTTCTTTATAGATTTTGGATACTAGCCCTTTATCTGGTATGTCATTTGCAAATATCTTCTCCCATTCTGTCGGTTGTCTTTTGGTTTAGTGGACTGTTTCTTTTGCTGTGCAAAAGCTTTTTATCTTGATGAAGTCCCAATAGTTCATTTTTGCCCTTGCTTCCCTTGCCTTTGGTGATGTTTCTAGGAAGAAGTTGCTGCGGCTGAGGTCGAAGAGGTTGCTGCCTGTGTTCTCCTTTAGGATTTTGATGGACTCCTTTCTCACATTTAGGTCTTTCAACCATTTGGAGTCTATTTTTGTGTGTGGTGTAAGGAAATGGTCCAGTTTCATTCTTCTGCATTTGGCTGTCCAAGGGGGGTGTTAAAGTCCCCCACTATTATGTATTGTTGTCAATGTGTTTCTTTGCTTTTGTTATTAATTACCTTATGTCATTGGCTGTTCCCATGGTAGGGGCATAGATATTTACAATTGTTAGATCTTCTTGTTGGAGAGACCCTTTAAGTAGGATATAGTGTCCTTCCTCATCTCTTATTACAGTCTTTGTTTTAAAATCTAATTTGTCTGATATAAGGATTGCCACCCCAGCTTTCTTTTGGTGTCCATTAGCATGGTAAATGGTTTTCCACCCCCTCACTTTCAAACTGGGGGTGTCTTTGGGTCCAAAATGAGTCTCTTGCAGACAGCATATTGATGGGTCTTGTTTTTTAATCCAATCTGATAGCCTGTGTCTTTTGATTGGGGCATTGAGCCCATTTACATTCAGGGTAACTATTGAAAGGTATGAATTTAGTGCCATTGTATTACCTGTCAGGTGACTGTTACTATATATTGTCTGTGTTCCTTTCTGATCTATGCTGCTTTTAGGCTCTCTCTTTGCTTAGAGGACCCCTTTCAATATTTCTTGTAGGGCTGGTTTCGTGTTTGCAAATTCCTTTAGTTTTTGTTTGTCCAGGAAGCTTTTTATCTCTCCTTCAATTTTCAATGACAGCCTAGCTGGATATAGTATTCTTGGCTGCATATTTTTCTCGTTAATGCTCTGAAGATATCTTGCCAGTCCTTTCTGGCCTGCCAGGTCTCTGTGGATAGGTCTGTTGCCCATCTAATATTTCTGCCATTGTAGGTTACATATCTCTTCTCCCGAGCTTCTTTTAGGATTTTCTCTTTGTCTCTGAGACTCGTAAGTGTTACTATTAGATGTCGGGGTGTTGACCTATTATTGTTGATTTTGAGAGGGGTTCTCTGTGCCTCCTGGATTTTGATGCCTGTGTCCTTCTCCAGATTAGGGAAGTTTTCTGCTATAATTTGCTCCAATATACCTTCTGCCCCTCTCTCTCTTCTCCTTCTGGGATCCCAATTATTCTAATGTTGTTCGTCTTATCGTATCACTTATCTCTCGAATTCTGCCCTCGTGATCCTGTAGTTGTTTCTCTCTCTTTTTCTCAGCCTCTTTATTTTCCATCATCTGGTCTTCTATATCGCTGATTCTCTCTTCTGCCTCATTTATCCTAGCAGTTAGTGCCCCCATTTTTGATTGCACCTCATTAATAGCGTTTTTGATTTCGACTTGGTTAGATTTTAGTTCTTTTATTTCTCCAGAAATGGTTTCTCTAATAACTTCCACGCTTTTTTCAAGCCCAGCTAGTATCTTTAAAGTCATGATTCTGAACTCTAGGTCCGACATCGTACTAATGTCCGTATTGAGTAGGCCCCTGGCTGACGGTACTATCTCTTGTTCTTTTTGCTGAGGTGATTTTTTTCGTCTTGTCATTTTGTCCAGTGGAGAATAGATGAATGAGAGAACAAAATGCTAACTGGTTAACAATGTCCCCAGCAAATATACTCTATACAAATCAGAAAAGACCTCAAACCAGGGGAAAAGATAGGGAAAGAAAGAGAAAAGAAAGAAAAAACAAAACAAAAAGAAAAAGATAAAAACAGAACAGAACAATACAAAAAAACAGAATATGATCAAATATGATCAGGCTAGTGCCTAGATCAGTGCCACACACTAGATTTTGGGCATATTTTTTGTCTGTTAGAAAAAAGTGCCTCCTAAAATTTTAAAGGAAGAAAGACATATATGTACAAAATAAGGGCTGATACAATGAAGGGATGGCAGATGACTGTAAAGATGAAAATTATAAAAGATTTTATAAAAGGAATTGATAAGATAAGAAGTTGTTTGAAAAAAGAAAGAAGATTTAAAAAAAAAGAAAAAAAGGAGTGAATGTGATCAGGCAGGAGCTAGAACAAAGCCATACTCTAGTGATTTAGGGTATATTTTGATCTGTTAGAAGAAACTGTATCTCAAAATTTTAAAGAGAGAACAACTTATATATATATATGCCAAAAATAAGAGTAACTACTATGAAGGGATAAAATATGACTCTAAAAATGAAAAATAAAAAATATTTTTTAAAAAGGTTTGATAAGATGTTGGTTGAAAAAGGGAAAAAGAAAAATTTAAAAAACAGCTAAAAAAATTAAGTTTGAAAAACTAATGAATCATGGTTAAAAAAAACCATGAATTCTATGTGCAGTATTCCCCTAGCGCTGGAGTTCTCCCGTTCTCCTTGATCGGTAAACTTGGTCTTGGCTTGCTGGCTGTTCGTGCTGATCTTCTGGGGGAGGGGCCTGTTGCCGTGGTTCCCAAATGTCTTTGCTGGAGGCGGAATTGCCCCGCCCTTGTCGGTCTGGGCTAAGCAAGCTGCTCGGGTTTGCTCTCAGGAGCTTTTGTTCCCTGCTCTGGTACAGCTTTGGAGGACCAGGGTGAAAATGGTGGCCTCCCAATCTCCAGTCGGAGGAGCTGAGAACTCGGGGCCCCACTCCTCAGTGCGCCCCCAGAGAACAGCAGTCACTCCCGTCTCCCTAGTCTCTGGCCCCACTGCGTGCT
Organism: Callorhinus ursinus; assembly: GCF_003265705.2. NCBI lineage: Eukaryota > Metazoa > Chordata > Mammalia > Carnivora > Otariidae > Callorhinus > Callorhinus ursinus. The sequence goes on along the minus strand of NW_027397075.1, from coordinate 28,636,301 downwards.
CACCCGGCCTGTGACCACGCATTTCTGTCTCTGGCACTCGACCCTGTGTGGAGTCTCCAAACCCAGCAGATCCCTGCGGTGTGCTCCTGCGCCACTCCTCTCGGGGGAGCGAGGGGAGTCTCCCCAGATCTGCCGCTTGTTGGGTCTCTGCTGGAGGAGCAGTGGCCCGACTGGGCCGCAGATCACAGTTTATGGCAACCCTGAGCTGAGAGCCCGCGCCTCGGCTCCGTCTCTGCAGCCAGCTTCCCCGCTCCAATACCTGGGAGCTCTGCTGCACTCAGGCACCCCCGTCTTTCTGTGACCCCGAGGGTCCTGAGACCACACTGTCCCATGAGGGTTCCACCCCCCGCTTAGCCACTGGAGCAATGTCCCTTAGCGGAGCCGGCTTCTAAAAGTTCCGATTTTGTGCTCCGCGGCTCTATCACTTGCCAGAAGCGGCCGACGGAGGCCCCCTCCCCCGCCCTCTTTCCTCCCGCCTCGATTCACTTCTCCGCATGTCCTACCTTCCAGTAAGTGGTCGCTTCTCTGTTCAGAGAGTTGTGCTACTCTCTTCTTCGGTCTCCTGTTGAGTTCGTAGGTGTTCAGAATGGTTTGTTCCCTATTCAGCTGAATTCCTGAGACCAGACGAGATCCAGGTCTCCTACTCCTCCGCCATCATGCTCCACCTCCCAAAGTGTACTTCTTAATCCCCATCACCTATTTAACCCATTCCCCCCATTTACCTCCCCTGTGGTAATCATCAGTTTGTTCTCTATAGTTAAGAGTCTGTTTCTTGGTTCATCTCTCTCTCTCTCTCTCTCTTTTCCCTTTGCTTATTTGTTTTGTTTCCTAAATGTTACATGAATGAAATCATATGGTATTCATCTTTTTGACTTATTTTGCATAATATTATACTCTCTGGCTCCATCTACGTTGTTGCAAATGGCAAGGTTTCATTCTTTTGATGGCTACGTAATATTCCATTGTGTGTGTGTGTGTGTGTGTGTGTGTGTGTGAACACACACATCCCACATTTTGCTTATCCATCAGTCGATGGACACTTGAGCTGTTTCTGTAATTTGGCTATTGAGATAATGCTGTTATAAACATCGGGGTGCATATATCCCTTTGAATTAGTATTTTTGTATTCATTGGGTAGTTAAGTTGCTGGATCATAGGGCAGTTTACTTTTAACTTTTTACAGAACCTCTATACTGTTTTCCAGAGTGGTTGCACCAGTTTGCATTCCCACCATTAGTGCAAAAGGGTTCCCCTTTCTCCACATCCTTGCCAACTCCTGTTGTTTCTTGTGATTTTGATTTTAGCCATTCTGACAGGTGTGGTATGATATCTCATCGTAGTTTTGATTTGAATTTTCCTGATGAGTGATGTTGAGCATCTTTTCATGTATCTGTTGGCCATCTCTATGTCTTCTTTGAAAAAATGCCTCTTCATGTCTTCTGCCCACTTTTTAATTGGATTATTATTGTTTTCTGTGTATTGAGTTATATAAGTTATTTGTATATTTTGGATATTAACCCTTTATCAGATAATGTCACTTGCAAGTAGCTTCTCCCATTCCAAAGGTTGCCTTTTAATTTTGTGGATTGTTTCCTTCGCTGTGCAGAAGCTTTTTATTTTGATGAAGTCCCAGTAGTTTATTTTTGTTTTTGTTTCCCTTGCCTCAGGAGACCTATCTAGAAAGAAGTTGTTATGGTCAATGTCTTAAGAGGTTACTGCCTGTGTTCTCCTCTAGGAATTTTATGATTTCAGATCTCACATTTAGGTCTTTGATCCATTTTAAATTTATTTTTGTGTAGGGTGTAACAAAGTGGTTACAAACAAAGAAAAGAAACAAAACATTCTTTTGCATGTTACTGTCTAGTTTTCCCAACACCATTTGTTAAAGAGACTGTCTTTTTCCCATTGGATATTCTTTCTTGCTTTGGCAAAGATTAATTGAACATATAGTTTTGGGTTCATTTCTGTGTTTTCTATTCTGTTCCATTGATCTATGAATCTGTTTCTGTGCTAGTACCATACTGTTTTGATCCCTACAGCTTTGTAATATAACTTGAAGTCCAGAATTGTGATGCCCCCAGCTTTGCTTTTCTTCTTCAAGGTTGCTTTGGCTCTTCAGGGTGTTTGTCATTTTATACAAATTGTGGGATTGTTCTAGCTCTGCAAAAAAATGCTGTTGGTATTTTGATAGGGATTGCATTAAATATGTAGATTGCTTTGAGCATTATAAACATTTTAACAGTGTTTGTTCTGGGTGCCTGGGTGGCTCAGTCGATTAAGCATCTGCCTTCAGCTCAGGTCATGATCCAGGGTCCTGGGATCAGAGTCCTATATCGGGTTCCCTGCTCAGTGGGGAGTCTACTTCTCTCTCTGCCCCTCCCCCTGCTCGTGTACTCCTTTCTCTCTCTCTCTCTCAAATAAATAAAATCTTAAAATAAAGGAAAAATAGTGTTTGTTCTTCCAGCCTGTGAGCATGGAATGTCTTTTCATTTCTTTGTTATTTTCAGTTTCTTTTATCATTGTTTTATAGTTTTCAGAGTACAGGTCTTTCACCTCTTTGGATAGGTTTATTCCTAGATATCTTATGGGTTTTGGTGAAATTTTAAATGGGATTGATTCCTTAATTTCTCTTTCTGCTGCTTCATTATTGGTGTATAGAAATGCAAGATTTCTGTAGATTTTGTATCCTGTGACTTTACTGAATTCATGTATCCATTCTAGCAGTTTTTGATGGAGTCTTTGGGTTTTCTATATAGAATATCATGTCATCTGCAAATAGTGGAAATTTACTTCTTCCTTGCCAATTTGGATGCATTTTATTTCTTTTTGTTGGCTGATTGCTGTGGCCAGGACTTTCAGTACTATGTTAAATAACAGTGGTGAGAGTGGACATCCCTGTCTTGTTCCTGACCATAGAGGAGACGCTCTCAGTTTTTCCCCCATTGAGGATGATATTAGCTGTGGGTTTTTAATAGATGGCCTTTATTAAGTTGAAGTATGTTTGCTCTAAACCTACTTTGTTAAGGGTTTTTATCATGAGTGGATGTTGTACTTTGTCAAATGCTTTTTCTGCATCTATTGAAAGAAACATACGGTTCTTGTCCTTTCTTTTATTAATGTAGTGTATCATGTTGATTGATTTGCAAATATTAAACCATCCTTGCAACTCAAGAATAAATCCCACCTGATTGTCATGAATGATTTTTTTTAATCATTTTATTGAGTTTGCTAGCATTTTATTGAGAATCTTTGCACCCATGCTCATCAATAGAGGACATTGGCCTATAGTTCTTTTTTAGTGGAGTCTTTATCTGGTTTTGGTATCAGGTAATTCTGACCTCATAGAATGAATTTGGAAGTTTTCCTTTTCTACTTTTTGGAATAGTTTGAGAAGAATAGGTATTAACTCTTTAAATATTTGGTAGAGTTTACCATCTGTCCTTGGAGTTGAGCGTTTTTTGATTACTGATTCAATTTTTTTTTTTTTGCTGGTTATGGGTCTGTTCAAGTTTTCTATTGTTTCCTATTTCAGTTTTTGTAGTTTGTATATTTCTAGGAATTTATCCATTTCTTCCAGGTTGTCCAATTTGTTGGCTTATAGTTTTTTTATAATATTCTCTTACAATTGTTTTTATTTCTGTGGTATTAGTTGTTACTTCTCTCTCATTTGTGATTTTTTGTATTCAGGTCCTTTCTCTTTTCTTTTTGATAAGTCTGGCTAGAGGTTTATCATTTTTATTAATATTTTCAAAGAACCATCTCCTGGTTTCATTCATCTGTTCTATTGTTTGTTTTTGTTTTTGTTTCTATATCTTTTATTTCTGCTCTGATCGTTATTATTTCCTGCTGGCTTTAGACTTCATTTGTTCTTTCTGTCTCCCTTAGTTGTAAGGTTAGGTTGTTTATTTGAGATTTTTCTTGCTTCCTAAGGTTGGCATGTATGGCTATGTACTTCCCTCTTATAAACATTTTTGCTGCATCCCAAAGGTTTTGGACCATTGTGTTTTCATTTGTTGCCATGTTTTTTTTTTTTTTAATTTCTTCTTTGATTTCCTGGTTGACCCATTCATTGTTTAGTAGCATGTTGTTTAACCTCCATGTATTTGTGGTCTTTCCAGATTTTCTCTTGTAGTTGACATCTAGTTCCATAATGTGGTATCAGAAAAGGTGTCTGGTATGATCTCAGTCTTTTTGTATTTGTTGAGACCTGATTTCTGATCTAATATGTGATCTCTTCTGGAAAATGCCCTATGTGCCCTTGAAAAGAATGTGTGTTCTGCTCTTTTAGGACAGAATGTTCTGAATATATTGGTTAAGTCCATCTGGTCCAGTGTGTCATTCAAAGCCATTGTTTCCTTATTGATTTTCTGTTTAGATGATATGTCCATTGGTGTAAGTGGGGTGTTAAAATCTCCTACTATTACCGTGTTATCAATCAGTTCCTTTATGTTTGTTATTGTTTTATATATTTTGGTGCTCCCATTCTGGTGCATAAATATTTACAGTTGTTAGATCTCATTGGATTGTCCCTTTATTATGATATAAGTGCATTATCTATCTCTTGTTACAGTCTTTGTTTTAAAGTCTAGTTTGTCCAATACAAGTATTGCTACTCCAGCTTTCTTCTGATATCCATTTGCATGATAAATTTTTCTCCATCTTCTCCCTTTCAATCTGCATGTCTAAAATGAGTTTCTTATAGGGAGCATATAGATGTATCCATTCTGACACCTTATGTCTTTTGATTGGAGCCTTTAATCTGTTTACATTCAAAGTAATTATCGAGAGATGTATTTATTGTCCTTTTATTATTTGTTTTTTCATTGTTTTTGGAGATTTTGTCTGATCTTTTCTTGTCTTTGTCAGTTTTAGTCTCTCTTTTGCACTCAAAGAGGCCCTTTTAATATTTCTTGCGGGGCTGGTTTAGTAGCCATGAACTTCTTTAGATTTTTTCTGGGAAACCCTTTATCTCTCCTTCTATTTTGAATGATAGCCTTTCTGGATAGAGTATCCTTAGCTGCAGATTTTTTCCATTCAGCACTTTAAATATATCACGCCACTCTCTTCTGGCTTGCTAAATTTCTGTTGAAAAATCTCCAGCTACCCTTGTAGATTTTCTCTTGTAAGGTATGGACTTCTTTTGTCTTGCTGCTTTTAAGATTTCTTCTTTATCACTATATTTTACAAATTTAATTTACAATATGTCTTGGTGTTGCCCTGCTTTTGTTGATTTTGATGGGAGTTCTGTGTGCCTCCTGAGTCTGGAAGACTGTTTCTTACCCCAGATTGGTGAAGTTTTCAGCTATTATTTCTTAAAATAAATTTTCTGTTCCCTTTTCTCTCTCTTTTGGGACTCCTATAATACAAATGTTATTACATTTGATGGAGTCACTTACAAGTTCCCTATGTCTGTTCTCATGTTGCATAATTCTTCTTTTTCTCTTTTCTTCAGCTTCATTATTTTCTGTTACTCTGTCTTTGATGTCACCAATTCATTCCTCTACTTCTTTCAGCCCACTCATTGCATCAAGCCTGTTTCCAGTCTCATTTATTGCATTCTTCATCTCTGATTCTTTTTTAACTCTTTTATCTCTGTGATAAGGGTCTCACTGATGTCTTTTATTCTTTTCTCAAGCCCAGTGAGTATCCTTATGATTGTTGCTTTATATTCTTCATATGGCATGTTATTTATATATGTTTCACTTAGATTGCTGGCCTTGGCCTTATCTTGCTCTTTCATTTGGGATAAATTCCTCCATCTTGGCATTTTTGTCTACGTCTCTGCCTTCTTCTTTGTATTGTAAAACCCAGTGATGGCCTTACAATGAAGAGGTCATATAGTGCCCAGTGCCTGGCCCTTCAGGGAGTGTTCTCTGTATGTGCTGCATGTGCCCTGGTGTTGAGTTTTGCTGTGTCCTTCAGGCTGGTCATCTTCAGAGGCTCTCCTTGCCTGCTGTGGGCAGCATTTGGTTTCTCACCTGAATATGGCAAGTTTTAACTAGGTGTCATGTGGTCTGTTTGTGAAATGAGATCTGACACCACTTCTGCCAGAACTTCTGCCACCACTTCTGCAAAAGAACTCTCTGGCTGGGAAACATGGTGTGAGCAGGGGTTGTATTGATCTTCTGTGGGAGGGGTCCACTGCACTGGGACTTAGGCAGGTTTGACTGAGTGTGGGCACTGTGCTGCTTCCTACAGGGGGCTCTCTGTTTATGCTGAGGGGCAGAGGTGGGAAATGGCACCATCCAGCCCCTTTGTTCCCAGAGAGGTGTCTCTGTGAATGCTGCCTCTTGGGGACATGCTCTGAGAAGAGCAAATAATCTCCCCACTTTGTGTCCCTAGGATTCTTCAGATTGCTGTTTCCACACTGTCTGCCCCTGGGTTTTTTGCCTGCATCTCTCCAGGAGTAGGGTAGTACCCTTAGGACTCTATTCCAGCCAAGCCCATTGACCTTTAAAACTCCAGGCTTTAAGCCCCATTGTGCAAGAACTCAGGAAATTCAGCCCCTCTTGTTTTCCAAGCCAGTGGCTTTGGGGAAACATTCTCCTTGTGTGTCCCCAGTTCTCTCTCTCTCTCTCTCTCTCTCTCTCTCTCTCTCTCTCTCTCTCCCTCTCTCCCTCTCTCCCTCTCTCCCTTCTCCACAACCATGGCTCCCTCCCCTCTGAAGCACCCACAGTCCATTTCTCCCCAAGCCACGTCTCTGCACTTCCTACCTTTGATGTGGCCTCTCCTCTCCCTTTCATTGTGGAGTCTGTTCTTTCGGTCTTCAGGTTGATTTCTGGGGTATTTAGGATGGTTTGATAGTTTTCTAGTTGGATGAGACAAGCCTAGGGGACTTCTACTCCACTGCCATCTTCCTCACTCTCTGAGAAAATACTTTTTATGAACTGAATTTTTAATTTATTGAGACTTGTTTGATGGTGTAGAATATGGTTTCAAATGTGTGTGCAGTTGAATGTGCATTCTGATATTGTTCTGTGGAATGTTCTATAAATATCACTGAGAAGTTGGTTGCTAATATGTTCAGGTCTTTACATCTTGTTGTGTTTTCTGTACTTGTTCTATTAGAGTGATATTAAAATATCTGACTAAATTTATGGATTTGACTATTTTTCCTGCAGTTATATCAGGTTTTGCTCTATGAATTTTAAAGCTTTAATCTTAAGGATGGAAAGATAGAGGATGGTCATGTCCTCTTGATTAGTTTGTCCTTCTTGTCATTATGAAATGATCTTCATTATCTCTGATAATATTCTTTTGTCTGAAATTACTTTTCCTGGGTGCCTGGGTGGCTCAGTTGGTTGGGCGACTGCCTTTGGCTCAGATCATGATCCTGGAGTCCCAGGATCAAGTCCTGCGTCGGACTCCCTGCCCAGCAGGGAATCTGCTTCTCCTTCTGACCCTCCCCCGTCTCATGCTCTCTCTCTCTCATTCTCTCTCTCTCAAATAAATAAATAAAATCTTTAAAAAAATGAAATTACTTTTCCTTATATTAATATAGACACTCCAGCTTTGTTGTGACTAGTGTTGGCATGTTGTTTATTTGTCCGTTTTACTTTTAATGTATTTATATCTTTATATTAATTTTTTTATATATAGCACATAGTTGAGTCTTGCTTTTATTTATTTTTTTCATCTTTTCCCCTCTTTTTCCTCCTTGTCTGCATTTTTATGGATGAAGAGTTTTTGTTTTTCTTTTTTGTCTATTTTATCTCCATTGTTGGCTTAGCTATGACTCTTTTGTTCCATTGGTTGCTTTAAGATTTATATTATACATCTTTAATTAATCATAAGTTGTCTGCCTCCAAGTTTACATATATAACTTATCATAAGTTAAGTCTGTCTTCAGGTACCATTGTACCACTTCATCTGTGGTATAAGAGCCATTACTGCCATTTCTTCCCTTCTCAACTTTCTGCTGTTATAATTAATATGTTATACATACACCTTAGTTATACATATATATGCAGACATATATATACTTATATACACATATATATACTTATATATTATAAATCCTAAAATATAATTTACATAGAAACATTTTTATTTTAAAGATATTTAAATATTAAGAAAATAAAGTTACCATTTCCACTGATATTATTTTTGAGTAGGTTCATATTTCTCTCTGTTGTTTTTCTTTTTGCCTGAAAGATTTCTTTAATATTTCTTGTAGGACAGATTTAATGATGAATTATTTTATATTTTTTTAAATATTTTATTCATTTATTTGTCAGAGAGAGAGAGAGAGAGCACAAGCAGGGGGAGTGGCAGGCAGAGGGAGAAGCAGACTCCCCACTGAGCAGGGAGCCCGATGTGGGACTCAATCCCAGAATCCTGGGATCATGACCTGAGCTAAAGGCAGACGCTTAAGTGACTGAACCACCCAAGCATCCCTTATTTTATCTTTTGTGTGTTTGAAAAAGACATTTTTTTTTCTTTTTTGAAATGTTTTCACTGGTTTAGAATTTAAGGGTGACTTTTCTTTCTATATACCAAAGACATTTTTCCATTGTTGACTTGTTTGTATTGTTTTTACTGACAAGTCTTCTGTTATCCTTCCTTTGTTTTCTTTTTTTGTCTGTATAAAGTTTCTTTTTCTCTGGCTGTTTTCAGATTCTCTCTTTATCATTTGTTTTGACAGTTTTGATTATGATGTGCCTTGCTTTAGTTTTCTTCATGTTTCTTGTTCTTAGGTTCATTGGACTTATTAGGACTGTGGGTTTATAATATTTATCGTATTGGAAAATTATTGGTTATTATTTCTTCAGGGATTTTAATTACAGGTATATTAGGCCACTTTAAATTATTCCATAATCCACTGATAATCTTTATATTTTTGCTGGGTTTTTTTTTCCATTTGTTTAATTTTGGAAAGTTTTTATGACCATGTCTTCAATTTCACTATCTTTTCTTCTCCAGTCTCTTAAACTGCTGTCAATCCCATTTAGTATAATCCCTTCTAACTCATTATAGTTTCCATTGCTAGAAGTTAATTTGAATCTTCTGTATATCCTCCATGTCTCTACCTAAGTTTCAGAACATCTGGAAAACATTTATGTCTGTTTTAATGTTTCTGTTTGAACATTCTAACCTTGGTGTCCATTTCAATTGGCTGATTTTCCTCCTTATACATTGTATTTTCCTGCTCTTTTGAAGGGTGGATAATTTTTGATTGAATGCCAGACAGTGTAAAATTTATATTGTTTGGTGTTAGATATTTTTTTATTCCTAAAAATATTTTTGAATTTTTTTCTGGGACATAGTTAAATTACTTGGAAGCAGTTTGATCCTTTTGAATGTTTCTATTATGATTTGTTGGTGTGGACATAAGCAGCATTTAGTCTAACACTTATTATTTCCCTACTTCCAGGGCAAAACCCTTCTGAGTACTCTACCTAATGCCCATGAATTATGAAGTTTCTAGTATAGCTGGTAGTGGCTGGTAGAAACAAGCATTATTTCTAGCCTTGTGTGTGTACCATGTACTTTTTCTTCTAATTCTCTTATTTTGTTCTGTTTTCAGCCCTCAGATTCCTAACTAGTTAGTGCTCTGCTCAATATACAAGGTAGTCCTCTCCAGAAGTTGAGAATTCTCTCTCTCTGTACAGCTTTCTCCTCGATGGCATTCTTTTCTGTGAAATCTAGCCACTTTGGCTTCCTTGGTATCTTGGTTCTCTCTCTTCAACTCTAGGATTCTTTTGGGTTCTACCAGGATTTTCCCTCTGTGTCATGACCTGGAAACTCTCAAGGCAGTATTCTGGAGCAATCACAGGGCCATCTCATTTATTTCTTATGTGTTGGGTCGCTGTCCTTCATTATCTGATGCTCATTGTTGTGAAAATCTTTATTTTGTATATTTTCCTCTGGTTGTTGTCGTTGTTGTTTCAGGTAAGAGTTTAAATCTGGTACCCATTACTCTGTTGTATTAATTTTCCTAGGGCTGCCAAAACAAAGTACCACAAAGTAGCTCATTTAATAAGACAACAGAAATTTATTCTCTCAGTTTCTGGAGATTAGAAAGCTAAAATCACAGTGTTAGCAAGATCATGCTCACCCTGAAGGCTCCAGTATCCTTCCTTTTCTCTTCCTAGCTTTTGGTGGCTTCTAGTAATCCTTGGTGTTTCTTGCTTTGTAGCTGCATTGCTCCAGTCTCTCCCCCCATCTTCACATGGCCACCCTCCCACTGTATTCATGTCCTCTCCTATTCTTGTAAGGACACAAGTCATTGGATTCAAGGTCTACCCTAATCCATTATGATTCATATATTTTTTTAAGATTTTATTTATTTATTTGAGAGAGAGAAACAAAGCGAGAGAGGGAACACAAGCAGGGGGAGTGGGAAAGGGAGAAGCAGGCTTCCCGCCAAGCAGGGAGCCTGATGCAGGTCTCGATCCCAGGACCTTGGAATCATGACCTGAGCCGAAGGCAGACGCTTAACGACTGAGCCACCCAGGCACCGCTCCATTATGATTCATCTTAACTAATTACCTTACCCATTTCCAAGTAGGGTCAAATTCTGAGGTTCTGTCGGACATGAATTTTGGGAGAACACTGTTCCACCCATTATATCTCTCTTGGTTGCAAGCAGAAGACTACTATTTGCTTTTTCAATACAACTTCATTAAAACATTTTTTTATAGAACTTGATTCATTGAGTGCAAAAACACTTTAAATCAGAGAACATACACCACAAATTTTTAATTCCCGTTTTTTTAAGCGTATTGCTTGATTTCAGACAGAGAAACAAGCCTTTTGTTGACATGACTATTAGGGGAACAGATCTAAAATACATCAAAGATAGTCAACACCTCCCACAGTATTTACAGGGAACACCTTCTGTCTCTGAAAAGACAGCATGGAAAATGGCGTCAGAACAATCCTGCAGCATGGAAAATGGGGCCAGAATGATCCTGCAGAAACTTCCTAATGAAAACAGCCCAGTCAGTTGATCTTAAGGTTGAGCATAGCTGCCGCAGAACCCCATCCAGGGCTTCCTTTGCTGCTCCAGAGATGTTGTGCAATGCTTATGTGCAGCCAACACGTAAGGCTGAAAAAGTCCAAGGTCCCTGGAACAGTCTAGGTCCTAGGACACTCCCCTTCCTCCCATCTGAAAGAGACTTTAGATTTCAACACAACTTTAAAACCTTTTAATAGTGCCTTGTATTGAAAATCAGCATGATGCAGTAGTGTAAATATGTGAACTTTGGATTCTGATGGGCTTGAATTTTAATTTAGCTCCATCACTTCTTTACTCTGTGGGTAGGGCAAGTTATTTACCTTCTCTGGATCTGAGGTTGCTCATCTGTAAAATTTATAATCAATCTTGCCCCATAAAGTTTTCTTAAAAATAAAATGGTTTACTGTTTATATATCAACTAGTTCAGTGCCTGGCATACAGTAGCCCTAATTAGTATGAATTGCCTTTACAGCTCAAATATTTGTTAAGTAAATTAAATATTTACAACTATTGCATATATGTCTTATTTTCATAAAAGTATAGAGATGGATTATAAGAATACACGAAATGAAATGCTAAAATGATGAGTAAACAAAGGCCATAGGATTGTGTTGATCATAATAGCCTACAAATTCTGACAGAAACCTTTCAGGTCTTTACTCTAAAGCTTCCTGTCAGTCAAGGCAAAAATGGAAAACATTATATATTACAAATTCTCACTGTCAAAAGGGAAGAATCACACAAGTTTCTTATGAGAACCTAAGCATTTTTATTACAGGTATCTAAAAGAAATTTTGCTTAGAATCAGTAGCCAGTGCCTTGACTTTGTCTAGTATAAGAATTGCATTACTGAATTTAATATGGCATTTTCTGTAGTAACTACCAGAAAATCAGCTTGAATATATAAAATAGATTTTAGTATCCTCATACTTAGCTCTAGCTATACTGTATGTTTTGGATTATAGTTCTTTTTGTTGTTGTTAGTTAACACACAGTGTTATATTAGTTTCAGGTGTACAATATAGTGATTTAACAATTCCATGCAATACCCTGTGCTCATCTCAGCAAGTGCACTCCTTAATCCCCATCACCTATTTAACCTATCACCCACCCACCTCCCCTCTGGTAACCATTAGTTTGTTCTTAGATTATAGTTCTTTTTAACATAGCAGCTCCTAGTGATTGAAGTTTTACCTTGTTTTCTACATGTATAAAATTACTTTTTCCTGTCTGCCTGTTTTATTATTTATCAACATATACTTTTAATGCCATTTGCTTACTATTAAGCTCGAAACTCCAAGAGGGTAAGAATCATTATCTTAATTTGATGTGTCGTCCTCAGCATCATAAGAAAATTATTTTATATACATATATTTTTTATTTTATATAACATATGTATATTTCTCAATAATAACAAATGTTTCCTAATGAGCCAATTAATAAGTTAAAATTTTCAAAATAATGTATTATCTTCTTAGAACTACATCTGTTACTAGTAGAGTAGAAATGATTTATTAAATTGTTGATTCAATATGCCAGTCATTTAACACTCATCCATTTTACTCTTCTAGTTGCTCTTTATTTGCTTCTGAATCTTGCTGAAGATACACGTACAGAACTGAAGATGAGGAACAAGAACATAGTTCACATGCTGGTGAAGGCTCTTGATCGGGACAATTTTGAGCTGCTTATTCTAGTTGTGTCATTCTTGAAGAAACTCAGCATTTTTATGGAGAATAAAAATGATATGGTAACTTACATTTAAATAGTCCATGTTCACCATTTTCAAGTTAGATATTTTGATAAAAGTAAACATATTATTCCCCTACTGAGATAATTCTGAATGAAAATTTTACAATAGCAATAATTCACTTAAATGACTTCATTAGGAAATATATTCCTTATTAGTTCTTATTCCACTTAATTGAAACTATCTGTTTAAAATTTTTTTTCTAACATATTACATAGGATGAGTCTTTCCATATTGAACATAATATGTAGAAAGTAATTAATATTTAAGATTGTGCTTCAGAATCATCTGGCTTATTATTTTCCCTTATATCATCTTTTCTTCTACATTTCTGATATCAGTGTGTGGAATTACAGTCTAGCCCAGTCTCTCCTTTTTGACCTGCCATTCCAGTTGGTAGCCACAACCTATTGATTCTGCCTCTTAAGTATCTCTTGAAGTTATATCTTCTTTCTATTCTCAGTGCAGTTGTATTAGTTCATGCCCTCTTTCTTTATACCCTCTTCATTTACTTGTTTGAATTATTATAGTAGGTTCCTGTTTGCCATCTTATATTGTGTTGATACAATGGTCTTTAAGAAGTACAAGTTGATTATATAGTATTTCTCCTTCTGAAAAATATACACAATTCAGAAATAATGTAAAGATAGAATAAAAGCTATCTGCTTTTTTTCATGACACTGAAGTCTAATGTGTTACATTAAATAAATTGTATATTAACCATACCTTGATTTCAGATATTTGAGTTGTTTATAATTATAGCTATTATAAATAGCACCTGAGTGAACACATTTGTACATGCATCATTGTCTGTATATTTTTTTAAGATTTTATTTATTTATTTATTTGAGAGAGTGAGCACCCCTATAGGGGGAGGAGCAAAGGGAGAGGGAGAAGCAGACCCCCCACTGAGCAGGGAGCCTATCCCAGGACCCTGAGATCGTGACCTGAGCCTAAGAGAGACACTTAACCAACTGAGCCACTCATGCACCCCTCATTGTTTATATTTCTGATTAATTTCTTAGATTCCTAGAAATAGAATTGTTAAATCATTGACCTTAACTACATTGAGGACCATTTTAGAAGTATATGCTAATACAAGTCATTATATGACTGTGTATTATTGGTGTAAGTGGATTCTCCTTCAGATAGTCTAACCATACAGTATTTTTGCCTGCTCTTTTTTCTTCTTTTGAAGTTAATGAACTAGGAAGTACCTTATGCTCACTGAATGACGCAGCATGCTATTTGAAAATCTGAGACTCATTTATCAGATTTAATAAGTGCCTTGAATTCTGATACTTGAAATAAATGAAATTTTATTTTAACCACAGATATTTAGTATCTGTCATTTTCATCATTAGTATATAATTATTGATGATCACTATATGCCTGGTATTGTTTTAAGATTGAATTTATCTAGATTAATAAAACATATTTTTTGTTTTCATTGATCTTAAGAATATCATGAGTTGGTGATATATATATATATATATACTCTTGAATAGAGTGTAGCTAAATAATTGCTTCCCTTTGCTATAAGTTGAAGTGTATTTTCTTCCATTTACATGTTTAGATTAAGTTCACTTTAGTAGGTGTGCAAAATTCAAATTGATTTGACATCAGCATGTGTCTACTATGTTTTGCTTAGATTTGTATTTAGGAAATAAATTTATGTGTTCATTCTATCAAAAATGATCTCAAAATTATTATTAAAAATCATTTTCTGATAAGATCATAGATTTGGAAGATACCATAAATTGTTTCATCAAATCTAACTTTTTATTGAGAAGGAAAAACAGAGGTTCAGGAAAGGTCGTTCATCCAAGGTCATAAAAATTATGTGATTAGTCAGATTTTAACCATAGACAGTATGCATGTCATCTTTTATTGTGGAAGAAATGCATTTTATTTAAAGGGATTGTATAGAATCAGAATCTTCAGAGCTTGACTAGACCTTACATCCATGTCTAGATTTAGCTAATTTTGCAGATGAAGTAGGAGAAAATGAGAGAGGTTAAGTAATTTGCTCAAAGAAACATCAGCAGGTTTTTGGCTTCCTATTCTTTCTCTATTACCAGAGGGGGGGGAAATTGTCTTTGTTTTTAAACAAAAAAACATTTTAGCAAGATTAATAATAAGCAACTTTTAGATGTTGGCTTCCAGAAACACTGAAAAAGAATTACTTAAAGGCTGAAATAAATTTGCTGATAGATTGTTGATAAACTGTCACTTTTATATAAAACGAATAAAAGTACTAATTAACTATAAATTCCATTTTATAGACATAGAATTGAAAGGGCATTGCATGTTGAGGCAATTACTAAATTTAGTTTTTGGGATTGAGCTTTATCAATCAGAAACAGATGATTCGAAGGCTATGTCTAGTTTTTAACCATCTGATTGGACTACATGGTACATATTTCACATTCCATTTTCTGCAATGGAAATACAAATTAATTTTTTAAAAACTCTCCAGTTATTTACTTTATTATTAAGTTTGCTATAACAACCAGTGTGTACTGTTGCTATTTCAGTAGAAAAATAATAACTTGATTTAATTAGCAACAGATGAGGCCTGTGGCCATTTTATTTAAAAGGGGTAGAGATGAGGAATTGTTGCTCTATTTGTGAGGTTGTGTTATTTGTCTAAATAAAGTGTTCATTTTACTGTTCATTTGAACTGACACTGACCTTGCTTTTTAGAGTTAATATATTTTAAAGGAAATTTAGTTCACTTAAAAAAAAGTCTTTCAGTTATTTAAATTAAGTTGCATATTTACTAAATAAATACGATATAATAAAAAGGGAGGGAATAAGTCATATTAGAATATGATTTTGAGAGGTATGAGAGAAAGAGTATATATTCCTCATATTGCTTATTTTCCTATGTAGTTTTGAGAGTTTTTTATATTTTGAATAGGTCTTTTATCAGTTACATATTTTGCATGTATTTTCTCCTTTTCTGTGACTTCTCAAAAAGCAGGAGGTTTTAATTGTTATGAAGTCCCGTATATAAAAAAAAAACTTTTTTAATAGATTGCATTTTGGTGTTGTATCTAAGAAATATTTGCCTAACTCAAGGTCACAAAAAGTTCTTCCTATTTTCTCTGAGGCTTTGTAAGAAGTGTGTTGTTGTTTTTGTTTTAGTCTAAGATATTCATTTTTAGTTAATTTTGTATATGGTGCAAGGTATGGATCAAGATTCATGTTTTAAATGTAGATGTCCAATTGTTCAGTACCATTTGTTGAAAAAACTGTCCTTTCTCCACTGAATTGCCTTTACAATTGCTTGTGTACCTTTGTTGGAAATCAGTTGGCTATATATATATGGTTTCATTTTTGGACTCTCTCCTGTTTCATTTATCTACTTGTCCATGCTGTCACTGATAAATCTTTGTCTTGATTATTGTAGCTTTATAGGAAATCTTGAAATCAGGTAGTATAAGGCCTCAAATGTTATTATTTTTTTTCAAATTTTTGTGACTATTTCATATTCTTTACCTTTCTATATGTGTTTAGAATCAACTAGTCTATTTCTTAAAAACAAAACAAAACAAAAAAAACCCTGGAATCTTGACTGAGATTGCATTAAAAGTAAAGGACAGGATCCAATATATTAACCATCCTGGATTTCCCCCATAAACATGGTATAGCTCTCCATTTATTTAGATCTTTCTTGATTTCTTCCATTATTTTATGGTTTTAGCATATATATTTTGCACATATTTTGTTAGATTTATACAAGTTTTACTATTAGAAATTTTAGTTTTTAAAAAAATAAGTGATCAGTTTCCTGTTGTTGATTAATGGCATACAGAAGTTACAGTTGATTTTTGTATATTTACTTTGTGTCCTTGCTAAATTCAGTTTTGTAATTGTAATGACTTTTTGTAGATTCTTGGAGATTTTTTAGACAGTTATGTTATCTATAAATAGAAAGTTCTATTTCATTCTAATCTGTATGCTTGCTAGCTCTTTGTCAGCTCGCTGCTTGCTTGCTTCCTTCCTTCTTTCTCCCCCCTTTTTTTCCCCCTTATTGTACTGGCTAAGCCCTCTAGTATGATGTTAAAAAGGAATGCTGCAAGTGGATACCCCTGTCTTGTTACCGATCTTAGGAGGAAAGCCCAATGTCTTTTACTATTTAATATGGTATTAGGCGCCTGGGTGGCTCACTTAAGCGTCTGCCTTCAGCTCAGGTCATGATCCCAGAGTGCTGGGATGGAGCCCCACATTGGGATCCCAGGGCCCTGGGATGGAGCCCCACATTGGGCTGCCTCCTCGGCAGGAAGTCTGCTTCTCCCTCTCCCATTACCCCTGCTTGTGTTTCTGTTCTTGCTGTCTCTCTCTCTCTGTCAAATAAATAAAATCTTATAATATATATATATATATATATATATATATATGTAGTATTATGTAGATTTTTTTGTAGATACTCCATCAGTTTATGTAAGTTCCAGTTCTAGTTTGGTGAGACTTTTTATCATGAATGGATGTTGAATTTTGTTAAATGCCTTTTCTGCATCAGTTGAGATGATCACATGGTTTTTCTTCTTTAGACTGTTGATATAGTAAATTGCATTGATTGACTTTTGATACTGAGCCAGTCTTGCTTTCAGAGGATAAACACCACTTGATCATGATATATTGATATATACATATCGATATATAAAATATATTTTATATATTGCTAGATTTGATTGGGTAATATATTGTTGAGGATTTTTGTGTCTGTGTTCATGAGGGATTACTAGTTTATAGTTTTCTTATGATATCTTGGTCTGATTTTCCTATTAGAACTACTGTGTCCTTAAAGAAGGAGTTGGGTAGCATTCCATTTTCAATTTTTCTGGAAGGGTTTGTGTAGAATTGACATTATTTCAATTTAAATATAACAAAACTCACCAGTAAGAAAGTCTTCTGGGCCTGGAGTTTTCTAATTTTCTTACCTGTGAGACTATCATGTTATCTATTCTTTTTGAGTGTTAGCTTTGCGGTTTTTATCTTTCAAGGAATGTATCCATTTCATCTGTTATCAAATGTATGGGCAAAAAAATTTTTGTACTTTTTCCTCCTTATGTTTTTAAAGTCCAAAGAACTAAAGTGATTATTCCTCATTTCATTACTGATATTGGTAATTTGTTTTTTCTCTCTCTTTCCCTCTCTCTCTCTCTCTTTTTTTTTGTAGGTTAGTGGTTTACCAATATTAATTGATATTTTCAGAGATCCAGCTTTTGGTTTCATTATTGATTTGCAGAATATATTTTCACTCTATTCAGAATTCTAGGTTGACATACTTTATAACTATCACTCCATTATTTTCTGGGTCTCATAGTTCTTGACAAGTGTAATGTAATTCTTATCTTTTGTCTTCTATATGTAATGGGTCTTTTATTTTCTACCTGCCTCCAAGATTTTATCTTTGCTTTTCAGCAGTTTGAATATATATCTCTCTAGGCATAAGTATGTGGTAGTGTGCATTGTAGTCTACTTGGGGTTCTTTGGGCTTATATCCTCAGTTTGATTCTTTCATCATTTTTGGAAAATCCTTAGCCATTATCCCTTCAACTATTGCTTCTGTACCATTCTGCACCTCTTCTACTGGATTTCAGTTATGCATGTTAATCCATTTGATATTGTCTCATGGCTCTTAAATACTGTATTGCTGTTTTATTCTTTTCTTTTCTCTTTTTTTTCTTGTAGTTCGGTTTGGAAAATTTCTATCACCCTACTTCTAGGCTTACTTATTCTGTCGTTAGCTATATCAGGTCTGCTAATGAGCCCATGAAGGTTTTCTTTATCTCTGTATTGTGCGTGTGTGTGTGTGTGTGTGTTTGTATGTATGTTAAAACATTTCCATTTAATTTCTTTTAGTATCTTTCTCTCTGCAAGTTCTCTGTTCATTTATGTTATCCATTTTTTTCCAGTAGAGCCTTTAACATATTAATCACTTAAATTATTACTAAATAATAATTCTTTGATGTTATTTTAAATTCCCTGATAATTATATAGGTCATATCTAAGTCTGTTCTATTAACTGCCTTGCTCTTCATGAATCATAATTTCTTATTGAGAGCTAGACACCACATTAGATGAGTTGAGATTGAGATAAATACAATTTATGTCTGGAAATGGGCAGGCCTTATTTTCTAGGCCTTAATGTGGGAGATTAAGTCATTCTTGTCAGGAGTTGAGCTGCATTTGCTTACCCTCCTTGCATTATGAGCTCACACCAATGTAGCATTGCTTTGTCTTTGGTGTGCAGAGGGTTTTTCTCAGTATTCATGTTCCACCCTCCACTTAAGACTTTCCCAATGTATCTGTGCTTCAAAGAGGACCTCTCACTTCATTTTAACCCTCTCCCAACAATGTACTACTATTACTTGTTACTCAGCTTTTGCTAATCTGGTACCAAGGTCAGGGAGGGGGAAAAAAAGGAGACTTTTTTTCTTGTTCTAATTTAGCCTTAGGTCAGTCTTAGCATGGTCTTGTGTCTGTAGTTATAGTTCTCAGCAGTGGGGCTTCCTAAGTCATCTTGTCAACACCTCTCCTCTGGAGTTTTTTGCGGTTTCTTTCCCCCAGCTGAAGTGGGTCTTCACCTGTGTTTTGGATGTGACAGCGTTTAAGCTTATTTTAAGTCTTTTGTTTTTTAGGGGAAATAGGAGAAAAAGATCTGGACAGGGTTTATGCCTTTTCCCCCATGGCAGCAGTTCCCCTTCCCCAGGCCCACTCTACTGAGGGGAAGTTTTCTTCCATCTCCTGTCTTGTCCCCAGTATTTCTTGTGACCTTCTGATAGGGTCCTTGGAAAAGACCTTGCCAAGTGGTTGCAAACTCCCTG
This sequence comes from Callorhinus ursinus, assembly GCF_003265705.2. NCBI lineage: Eukaryota > Metazoa > Chordata > Mammalia > Carnivora > Otariidae > Callorhinus > Callorhinus ursinus. The sequence continues at coordinate 28,616,752 of NW_027397075.1, read as the reverse complement.
AGCATCTGCAGCTTCACAGTTCTTTTTTTTTTTTTTTAAGATTTTATTTATTTATTTGAGAGAGAATGAGATAGAGAGAGCATGAGAGGGGGGAGAGTCAGAGGGAGAAGCCCAATGAGGGACTCGATCCCGGGACTCCAGGATCATGACCCGAGCCGAAGGCAGTCGCCCAGCCACACAGGTGCCCCTACAGCTTCACAGTTGTATAGTCAGGCTACTTCATACTTGACCTTTAACAATTCGTTTAAAATTTTTCATGCATTCGTCTTCTCCAGTTCTGTGGCAACTCCAGGGCTCTCCCCTATATAAACCAGGGCTCATGACCCTTATCTCCTTGAGGGTGCCTATTTTCCTTATACTTGAGGCCAGTTGATTTCCTTGCAACCTCAGCTCTCTGATAGTTATTTTTTAAGTTATGATTTTATATGTGGAATTTTCTTGCAGTTAGGGTGGGAACCACATCCTGTCCAGATTTTTACATTCTAAGATTAAGTTTGAGGTTCTGTCTACTTTTCTTTTTTTCCTTTTTCAGAAAAAAAAAAAAAGTATTTTTTATTCATCTGTATATCTCCCACCCTATCCAGCATGGGGCTAGACACATAGTTCCGCCTATTTTTCTTAATCACTAATGCCTCTGCTTGACTACTTCCATAGCATGTTAATTCATCTCACTATTTCTGTTCTGGCCTCCTTCTAATACATTCTCCACTTTGTAGTCAGAAGGATAATTTTTAAAGAGTCCTTGAATGCTGAATTTTCCATGTCACCTTTGCACATGCTATTTTTTTCATCTAGGCCACTCTTTCCTCTACCTCTTCAATTAACATTAGATAACTTCTGTTCATCCAGGAGATTATTTTTCCTCTGAGAAACCTTCTTTGACAACTCTTCACACTGAGATTATATCAGATTCACTCATATTTTTTCATGATACTGTTTTTTTCTCTTATAATTAAGTAACTGGAATTATTTCTTTACTGTATTTCACTCCTTCTAGAATATAAGCTCCATGAAGGCAGGAATCATTTCTTCCTTGTTCACTAATATATACCAAGGGCTTCAGGTAAAGAAATATTTGTTGAATGAATAAATAGAGCTAGAAAAGATATTACTCATGGTAAACAATGAAGCTAGTGATAGAATTACAGTTTTGTATAAATTTGACAAATCTTTGTCCCTGGCCTCAGTGGAAATTGTAGGAAGTTAACAAATGAACGACTGCCCCAGCCTGCTTAGGGATTAAACTAGGAGAAAGGGAGAACCAAAATTAGAGAGTCTTTGGAGATGGATTTGTACTCTTTACTGAAGAGCTCTAGATATGATTACAGTATGACTGTGGAGTGAAGATAGAAATCTGAAGGAAAAATCATTGTTGGTTTGTCAATTTAGTCTTAAAAAAATAAAAATCAGTGTTCAGATACAGAAAAAGGTATATTGAGGACTCGATTAGCAATGTGATTTTTATGAGGTCAATGAAAGACTGCAATTAAGATATGGCAAGGGTGGGGACACCTGGGTGGCACATTCAGTTAAGTGCCCAACTCTTGGTTTCAGCTCAGGTCATGATCTCAGGGTCGTGATATCAAACCCTGTATCAGGCTCTGTACTCAGCATGGAGTCTGCTTGAGATTCTCTCTCCCTCTCCCTCTGCCCCTCCTGCTCGTGTGCGCTCTCTCTCTCTCTAAAATAAGTAAATAAATCTTAAAAAAGGAAAGATATGGCAAGGGTGGTATATTTAAGTAAATGCTTTAGACCTCCAGTGCCAGAAAAAGTAGAGCAAGATTATTCATGTCTTTTTTAATGATCAAAGAAACATACATAAGTATTAAGAATTTCTCTCCTTTTTAGCCATTGCTTTGTAACAAAGACGTGAAATACTTTTATAACCAACTTGTTCTGATTGCTACCACAAGGTTTAGATTACCAAATAAGTTCTGTCCTCTGTGAGTTCTCACTTTAAAGCAAGCTCTCTTGAAATAATTTTATAATCATCTAGAGTGGGGGGGGTCAACAAACTTTTTCTGTAAATGGCCAGAACTACTAATTTCTGCTATTGTAGCATAATAGCAGCTGTAGTCTATAAACAAATGAGTATGACTGTCCTCTGATGAAACTTTATTTATGGAAACTGAAATTTGAATTTCAAAAATGTTCCTGTGTCGTGACATATTATTCATTTGATTTATTTTTTCAACCATTTAAAAATGTAAAAGTCAAAACCATTTTTAGCTCTTGGGTTGTGTGAAAACAGATGGTGGGCCAGATTAGACCCACTAGCCATAGTTTGTTGACCCCTGTCCTAGAATTTCAGCTGTTACTCATATACCAGCTCCTCTCCTAAGTTTTATAAGATTTTCAAATATCCACTGAATATCAGGTCAAATTAAATATGACAAAAATAATTTTTTGTCCTGTTTGTCCTATACCTGCTTTTCAGTTTATAGATCTTAGTTAATGAACTTACATCCATTTTATTGACTATGCAGAAAAGGGCTTAGGACTGTTCTCCTTAGATAGGCCTTTTCACAAGGGTGACTCTTGGCTGGCATCTGGGAACTTGGATTTCAGGAGTGTTCCCACTGTTCCCTAACTGATGAGGGTAGTTTACTGTGCCTAAATGGTTTGCACAAGCAGTGTGGTATTTGCTAAACACCTACTTGCTTTCTGGGAGTCTAGAATTTTAGTTTGTGCTGGCAGAGGATTCCTATGTGACCAGCCCCCAATAAAAACCTTGGGCACTGAGTCTCAGCCTCAATTCAGTGCTGAAGCACATCCTGTGTCACCATGGAGAGAGGATTCTAGGAAGCTTACACCTCTGGACTTTGCCTCCATGTGCCTTTTCCCTTTTCTGATTTTGCTTTGTATCCTTTCATCATAATAAATCACAGTTATGAAAATGACTACAGGCGGAGTCCTTCTAGCAAATTACTGAACCTTGGGGTAGTCTTGGGGAACTCCAACACATTGACCAAGCCAGAAACCTGAAAGTCATCTTCAAGTGCTTTCTCTTCACTTCTCATTCAGATGCTCTGACCATATCTCCTTAACATCTCTCAGATTATTTCCTCTTCAACCTCTTTATCCTTTCTTTGATTCAGACCCTAATCACATATACCTGTCTAATTCAAGATATTCTTAAGTACCTACTTTAGATCTCTGCCTATTCGTCTTTCCTTATACAATGCCCCCTTATTAATTTGTTTGTGTCCTATTCTTTGCATGCATATATTTATATATGTCTGTATGTATTGATATATTTATCTTTATGCTACTCATTTGACCACATCACCATCTGGACTTAAAACCATTCAGGCATTCTTACAAGAGCATTAAAAGCTTTTTGTGATTTGTCCAATATCTGTTTAGTAGGCTCCTGCCACTCTCCAACTTATACTTTATCCTATGTCCATACCAAAGTATTTGCAGCGCCCCAGACAAGCTCTTTTATGCCTAAGTGCCTATCCACTGGCTTTTTCTTCAGTTGTCATTGCCTTTCTTAACCAGAGATTAAATTATTACACATTTTAAAAAACTTTGTTCCTAATTTGAAATCTTTCCTGTTCTTCTAAGTAACTTAGTAGTTACTTCCATGTTGCTTCCAGAGGACTTTGTGCATTCCATTTTTATTACATTGCATTTTAGTTATTTATTCTATTTCTCTGCTCTCTTTTTAGATTGTGGAATCCTTACAGGCCAAGATAAGATCTTGTTTGAGCTAGCACAGGGCCTGGCCCTTAGTAGGTGGCATTCAATAATGTGTGTTCGAGAACCTCATGTAATTTGTCTTCCAGTTGACACTGTTAAGCTGAGGAAGGAAGAGATGATGTGGAAATATGTATTTTTCTCTTTAAAAGTTTGATTTTAGAGAAGTTTATAGATTAAAATGAGAGTAAATAGATTAACACATAAAATAGATATAGATGGGGTAGAAAAATAATGAAAAAATTACTTGTAATCTTTTTTTGTCTTATTGTACAACAGAACCTCACTGCATTTGTATTATTATATTACATAGGTGGAAATGGATATCGTTGAAAAACTGGTAAAAATGATACCTTGTGAACATGAAGATCTGCTGAATATCACCCTCCGACTTTTACTAAACTTATCATTTGACACAGAACTGAGGAATAAGATGGTACAAGTTGGACTGCTTCCCAAACTCACTGCACTCCTAGGTATTTCTTTTAAAAATTATTGATAGTGTTACTTCGAATTTCCAACACCATTGGAAAATTGAGGTCTGTGTTGAAGTCTACTGAGCAAAGATCATTATGTATGTGTTCTTTGATTGTGAACTTAATACCTAAAATAAGCTGAATGAGTGAAAAATGACGTGTGCCAGGATTTCCAATGTGCCATAGAATGACATGGAATAGAAACTTTTAACTCTGACTTCATTTACCCATATGAAAGTGAAACTGAAGTGAAAATATAAAAGTACTACCGAGGAAGCAAGAAGGAAAAATTATTTTCTCTTCAACAGTTTTTTAAAAAGCTGGTATTATTTAATTTCTTATATTCTGCCATACTTTTAAAATCTTGCTTTTGAACACACATATTGCCACATCCTTTTTGTCATTAAGTACAAAAGAGAAATTTTCCTGAGCTAGAAAATACTGTATTGACAGATTCAGTTAATAATACATTGTTTTCTTTTAGCTGTTAGCACAATATTTATATAGCAAGGATGGATTCAAGAGTGAACTCTTGTGTTCATACTTCATGCTTCTTGGAAGAATATAAAAAAAATCCTTTTATGATCTGTTCAATGTCTGTCTTTATAGGCACCTGCTACTCCCCAACATATACTTTATACTTATGTTTATACTGAACATATACTACACTGTAAACAGTTCCCTAAATGAGTTCTTTTATGCCTATATGTCTGTCTACCTGCTTTTTTGCTCTACATGGAATGCCATTATTCTTTTTTTTTTAATCAGAAAGCAAATTCTTACTCATCTTTTTAAGACTGTTCCTTTGTTTCAGTACTGCAGTTTCATTCTTTTTTTTTTGTAGCTTTCTCTCTCTTATCAAATATTTTTTTAACAGTTACCAATAGCAGTGGAGTAGTAGGAAATGATTTAATATTAAGTTTATTCTTGAGATGCCTGGGTGGCTCAGTCATTTAAGCATCTGCCTTCAGCTCAGGTCATTGATCTCCAGGTCCTGGGATTGCACCCAGGCCTTGGTCTTCCTACTCAGTGGGAAGTCTGCTTGTCACTTTCCCTCTCTCTACCTCTCCCCCACCCACTAATGCCCTCTCTCTTTCTCAAATAAATACATAAAATCTTTTTTAAAAACTAAGTTTATTCTTAGCTATATAATATCTATGGACACAATCTGTCATTGATATCAGTATTTTCTTTATAATATTCGTATTAATGTTTATTGGATGTTTACTGTGCCAGTCATTTTGTTGTGTGCTTTATTTATGTTATCTCATGGAAAAACTATCTGAGATCTTTACTCAGGTTTATACAACTGATAAAAGGCAAAGCTTACATTCAAACTCAGTTGCATCTGCTGCCAAAATTGGATTTATTAACTACTATATTAAACTACACTGTATAGCTATATTAAGTAGACCATGATTAAGTAGAGTAGGCAGAGCTATAATTTAAAAATCTAGTTCTCCAACTCCCCTTAAAATAAAGGAAGTTTCTTTTTTTTTTTTTTTTAAAGATTTTATTTATTTGACAGAGAGAGACACAGTGAGAGAGGGAACACAAGCAGGGGGAGTGGGAGAGGGAGAAGCAGGCTTCCGGTGGAGCAGGGAGCCTGATGCAGGGCTTGATCTCAGGACTCTGGGACCATGACCTGAGCCGAAGGCAGACGCTTAATGACTGAGCCACCCAGGTGCCCCCAAATAAAGGAAGTTTTAAGGAAACTTATTTCTTACTCCTTTTCTCAGAATAGGAAAACCTTTCATCAGTCAATCCAAGAACATTTGGCCCATTGGCCAGTCCACAAATATTATGTAGGACTTTTGTTATACATTGTAGAAGAAATTCTATTGAGGAGCACTTTCAAAAATTGCTTTTGTGGAACCAAAAACAAGGAAACAGAAAACTTTAAAAGCAGAATTGATGGGGCTTTGAATTTAATTCATGTGATCCTTTATTTATCATAAATCTGGCAGAATTATGTATCAAACATTAGGTCATATTCTCAGTGTGTGCAGATGAATAAGTTATACTTCTTGTCTTGTCTTGAAGGACTTCATAGACTATTTGGTTTATTCAGTATCCAGTGACCTACTTCTATAAAACAAATGATTTAAAAGAGATTTTGGGGAAATGACTTACAGGATACCCAGTCCATATTTTGTTAACAAATAGTAAGTTTTGTGACATAAGATATAATATTTCATATATAAAATATTTCTTTCTTCTGGAGCTCAATTTCTAGAGTCAGACTGTCTTATTAGAATTATGACTGTTTTTACTTCTAACTATGTTATGTTGGGCAAGTTACCCAAACTCTGATTCAGTTTTCTCATCTCTAAAATCGAGATAATAATTATAACCAACTTAAAGTTCTTTTGAAGATTAAATGAGGTATTGCATAGAGTGTTTAGAATAGTACCTGGCACATAGTATTTTCTTAATAAATATTAGCTATAATCATTTTTTAACCACCATCATCATCATTACTTGATCACAGTGGACATTCTATAAGTGTTGCTGACTTAGTTTTCTCTGAGTACAAATACCCTTCTCATAGATATTAAATCTTTATTGACAAACTAGGTAGCTTATTTATTTTTACTTTCCTGCGATGTGTGTGCAGTTTGATTCAATTTTAACTCAGTAAAATGTTGAAAATCTATGGCAAAGCACAGTGCTAAGCGCTATAGGGAAATACGTTTCAATCTGTGGACATATAGAGATTCAAAAGAGAATGCTCCCTTATTGGTACTTCACAGGCAGAGTGCGATTTGAGATGGACATTGACAGATGTGTCCCTTTAACAAGGTGATCTTTATAAAGAAGAAAAATAGAGGCTGTAGAAAGTATTTCAGGTAAAGTGATCGACATTATCTAAGGCATAGGTGGTGCTAGGTCAGTATGAGGAAAAACAGCTAGGAATATAGTGGGAGATAACCTTGAAAATAAATGGGGTTTATTCTCTTATGTGGTATTATGAAGATTAAGGCTATGCTAATAAGTTATACTTAATTTAGTTGATGGTGGGAATCATTGCAGGTTTTTGAGCTAGTTGGATCACAATCAGAGTACTGCTCTAGAGAAATTAATTTGACATTATTCTGTTGGAGGGACTAGAACTAGAGTCTAAAGATGAGAATCACAGTCTGTTGTAACAGCAAGACCAAAAGTACAGAAAACATGGAGTAGAGAAGAGGTAGTATATCAGGCATGAGGCAAAAGAGGTACATATTACTGAAAGACTTAATATGATATGCTTACTTTTCAAATGTGGGTAATGATAGAGAAAGAACTCATAAAACCCAATGATGGTTAGAATGCTAGTGCCAGGAAGAGAAAGACAGAATTGTGAAAGAAGTCGTTGGAGGGCGTCAGCAATAGATTCAGTTTGAGACATTTTGGAGACACAGACAAAGATGTTCAGTGAGCAGATAGAAACATAGGTCTAGAGCTCAGGAGAGGTAAGGGTTAAAAAAGAAAAACTTGTCTGATAGAATAAAAGTGGAAAGAGGAAACTATTAAAGGAGACATTCAGAGAAATGTGTTTATTTTTCAGCAAATACATTAAAAATACATCAAGTTTAGGCTATTACTGAGAAGCAGTGATGACCTTGGAATCTTCTTATGGTAGAGATGAGAGAGCTACTGAAAAGTGTTCAGCTCATTGGAGTCGTTCTTTCAAAGTGTTGCTTCGTTATTTTCTTAGAAGTATAAATTCCTATGGCATCAGATTTTACTACACCAAGGAAAGTAAAAAGCTAGTATTATTCAGATCTTACATTACATAGTATAAATGGATGATCTGAGAAGTTTTTACCTCTGTTCTTGGCTGATCTGTAAAAATTGATGGAAAGCAAAATGATTCTGTGGAGCTGTTGTTTATGTTTAGCTTACCGTAGTAACTTCTTAGCTTATTTTTCTATGGGAAATAAAACAGATGGTGGCTAAATTAAATGCTCCTCACAAAAATATCCACAAAAATTTTCTTGGAGAATGAATTGAAAAAAATATGGCAAGGTGTTGTAATTTGAATAATTATTAATAGCAAAGAGAAGTTGGTATTGACTCAGTCTTTTTGCCATATGAGGAACCAATATCGTTTATTAACTCATGACAACGTTGATCTATCTGAACACTAATAAGAAGGCTCTAATATCATTCTGTTTAGGGGAAGAGTCAGTATGTCTAGTCTTTTTTTTTTCCCTTCGTCATTGCTCACAAGTCATTAAATTTTAAAGAAATTTCTTTTTTTTCAAATGCTCATATGCCTTTTGCTTAATAACTTTCTTTGGTTCCACCTTTTCAGTCCACTTGCATGTCATGGAAGCAATGGCAACCATACATAATAAACAAAAGAGAGTATCTAGTGATACAGGATCAAGGAAAGGGAGAAAATGTACATATTGAAGAAAAATTCAAATATACTAGAGAACAGTGCCTTCAACTTCTATAAAATGTTTCAAAATGTCTATAAGAATTTACAAATATCTACAGGCTTACATTTATTTACTTATGTCACATTCTTTTAATTTAATTATTTTAAAGGCACTATTTCCTACTCTTTTTTATTTAAATTATGAGTTAAATAAGCTTCTGTAGGCCTTTTATAAGGTGAGCCTATGGAAAAAAATGTTCCAAATTCCAAGTAACTGATTTCAATATGAATTTTTAGAACTTAACCATTTCCATTTTGTAAACTTTACAATTGTTTGTATTTATCATGACCCAAAAATGGCCCTTTTATTCATCACTTCCCAGGAAAAACTTATCAAATTTACTAGTGGAAGACAAGGCTATGATTGTTAATAAACAACCTTAAGATCTAGGTAGCTTTAAACACATCAAAGGTTTACTTCTTGCTCATGTTATATATCCATAATGAGTGATTAGAAAGTGTTGGTCCATGTAAGCATCCGTCAGAGACCGAAGACTAACAGAACCTCCACATGGCACCAGGGAAGGAGGAAAGAGAAAATGGAGATTGGCAAACTTCTCTTGAAGGCTTCCACTCTGAAATGACAAATACAATTTTTGTTTATATGTCCATTGATCACAGCAAGTCATATGACCATGCCAAACATTAAGGGGATGGGTAAATGCTTGGAAGGATTAGAACTGGAATGCTGGTGAGCAAGCAACCTAACAATCCTGAAAGGTATTTTCCGTTTTTTCTGGATTTTTATTTTTTAATAATTTTTTATTGTTATGTTAATCACCATACATTACATCATTAGTTTTTGATGTAGTGTTCCATGATTCAGTGTTTGTGCATAACACCCAGTGCTCCACGCAGAATGTGCCCTCTTTAATACCCATCACCAGGCTAACCCATCCCC